>NC_138184.1:82719466-83174498 GCF_964194105.1 Spermophilus citellus
TGGTTCCATCACCAGCAGCTGCCCCTCCTGGAGGCCTGGGAGCCTCTTGAAGTGGGTCCTGCTGGTGTTGGTCCCCCTCCTGGACGGGCATGCACATGGGGCTGTCAGGACAGCTGCCTGGGTGGGGGCAGGAGCCGAGGGTCCCCTCATCACTCATGAGCCTGTTTATTTGGGAACCAGAGTCCCCCATTCTCTGGTTGTTACTTGAGTCCCCTACCCATGACACCACCCCATTCCAGGGGGTGGGGCAGGAATAACACACTGCCACTTCTGCAGGAGGCACCCATCTTGCCTGGCTTCACGGTGCACTTGGCTTTCAGAGGACAGATGGAGGTGGAGGGCCCAAGGATGCGTGTCCCCAGAGGGCTTAGGACAAGGTGGCTAGAGGCATTGCCCACGGTCAGACACCAGAGCTCAGACTCTAGCTCTGCCTCCGCCACTGTGTGGCCCTCACAGGCAGGAGGACTCCAGATCCTCAATTCCATTCTGTGCCCACTTTACAGACGGAGAAGCTGAGGCTCAGAGACGCTAATGTCCGCCAACAGGCTGAGGCGCCTGCCACATAGTAAATCCAACACCTGTCCCTGTGATGGTTGGTGACTGGCTAAGGGCTCCTGGGATCAACTCTCCCCTGATTTTCTAGTTATCAGAAGAGCTTAGGGCACTGGCCCACCCATCTTCATGGACCAGCTAGTTGTGTGCTATTAAGTGAGTTGTCATCCAAATGGGTTCTCTTAAAACCGTGGATAGCGTTGCTGTTGACCAAGAAGAGTCACCTTCAAAGATGATGGCCATCGTGTCCCCAGTGACTATCAGATCAGCTACCACCACATTCAACTCGGTACCAATTCCAAGACTGGAGTCCAGACGCCTAGGCTGACAATCCAGGCTGCCCTTGCTGTGACCCTGAAGCACGGGAACCAGCAGCCCTGCTTCCTTTTCAGCCAGCAGCCGGCACCGAATAGACCCTTCCTCCTGGAGACCTTTGACGACTCCACGGGGCCTCGAGGAAAGCTTCTCTGACATGACGTGCCAGCTGCTGTTCTCAGAGCCCGACACATCCTGGCTCATTTGACCCTTGGAACATCCCATGAGATACATACCAGTGCAGTTAAAAATGGAAGTAGGGAAAACTCTTTGGCCTCCCAAGGCAAGGAGGTTCTGGAAGGACACATGGGCCAAGGAGGCAGGTGGCCCTTGCGCGTAGGTTTTCATAGAGATATTAGAAGGGGCCTCAGGCACCAGAGTCTCCGCCACCCTTCAATAGAAGGTAACTGGGTCTCTGGCCAAAGCACCCTGCAGTCTTCAGACACCTGCGGAGACCCCACAGCAGCTGGACTGGAGCCCACCCTGCTCCTATGGGCTCCGCCTTCCCGTCACCATGGAGGTTCCCATATGTGGAGCCCAGAGCCAGCCAACGATTTTGGAGAATATTTCTAGTACAATACAGGGTTTTATTTCTTAAGCCAGGCCACAAAAAATAGTTCCCCCTGGCCGTCCATCCTCTGCCGCCTTCTGGACCTGCCTCCCTACACCACCCAATTCGGCACCTGTCAGGCAGCAGTGCAGTTTCAACATCAGTGAACCACAAGAGAACCATTGGGTTCCTCAGTGACACTGGCTACCCTTTGAGCACTCATTTGTCCACGTCTCTAGTGGCCACAGCTCTGGATAGCAGACTCCCAACTCCCCTGTTCTAGACCTTTGTTTCCTACAGATATGTAAATACACACCTTCCATTGCTTTGCATTTGTCGGGGGTCGGGGGCTGTAGCCCACCCTGCATGCAGAGATTCACCCAGAGCGTTACAGAGCTCAGTCCACACGGGCACCTGTCCAGCCCCATTCACTGACTGGTGCCAGTCCGTTGGGTGGACCCCTAAGTCACCCCCTCTTGATGGGCACTTATGTCATCCCCAATTCATTCCTGTCATAGGAAGGTTTACATGGAATGTCTCTAGCCATTCTGAGAAAGCCCAGGGTTGATTTAACTTGGGGGTAGAGTGGCCAAGGCCAGCACCCACACTCAGGGGCAAGACTGCAGCCCTGGGGTGAGAGCAAGATGCCTGGTCTGCCCACGTGTTTCGAGCCCCTTTAGAAAGCAGTGGGCTAGACATCCACTGGCCCCCCGCAGGCAGAACAGGGTGATCACCAGGCCATCAAATTGTGATGAATTGTCCTGAGAGGACAGTTGGGTGGTTTGAGTGGCAGGTCCTGATTGTACAATGCAGCCTCCCATTTCTATTTACCACATGAAGCCTCTGTCATGCATCTAGTCCTTAACAGCTCCCTGGCTGGTTCCACCAACCCCATGTCACAGGTGGGGGAGTTGAGGTGAAGGGTTAGGAACTTCACCCTGTTCTCTTAAAACATCCAGCTGCTCAGTGGCAGAGCGGGGACATGAGATTGGCCGGAATTCCACAATCCTAGCACATGCCCAGCCCGTCTGCCATGGGCCTGCATTCAGATAGTACAGAAGTTCCCCTTGGGTCCCCCCGGTTTGCATCTTACCACGGAAACTTAAGAAGTTGACCTTCCTACGTCACTGTTAGCTAAACCCCTGATCTAGCCCTTCTCCTACCTAGACCCTGTTCTTAATGCCCGTGGCGGAAATTCACCCTCATTTCTGTGGGAACCAGCTCAGGGAGATTGGGTTCTCCGACCCAGGCTTGTCCCAAACCAGGCTGCACTGTCCCCACATGTGATCTTGGGCAGGTGGTACTTGGTCCATCTTCTTGTTTGCTGATGTGAACACTCCCAGACAGCTGTGTTGTAGACACAGAAAGCACCAAGTAACTGAGGAGGCCCAGGACCAGACTCTGGGCCCTCCACCTCCTCTGGGTGTTTCTGATCAAATTCAGCCATTTGGCTCATAGGTGGAGTCTGCAGCCCTGGTGAGGTAGGTCTGCAGTTGTTGGCCATGCAACAAGGTGGACGGGCCCCTCCATGTGGGGTCCAACCCGAGACAGGTCTCCCCTGAGAGCACAACCCATGAGGCTCACCTGTAAACTTCTGTCACAAGCCCCCTCAGAATTTTGTCATGGAACATCATGGCTTCAGTTCTCTCCCGTTTATCACAGAGGGTCCCACAGTGGGCTTTTGCAGAAACTGGACTGAGAGAAACAGGGCAAGATGACAGCAGAATCCCTTGGGACTTTTGTGTGTGTGTGTGTCCAGAGGCCCCAGGCCAACTTCCAGTCCACTGAAATCAGCCCGAGCCACAAGGTGCAGGCCTCTGGTCTCTAGGTCTCCAGACGTTGGATCAAAGTCCCATGAAGGAGGCATAATCCTGACCCCACTTCCCGCCATTCTACAGGCACCTTTTTAAGGAGCCATTTATAAACTGAGACATCCTGTAGGATTGCTTGGTGTCACATACAGATGTGACCTGTTATTTTTCTATCCTGGTGAAGTCAACTCCCCCTGAGGGCGTCCCTAGTAGAGATAGACCAGGTCACTCCCCTTACTGGGGGGATGGACACCTATATCCCCGCTCCTGGGAAAATAGGATGGATACTTTCTGCAGAGTCTGGGATTCTAGGTTGCCAAAGCTCCTCTACCCAAATTAAGCCTCAGTCAAGTGCATGGTACGAACCACCAGAGAAATGTGCACAATGATTTTGTCTCATGTCAGAACACGTTTACCCCCAGCACAAAAACCTCACGAGAGCCCCATACATACAGGGTTAGAGCCTCCAGAGGGAGTGATTGCTACGCAGACTTAGATCTTTAGATATCTCACTTTGCTTATATACTATCTGGTTATTAAATCAGGCTCCTATTTTAATATGCTATGTTCCCTAAAGCCTGCAGACTCGCCCTGCAAACTAATCAAAGTTAACTCAATCCAACTAACAAGAGCTCCCAGTCAGCCCGTTCTCTAATGCTGCTACCCAGAATGCCATTCTGGATTTTGTTAATAGCGTGGATATATCATTCTGTCACATGCGTATACCAGAGCACATTTAGGGAAAAATAATGACAACCTAATGTTTACTACGAAGGTAGGTCTTTGAAACCCTTGACCAGCAAATCCTCAGTTCTGAGCAACGGCCGATGTGTTTTCCCCACTTAAAAATTTGCAAGAGTTTTAGATCTACAAAAAACTGAAGCTAATCAAGTTCTCTCATGAACCTGTGCCTACTTTCCCTTACGATTAACATCTTCCATTGAAAGTGGGACTTTTGTTATAATAAGTGAGCCAGTAGTGACACAATATTATTAACTGAAGTACACGCTTTCTCCTATTTATATTTTATATAATGTCCTTTTCTCTTCCAGGATCCCCAATGTTTCTTGTAAGGGAATTAATCCTGGAATAGTTCATGACTGTCACAGCCCAGGTCAGCAGACTACATGATCGTGCTAGTGCATGCACCTGTTCAAAGTCTGGACCATTTAGTCATAGGGGCCTTCGAGGGACTCTCTGAAATTCAAGCTGCGTCTGGAGCATGGACTCCAGGAGACGGCTGCTCCCCAGGTTGCAAGCCTGAAACCCATGTGACTCATAGCTCTGAAATCCACCTCAGATGCCAGCGGAAAGTAGGCTTTGCATAATCAAGTTGACAGATGAAGCTGGGCCTGCCCTGCTAGGGACAGGCTCATCCATATCCCGGTTTAAAAGAAATATTGCATTTTTAAAAGAGGAAAGAAACATATTTAAGAGATAAAGAGAGGGGAAAGAGAAGAGTTTTCTGGTCATTGATTATAATAAAATGCAGAGGGAAAAATTCACTTTAAAGGCATACTAAAGCCCTGTCATCTTCAAAGAGATAGAGGAGGTTCAGCTGCCAGGGGAAGGGAAACCTTAACCAGGAGGCCCCAATTTCCAGCTGATTACAAGCAGCCATGGTGAGGCCCCAGTGGGTGGTGGGAATGTTGGGTTAGCAACAGGTTATTTTCCTGCTTGGCTAAGATCGGCTGCTCAAATCAAACTCTGCCATGGAAGGTGCCAGTTTCAGATCTACTACACCCACCATTGCTCTTGGAGGGTCCTCAAGTTCATCCTGCCGGTTGTGACCCTGTGTCTTCAGGACAGGTTTTGGTTTCACTATCAGCTTAGTGCAAGGTGAGAAGGTGGGCCTAGTGTTGCCAGACTCCGGCCCACCCTAGAAGATCTTACTCTAATGTCGAAAGTCTGTTGGCAAAAGCCAGATTGACATGCTTGCAGCTGATCATGGCCTTTCTGTAGCCAGGTGACCGAGCCTTGGAGACCCTGGAAGTGTTGTTCCATCTAGAGCTGTGACATCCGTGAATTCCACTACTGATGGATGAATATGGCTTTGTCCAGAGAGTTCCCGGCTTGCCTGCAATACCCAGGTGTCAGAACCCATGAGTTTCTTTTAGGGGTAGGGGGATGGGTTAGAGGAGGACTTTGTTCATCCTCCCCACTTGCAAAAACACTTCTTAGGGCACCATAAGCGGGCTTCAGTGAAGGTGTTTGGGGAACTGGGCAAGGATGCTTTGCCTACTTTTTGGTGTTAAAATACCTGGAGTGATCCAGGTGGAGGGAGCAGGTTTCCTGCCCCTAACACTGCCTCCTTCTAGCTCTCAGCTCCTGCCTATTCTGCCAAAGAGTCCACTTGACCATTTCAGACTGAGGCTTAAACAGAAAATCTGTTCACTAGTAAGGCAAGAAAGTAGACACAGGTTGCTTCAAGATATTTTTGTTCCACTGACACGTGCATGGGAAGGCTGGCTCAGGACAAGCGTTCTCCCAGAGTCAGCTCCTATTGATTAGGGATTTTGCAAATCTCTCACTGAGTTCACATGCAGAGACTTCCAGTTGGTAGTTTGGAATTGCCATGGTAGGAATAATTTGTACCATGGAAGTTGGCTGACATGAAATCAGGATTTCTCCCCGGAAAGCTGGTGGTTTTCATGGAAGTAGTGGCGTGCTGGTAAATATTGAAGAGGTATCAGATCCTTCTCACAGCAAGTGGCACAGGTGGAAGGCTGAGTTCCCAGGTGGGACCTCAGGAACACAACCCATGTGGACTTGGAGGCAGAAGAGTGGGCTACCCCTTGGAGAAACTAGAGGGTAATGCACCTGTCAGAGGCGTTTGCTGACCCATGGAGAGCTCTGTCCCAGGATGATCTCCCAGAACTACCCTAATTTGAAGTGAGGGGAGGTGGGCTTCACACCTTTCCTAGAGTAAACCTGGAATGTAGGTGGCCCTGGGAAGAGTTAGGTGGGCGACATTGTTATCTGCATTGAGGGCATTTTCTGGGGAAGAGATCCACAAGCCATCCTCACCCCAAACTCACCTTGGGGTATGTTGGCTCATCTCTAAGAGGTTGGGGCAGCACACTGTGGTGTCCCTCTGCTTTAGATACAAGAGGGGAGAAAATAAGCTGTTCTCACATGAAGCAGCCCAAGCTAGCCTGCTGAAGGGCGATGGGTCACGGGGCCATCTGTCCCCACGAAGCCACCCTAGGTCAGTCTGTAGCAATCTGATCCTGGGATGTAAGCACACATGCAGCCCAGGACTGTGTACCCAGCACTCGCCAAGTGGGGGTGCACAAGTCCAGTCCAGACAGGAAGAGGCACCCCACTCCCAGGCTCCCTAGCAGCACATGCTTCTCCCTCAGACAGCTATGGTTTGAGTGTGGTTGGTCCAATTCCAAGGGTTCCCAAGGAAGCCTGGCATCCCGTGTGTGGAGATGGAACCCTCAGGAGAAGTGGCCTGGAGGAAGACGTTAGGTCACTGCCCTTTTAAGAGATGGGCGCCATCTCATGGATGGTTCTTAGAAAGTTCTAAAAGGTCAAGTCTGGCCTCTCATTCTTCTCTGGCTTCCCATCTCACCATGCCATCTTCTCCCCCTCGCAATGCTCCTACCCTGGAGAGCAGGGCAGCCTGCATAATCTACCCCTTTGAGTTGCCTCTTGGGTCCAGTGCCCACTACCAGCTCCCTCCCTCTATGGTCACCAACTATTGTTGTGACAACTCGGAGCTTCTCTAGCTCCAACCTGGAGGTTCAAACTTGTGGGCTCTGGTAGTGCCACCTCTTTCCCCCACCAGCCTCAATGGTGGTGGCTTCTGGCTGTTGATAATCTCTGTGGGAGATGTGTGTGGGGTCTCTTGCCCCATTTGCTCCAACATCTCTAAGGGCTTGGCTACTGCTTCTCCATATTAAGTGGCCTTTATTGAGCTTCTTGACATGTTTTTGAGCTGGGGCCAGTGACAATCTGTGCCCACCTTGCACCAACCCAGGGCACCTCCCACATGGTATTCCCACTTTAAGGGATACAGGGTAGAAACAGTTTTGCATCAGATGGTCAATCAGCTGCTGGGGATTTAGCAGAGACAGATGCAGAATTCCAGCCCTTGTGGAGCTCTGGGTTCCAAGTGGGGAAGACAAAGAAATCCTCATTGGGGTGTAGAAAATAAAGGAGGAGGGGGGCAAAGTTACAATGTTAATTATGATAGAGAAGGTCTCATGAAGAAGGTGGCACATGAGTAGAGACCTGAGGGATGAAGGGAGCCATGCCACTCTGGGTAACGGCATCTAGAGGACTGAGAAAGGGCAAAGCCCCTGCTACAGGAGACTAGCTGTCCCACCGCTCCCTCCCACCCTAGGTCCTGCCTCGTCTCTGCGGGCTGAACTCCGTTGAAAGCGAGACACGGGCTATCTGGCACAGGCCAGAAGTAAAACAGATCTGGTCTAGATAGGAGGGGAAGCCATGGAGATGGGGATTGACCCTCGGCATCTTATAAATCCTAGTGATTGTGCCTTCTGTCCTCCCCTTGGAGGACATGAATTCCCCTCCCCCTCATACCCCCACCATGGAGAGCAGGAAGACTGGGGTACAGCTACCCCCTTCTTAGCACACATGTTGGCGAGTAGTCAGGTGAACCTCCCAGATCAAGGCAAGTTGATGAGAGACCTTGGGTGGGGCCTTTGGGAGAACTGGGGAAACTGGAGACCATTTTTAAAAAGTTATCTGCTGTCCCATTGACCTCCCACCCCATGTCCCTTATCCCTTCCCTGCAGTCACTCCAGCTGCCCATTTCTAGCATTTGAGCTTCTCTGTCACTTTACCTGTGGTGAGTCAGCTCATCATGCTCCTGGAAGCCCTGGGGGTAGAACACTCCTGAAGGCAGCCTTCCAACCCCCAGTGGCCTCTTCCCTTTATCTTTTGATTTTGGAATCCCATCAGGTAAACCACTTGCTCCCATGATTTTGGGTCTTCATCCAATGCAGACGCCTGGAGACATGAGGACTGGAGGGAATGCACAGCTTCCGGCCCTTCTGCTGATGTCTACAGGGGGATGGGCCCATGCATTGAATAGGACATTCAAGTCCCCTCGTGCTCTGACTGCCCCGAGGATCACAGAAAAGGCCCTGCCGCCAAGGCCACAGCCCGAGAGGATTCCCAACAGTGACATGCAGGTTAAGAGGACATATCTGGATGCAGCACTCTCTCCAGTGAGCCTGGATTCTGGAGCAGGGAGGAAGATATCCATGTGGCAGTCCCACAGGTCCCAGGGGGCTTTTATTCAAAGAGAAAGTCACTATTCAACGGTTGGACTGCACCCATCTACGGCACCTTTGGGATCTATCATAGCATTGGCAGTGTCACCATGAGCTTCTCAGATCACCCCAGCCCAGGGTTCAGCACAGAAGGGACATGGGGCCTGGCTTGTTTGTGCCTAATGTGGCTTTGCTCAAATGAGCCTTTCTCTGCAGTGTCCCCCTGGGGTTTGCCCAGATATCCTCAGACTTATATTATAATCCAAGTCTCCCCTGTCCACATCCAGTTCACCCCTTTACCACTGCTGAGTAGCTCAGCTCGTGCACAGAGCACTTATGTCTTCTGCAGCTGGCCCTCTCCGGCTTCCAGATCTCATCCACCTCTCAGTCATGGCAGGGCTACTCAGGTGGACACAGCTGCCCAGAAATGTTCTACCTCAGCCCCTTCCAAGGGATCTTTAAACCATAATTGCTGACCCAGGATGTGTTGGTGCTGAGTTTATCCAAAAGTATCAGCCTTCCTCCTTCAGCTCCAGAGCCAAGACTAATCTGAACACCCCACTCCCCATTCGTTACTATAATTCCATCAGCAAGCTGACCAGGCCTGACCCTCCCTCTGATTTATGGCCTCACCAACAGATGCAGCAGCTGAGGACCCAGCCGGTCATCTGGGTAGCCAGGAGGTGGGTGGGTTAGAAGAGAGGGCACCCATCACAGCCCTTCTGGAGGGGAAAGGGATGTAGGAATTTTCAAGTTTTGCTGGATGAATGCAGAGGGCAAGGTATCTATGCAGGGCAGAAAGATTCCTTTCTGCATCTTCAAGTGAGCCAACTTGGGAAGAGGGAAAAAATAACCCGTGTGTCAGTGACATGTGGCGGCATGTGCGGTCTGATATCCTCTCCCACTCCTGTAACTCCATAATTACCATGAGCCCTGGATCATTTTGATTTTAGCAAATATATTGTCATAGGATCATGGGCAGGACCGCAGTTATTTATATTTCAGTGGTTTAACAGTGATTTTATTACATTTAGGAAGGTGTGAAGATCTCAAGTAGGGTGCTTAGGGAGTGTTCACAGAGTGAATGTGTCTCTGCAGTTGTAATTAAGGCAGAGCATCTTTACATTGGTGTGGTCTTTTGAGAGAGCTGCTTTTTGGAAGAAGGTACCCTAGGCCTCCTTCCTACACACAGGCAATCTCACTTGGTGCATCTAATTGGACAGGTTCCTGCTCCCCATGGGGAATGACCTCAGTCTGAGTTGGATACAGTCTGGGGTCATTTGAAATCGGCAGATGGTCGGGCTTCTAGCTGGAGTGGAAGGTTCTTTATTCCCTCTTCACTTCCATGTTTCATCCTGCAAGAGCCAACTCTGCTCTCAAACAGCACTGAACTATGGATCTAGACTCTCTAGGCTCTAATCCCATCAACACATGCTTTATCCCAAGTGCTGGCTTCCTGTAGGAAGGTGAACTTCAGTTTCATCTACTCCATTTCTACAAAGCTACGAGGTTTATTTGGTGCCAAGTGGGGGGAAGCAACCTCAGCGGGTCCCCCGGCATTGACTCTGGGATCCAGTGGTTACTACAAAGCGCCCTTGGGATTTACCAGTAGGGATCATTCCACTCCAGGAAGCGGGAGGGCAGAGGGTGGAGAGGTGCATACCATCAAGCAAAGTCCAGAGGCAACCACATCACTCCACCGCTGAGCTCTGGGGATGGAACAGTTGGTCTCTCCAGTGGGCTTCAGGAGCACGAGGAAGGGGGGGCTGTGGATCAATGCCTGGAGGAGGCAGAGGTATAGTCACCTCTGGTTCACACATACAGCCCAAGTGGCCCAAGGTTCATCCTTTGACATTAGAGATTTGACTTTAGGATTACAAGTGCCTCAGGAACCAGTGCACATAGAGATGTACAGGAGGGCCCAGCAAGGACACGCTCCAGATGCTGAACACATCAAGATGCCAGGTAATTCATTACCATTAGTGAAGAGGTGCTTCTGAGCACAGTCCAGGTCCCTAAACTGCCACCAGCCTTTTCAGCCATGGGTTACGTGGGAGCCACTCTGCCGATTCCACTGGACAGACAACCAGGGTCGGAAGAATCTAGGTCTGGTGAACACTAGGGACCAGGAATGATTCCACTGCAAAGACCACCGTGCACCCGACTTCATTTCTACTGCTGCCAAGGGGCCTCCACACAGCAGGGACAGGTAGTGGGGAACAAGTGGTGGTAGAAGAGGTGGCATATTTGTGACAACCCGAGGAGCAGGAATAGCCAACAGGGGTGACAACGATGGCAAGATCCTAAAAGACAGCTGTAGTGGGGACAGCATGAAAACTCCTTTATAACTAGGTCAGGCAGAGAGGCCATCCTAGTGTGGGGGACTCCAGTGGAAGAACGGACCATATACGATTCATCTGCCATAAATGGTCATTCCTCATACTCGAGGATATGCCCCAAGTAGGCAGACAGCACATCTCCATGTGGGTGTGATTGTTTGGTTTGACCTCAAAGATCATGCTATACCCTGGCCTGTGCTCCATAGGAGTCACCTATTTGTATTCACAGGGAAGACTCTGGCCCCTGTCCTCAATGAACTGTGAGTGCCAATTTAAAGTTCCTTGCTGGCCATTTCTTGGCTTTTGCTAAAGAGATTGGGTTTTGGTGGCTATGAAAATAATGGTACCTCTGGAATCCTATAGTATAAGAGATCCTATCCCCAGGGACCAGAGGATGGCATCAAGAAAAATCCTCAGCAGAGCAAAAGGCAGTCTGGGGTATCTCGTTCTTTTCTTCCCAACCAGTGACTACATTCCCTTACCATTTTGGGCTTCCATGGCTAGAAGCTCAGCTGGGTCCATGAGCACTGGTTACTTCTCTGCTCTTTCAGTTCTAGGAGAAGTGGCAAGGGACACAGTCCCGAGACTACAGAGAGACCATGACGAATGGGTCATCTTTTAGGCCGTGGACTTCATGCAGTGGTTTCCTGTCTGCCATCAGGGATTAACTGGGAATCAAAGTTCCTTCTCTCCACTTGCCCAGAGTATTAAAGCTTTGGTTCACAGAAACATTAGAGTCAGAGCCAGGGGAGGAGAGATTCTGTGTGTTAAATAAGCAGCATCTGCAAGGAGGACTTCTCTTCCTTAGGAGTTGGTTCAGGGAAGGGCTTATCCTCCCCAGGTGAGGGCTTCACATTCACTTCCATTTGCAAAGGCACATTGACCCCATCAGTGGAATCATCCCTTGTCCTTAGTGTTCACCAGACCTAGATTCCCGTAATCCCCTCTGGGAAGGAGGAGCCCAGGAACAGCAGAACCCACTTTGATTCACTGGTTGGATTCCTCAGCCCCACAGGTTAAGGGATGATTTCTCAGGTTCAGCAGAGGTGGGCAACCTCACCTCCGAGTCAAGACCATCCCCTGGAAGGCCACAGTACTGGGGCATTTTGTTCCATGTCCCAGGAGAGCTTGTGTCATAGCAAGCATGCAGGGATGACCACAAAACTCAGGACTTTCTATCTAATGTCCTTATTTCTCGTGTCCTTCCATCTCTCCCCACTAGACTCCAGGAGCCAACAGTTTTCTTCAAGGGAAGTCTGGATAGCCCTAGACTTTTGGAAAGTCCCACCACCCCCCACACAAACCTCTCATTCCATAGGATTCCAGAGACTACCATTATTTTCTTAGCCACCAAAACCCAACCACATTAACAAAAGCCAAGAATGGGCCAGCGAGGAATTAGAGTTGGTACTCCTGGTTCATTGAGGACAGAGGCCACAGAGTCAGTGCCGAGTTCCTCACCTGTGGATCCCATGATGGCAGGCTTATCGTTATCATCCTGCATAAGAGAAAAATTCTCAAAGCCGCATGACTGCCAACCAAGGCAGGTCAAACGTCACCGAGTTTCCCATTCTGTTTCTCTCCAGGTCTTTTGGTGGAAAAGTCCTATTCTCGGGTCCCAAGACTGCCTTCCATTCTTTGATTTCAGACACAACTGACCTTTGGTCACTCATTGTTCCATGTATTCTGCCACGTGAACCCTTATTTCCCTGTATAACAAATAGCAATGGACAGTGGAGGGTCTGATGCTCCATGAGGACCGCTTTTTAATCCAAAGCCTCATCAGCTCAAACTTCAGGGAATGGCTTCTGAGGGGCATTTCAGAGGCACACCATAGCATTCCTAGGTTTGAAGTCCACGAACCTGCGGTCACTGGGAGCTAGAGCTCCGATCAGGAGGCAAGAAGTAGGTTTTTCCCCCCCAGACTTCAGTGCTGACCCCACATGGAGGAATGAATTCCCACAACAAAGGATAAGAAATCAGCAGAAATATACATTCGACGTTCACAGCCGAGCCCTCGGATTCCGAGTCAGTCTATGGCGATGACCAGGATGCTCAGGACTGTCACTATTTCATTTGAGCCAATTGCCCAAGGACAGACCAGACTGTCCCTAAAAAAA
Organism: Spermophilus citellus; assembly: GCF_964194105.1. Lineage (NCBI taxonomy): Eukaryota > Metazoa > Chordata > Mammalia > Rodentia > Sciuridae > Spermophilus > Spermophilus citellus. Next base: position 82,732,400 of record NC_138184.1, read on the forward strand.
GAAAAAAATGTACGATGGTTCTTTGTGGAAGACCCTCAGCAGCAAAAATTGTTTGCCCAACTCTTGGTCTGAAGCAGCATGGAGAAATCCTAGGCATGGCCCTGGATGCCTGGCTGCCTGCTCCAGGAGCTGCTTCTAGGAGCTACAGAGGCTGTCTCCACCTGAAGGCTCTCCTATTATAATCACACCCGAGTATTGTAATCTGGTCTGAGATCTGTTGCCATCTTTCTGACGGCATTGGACAGGTGTCCCTCGGCCATCCTGTGTGAACCAACTTGTCTGGTTAAGTGATTGGCAATACCAGTCTAGGGTTAGACTCACCAAATCTGCCAAAGTCATCAGGATTCCGATGTGAGCATAAGGATTTTTTGGAATGAGAGTTTGGCAAGACAGTTTGGCACATCGATTCCCAAAGCAAGATTTATTTTTAAATCCTGATTAAGGGCAAGCATGTACCATTTTATGACATGCCTTCTCTCCCTTTCACATTTTTGCCAAAGAGACATTGACATAATGGACAGGAAACTGTTAGTCGTAATTGCCCCCACCCCATACAATAACATCCAGGCATAAGTAGGTATGACTTAGTTTAGATCCAACATAGCCGTCAAGTTACATTCTCTGAACACTTGAAGGAAAGGTTCGAACAAATGAGAACATGTCTGTGGGGCCATAATTGAAAGTGGCATTGAGGCCATCAAGATGGTGAGACCCAAGAATAGCATAGACCACCACATCCAGTCCAGCTTCTATGGGAACTATATGGTGTCGGAGGCCAAGGAGTCCTGACGCTCAGGTGCCCAAACTTCAAGTTGTGTTGTCAACATACCTGGTCCTCACATCATGAGACATGAGACCAGAGACATGAGGCTCTGGTGCCAAATTTCAACCTAGGAAGTACCCCCGCTTATCTTACCCTGTTCAGTTCTGGATCCCCAACACCCTTTCCCCCAATCACAATTGGAAGGCATCCAGACCCCGCTGGGATGCTCCAAGAGGAATTGGGACTAGTTCCCAGCTTGGGCAGAGTACCACCTCCCACAGGCCTACAGCCAGGGTTACTCTAGAGAATGCTACCCATTCTCACCAAGGTCTTGACCCCAGCTCAAGACCACAGACTATTTCCTGTGTCTAGAAGGGCAACTGTCAGGCGCTTGCCCTGCTCTAAAGAAAAAGATGATCTACGCAGGGTAGATCCTAAGAGGGCAATCCTCTTTACTTTGTCTTTCAAACAAATCTGTTATGTTTCCTTTCCTGTGGACTTTGACGTCCAACATAAAAGGTCCCTGGCATAGAATACTCAGTCAACAAGCAGAGTTGCCGCAATATCACTTTAGACCTTAACACTGACTAGGGTGGGGTTCCTGGTGGCTTTCCTCCAAGAAATAATTCTAAGCCACTTTGATATAAGCAATACCCAAGAAGACTCATCTTTAGGGCTTTATCCAGATCTTTGCTGGCTATGTTCTGAGAGAATACTACCTTTGCCTCAGTGAAAACAGGTATTTCTTTTGGGAAAGGGCTATGCATCAAGTTTCATGTAAGAAAAAAAAAAAAAGATTAGGAACAGCTACTGTGACTTCTGCTTTCAGAGTCCCTTAATTCAACCTAAGATTTCAGTCAGATTAAGGTCACAGGCAGAAGAACAAAAGCCAATAGCAAATGAGACTAGAGATGACCGAATTCTGATCCTTCAGAATCCAGACTTGGGAAGTCTTGAATTCCACTTGATGAACACGTCTGAACCCAAGACAAGTCCAGTGATTCAACTGCAAATGATATGAGGACTCCCTCGCTCGGAGCTTGTTACCACAACTGATGATTTCTATCCATAAAGAACTTAAAATACTCTGCTTCGTGATGGTGTCGCAAAATAGAGGGGATATGTATTTCCAGTAGGAAATGTGCACTATTAGATACAGGCAGTGTTTCTAAAGCATTAGATATCAGCCAAACATGGGTAAAGAGGTGAACTTGTGTTGGGGGATCTACAGCTGACACGAACACACTAGTGGCAGTTACATGTCTTTCATAAAACCCTGTTGAGGACGGAAGCTTTAGAACAATTGAGACAATGGCATTTTAGAGTATAAAACTGGAGTCCCCCAAAGAATCCCTATTCTTACTCCTTTGTGTGCCCAGGTATCAGGAACCTACATGCTCAATGATAAGGTCTCACTTCCAGAAATGAGCTGCAGAGATCACAGCCACAGAATTTTCTACTCCCAGCTAAGCTATCACAGAGTCCAACCATTTGCAGATGTATTCACATCTAACTGTAGGTAAGGCTATTAATCAAGCCAATTGTTTTTAGGTAGTACCATACCCAGGGATGAAAATGGAAATACTCAGAGTGCCAACACCTCAGCCCGTTCACAAAGGCCACCGTATTGGACCACATGCTAGCGAGATGGTTCAGGATGAGCTGGAGACCCAAGATACGTTTCCCTGAATGATACCTTTATAAACCACCCCCTACCCTAGCACATCCAATTATGAAGATTTTAGTAAGATAGCTATAAAACATTTAATAAGTTTAGTCTATAAAACATTTAACATTTTGCCAGGGATGGTGTCAGTATTATATGAGAGGGCACATGCCAGTGTCTGTCAGAAATGCTTGAATGATGCCCACTTCCCGCTTGGACTCGATTCTATGCCTTGGTTTACCTTGATCTGGCCTGCCTACCACAACCAACCTTCCACTCCTCCACTTTAAGCAGTATTGTTAGTAGATCCAAGGCCAAGGGCAAGCCACATTATGACAGGTTCAAGGTAATTTGAAAAGTCTCAAGCCCCTTGTGTTAGATGAGAAGCCATCTAACATCCACAAAGTGACCATGATTTTCATACGTAGAAAATTTTATAGAAAATGAATTTTATAGAAGATGAATTTTCAGGGAAATTCACAGGAGTATATATAATCCAGCCCTGGGGTTAGCAAAACCACATTTAGCTGAAAGAATAAACAAGATTTGAGGTTGGGTAGGTGTCCCCTCAAACACATTTGAGAGCTAACACATGAACGTGCTGTGTGCCACTGAACTAGACACAAGGAACACAGGTCAATGCATATCCTCAGAGTTAGGTCCACAGAGCTACCATGGAGCAGCAAGTTTAGCACACCAAGGTCAGAATACGGTTTCTTTGGGGTGCACATCCTCAGCATCCTGGGACCATCAGAGACCAAGATGGCCAATTGAGCCAAGATGCTCAGCAGACACTTGCTATGGCAGTGGCAGATGAGGGGCAGTATCTGTGCTAGTCTAGGGGCCATGTGAGGTAAATAGAACCCTCAGAGGGCAGGGTGTAGATTTGTGCTTCCACATCATGAGGCTGCCGGAGGAAGGAAGGCACACTGCCCCACTGCCCCTCTGCCCCCCGGCATGTGTACTCAACCCATATCTGGTTCCAGGCATGGAGGTATCTTGCCCTAATAGATATCCTCAATGCAAAGGGGACAAGCTGATTTGCATTACAACACCCAAGGCTGTAACGCAGCTGGATGCCTCTTGGCCCAAAATGCAATCCAGTAGTTCGCTATACACCTTTAGAGGCTTGTAGTCTGCAAGCTAGTCATAAGGCTGCTTGGGGTACCGAGGCAATAGGGATTTAGTCCTTGTCCCTAAAGCTAGGCTTCATTACCATAATGCCATTGAAGGCCTAAACCCTTTAAGGATGACCTAAGGAAAGGTCTCTCCCTCTTCCTAAGGATGGTGGGGACCAGGCTCTGGTGTGATCCCTGCCTTGCTCTCTGCTTTTGATACAGAAATAAGTCCAGCAGTGTTTCCAGTTGAGAGAGGCATCCCCTGCCCCATAAAGCATAGGAAGGCTGAGAAAATACCCCAGGAAAGATTTAGATTCAACCTTTCCTTCTAAATTAGTTCATTTTTAATGTTCAGTGGTTTTTTTTTTTTTTTAGACACTTTAGACAAGTGACAAGTTCATGGGTTTTTTTTTTTTTTTTTTGTGTGTGTGTGTGTGTGTGTGTGTGTGTGTGTCCAGGGAAGCACTAGGACATTTTATCTTCATTCTTTCCTGAGAATGGAGATGACAAGGGAAATAAAAGGATTCTGCAGAAAAGTCCAGTGAATGGGCGAATGCCAAGGTCCAAGGATGCTCAACAGCCACCCATAGAACAGTGGGTATGAGGTCAGCCAATCCTGTCTGGTTCCGCCACTGAGGTTATCGTGAAAGCAGATGGGAAAGCCTCCTTGCAGAGCAGGTCTCCCACCTTTCACAGAGAGCAGAGAGAAACCAGAGCCCAGGACCTGGGAGAGCTGGTTCTTCATTGTGCTCTGGACCCATCTCACCGGGACACGGGGGTTGGCTTTGACTGACAGCACTATGCACACATGGAGACCAGAAACCAGGTGTGTCTTAATGACTCTCCCTAAGCTCATGAGTCAAGAATATTTGACATAGTAAACGAGGCCAAGCTCAAGATGTCATTGAGAGGAAAACACAATTAGATGTGGACAAGAGTGTGATGTCCCTGGAGTTCTGAGAACAGGACGTGGTTGGGCATAAAATTGAGCCTCCTGCATCAGTCCTTCCATGCAGATAGGGGTGGACTGGATGCCTGGGCCAGGATTCTAGCTCAGGCTGTGGGAAGAAGACAGTGGAGTTGCCAACTGAGGCCTGAGGGCCCAGCTGGCCAGGCTCCCTGCAGACACAGAAGGCTGGGTCAGTGTTGGCCTCATACCACAGCAGCTGGGATCCCAAAGATACAAGAGGAAGTGCACTCTTCTTGCTTCCTGCGTGCAAATTTCCCCCCTGCTCCTGGATCCAGCACAGCATGTGCCCTTGTGTGTTCACAGGAGCAAAGTCTTAATGTAGAGCTTTGAATAGCCCGGAGCAGGAGGCAAGGGGGAACTGGGATGATGGTCAGCTCCACCTGGCCACAGACAGCTGGACTCTGGCTCTCCCCCACCCTGCCTGCCTGCAAGCAGCCTGTCAAAGTGGGAGGGCAGGTGGTGCCCCCAGCCCTAGGAGGGCCATCTGCTTCCTGTTGAACTGGGAGACTGGGAGATTCAAGACGCTAGAGAAGTCCATCTCCAGCTGCTCCATGGCTTGGGATACAAGCTGAGGGAGTACTGCTCTCTGGTGAAAGAGGGGACTTACTGAACTTTAGTATTGGACAGACTCACATTTGGGAGTGTTGAACAGAGAACAAGAAAGTACACTGGGGTCAAGCCTGCTATGGTGGTGGCAGTAGCCGCAGCACTGGTTGGCTGCAAAGGGGACATCTAGCATGGAAGAGCCTGTAGATCAAAAAAGCAGCCTGAACTTAGCAAAATCAGAGGCGGCACAACACCCTGGTATTGAAAAGTGCTTTTTACTTCTCAATTGGCAAGTGGAGAGTGGAAGTAGAAGCCACATTTAGGCCGCCACCTAGTTCCAGCACATTCCTGGTACTCATCATCTAAGGTGGACATAGACCACGTGTGAAATGGACAGAGCAGATTGTACCCAGGGTATTCGAGTCAGAAAAGACAGGGGAGTGCAACACGCTCTCCCTTTGAGTCTGGCGACTCATGGGATAGGCTAAGGAGGACCGGGAAACGAATCAGGCAGGTATGAGTACACACGGGGGATCCAAGCCTCCCCACACTCTGCTGCCCGTGAATACAAACTCCCTAGGCTTAGTCCCTACCCCATGACGGGGATTCTTGGGAGGCTCCTAAGACCCAGGCTCCCAGCCCAGACTGGCATCTTCCTGGCCCCAGGAGTGGGCAATCTCTTCAGTGATGATACCACCCAATGAAGCCCTTGAGGCCCAGCGAGTTCCAGAAACTGGAACACCCTTCATGGAACTGTGGGAGCCCTACCCTGGGGGTGCATCCATATGGTCTTGTCCAGACAGAATTTCCTTTGACAGTTATTCCATCTTACTGGCAAGAAGGGAAACAGCTATTTCAACCAGCTTTATTTTTGGCCACTCCAGCTACCAGCTCAGCAAGCAACACAAGAAAGTGGCCAATACCACCCAGCCCTTGCTTTCTTGGTACATAGCACTCCCCCGCACCAAAAGAAATAGAACAGTTGGACACAGGCAATGCCGTCTGTTCTTGTGGACTGTTTGAGACTCAGTGGAGACAGATTCATTAAGAATCTTCTTTCCTTAATGCCAGATGCGGTTCCTGGTTATTTATTAGTTTTAGTGCTGGCAACTGCTGCGCCCACCCTTCCCGATTTTGTGCTAATTAGCATCCTAGGTATTGTAGTAGGTGCCAGTATTTAGATGCTGTATTGGACTTTGCTTTCATCATCATCCTTTCCCCTTTTCTGTGAGTGCTAGGGAGGGATCTAAGGAGAAACTAAGTTCACAGGGTAGGGATTCTGAACTAAAGCCACCAAAAGACAGCAGACCTTCTCCAGTTAGCCACACTCCGATGTCAGCTGTACTCTAATACAGATAACAGGTGAGAGAAAACCTCCCACTGACAAGAGCCTCAAGTAGGCACGGCTGGAGAGGTTCTTGGGTCCCACCACTGGACTCCCACTTCTATAGCAAGGATTAACAGAGGCTGTGGATACCACACCTAAAGGGGTCTCCATCTAGATCACTCTAGGACGCTTTAGCAACAAGGCTGTGCGCCCTGCGAAGCCCCACACATGAGAGTGGAAAAGAAATCCATCCCAAGAGATGCAGAAAACCCGTCACAGGACTGTGACATGCACGAGGTAACTGGCTGCCTCCTCAAGGTCGTGATCCACCAGCAACTGACTCTTAAGGTATTTCCATTTCATCCACTTTAGTATTTGAAAGAGAAATGGTCTCTGGCACAGGATCTGAGTGCAAAAATCAATAACGAAATGAATGTTAATAACCAAACAGGAATCTCAAATGAAAAATGGTGCTTAAGCTATCCAGTTGTAGGGCTGGGGATGTGGCTCAAGAGGTAGCGTGCACGCCTGGCATGCATGTGGCCCGGGTTCGATCCTCAGCACCACTTACAAAGATGTTGTGTCTGCTGAAAACTAAAAAATAAACATTAATAAATTCTCTCTCTCTTTCTCTCTTAAAAAAAAAGATATTCAGTTGGAAGTCTAGAATAGACTATGCTGAAGCCAGAATCTCAGTTGGAAGACAAAGTGGCCAGCCTTGAACATTCAGATAGTATTAGAGAATATAAGTATGACCAGAAGATAGAAGTAGTCTGGGACAACAGTAGGAATTTATAAATACGATTTAAGTAATTGGAATTGAGTGTGGAAAGATGCAAGCTAATAGAAAGAACAGCCTCTTCAGGGAAAGAATTTTTAAGCCTCAAGCATGAGATGGCCATCCAGGTACAGGAATCATTCAGAACCCCAGACAAAAAAGATTTAAAAACTCCATGAGACATTGTAGTTTAGGTGTCTCATTGATCCCATCTTTTCAGACATTGAAGAGCCCTTAACCCAATCGAAGAGGACCCAGATGAAGTTAGAAGTGAAAAAGGAGATCGCCACAGATGTTACAAAAATCCAGCGAGTTATGGACTATTTTGAAAGCAGAATAACAAATTGGAAAACCTGGAAGATGTAGATCTTGGGAGGTTTATGCCCAAAGATTTATCAAGAGGAAATAGCCTAAGCAGGGCTAGTAACTAGCAATGTGATACAAGCAGTTATCAAATGCCTTCCAATAAACAGCCCAGGATCAAATGGATTCTCAGCTGAATTCCAGACATTTAAAAAACAAATGCCAATGTCCCTCAAGTTATTCCACAACATAGAAAGTGGGACATTTACAGATCCATTCTAGGAATTCAACATCACTCCATCTACAGCTAGATAAGGAACCATCAAGAACTGCAGACTGATATTCCTCATGAACTCAGATACAAAAATCCTTAATATATTAGCCAGTTGTGTTCAACAGATTAAGATCACACAGCATGACCAGCTTGCTTTAATCCCATGGATGCAGAGATGGTTTAACATGCATGTCAATAGTTTATCATGTTAAGTAGAGTTAAGGACAAAAGTTAGTGATGGAAAGAAAGTCTTTGACAATTCGGCATTCATAATGGAGTCACTGAAGAAAATAGGGATAGGAGCTACCACATCATAAAGATTATGACAAACTCAAGGCCATCATAGTGACTGGGGAAAACAAAGTATTTCCTTTAAAATCTGGAAGGCAAGAAGGTCTACTCTATTCCTGTTCAATATAGTACTAGAAATACTCACCAGATCAACGAGGAGAGGGAAGGAAATACACAGAGTAGGAAAGGAAGCAGATTCAGTTTGCAGGTATGATTCTGTATTCAGAAGATAAAAAAAAAAAAAACTACCAGAAGACTGCTAGAGCTAATGTATTCAGCAAGATATCAGAGATACCTGAGACCCTGTTCATCGTGTTCAAAATTCAACTAAAAAAAAAATGGATCAGAGACTTAGGAATATGACCAGAAACTACCCAAGTCCTAGAAAATGTAGGGTCAGTACTCCAGCACATGGGCAGAGGCACCGAGTTTCCTCAATAGGACCCCTAAAACTCTTGCCATTATTTCCCGAGCTAGCAGCATGCCGTCAAGTTAGAAAACTTCTGCACAGCAACAATGTTGAGAAAATCTTCAGAATGGAAGTCTCTGCTAGTTACTTTTAGGGTACCAGGAATTGAACCCCGAGGTGCCTAACCCCCGAGCCACATCCCCAGCCCTTAGTTTTTGACACAGGATCTCGTTAAGTTGCCCGGGGCCTTGCCAAGTCTCTGAGGCTGGCTTTGAGCTCGAGATCCTCCTGCGTCAGCTCTTACTCTTGTGATGGAGGATTAACATCCTCCATCTATAGAGAACTCAAAACTTCACACCAGAAATAACGACCCAAACAACGGGCCAATGAAGTAGACACTTCTAAATACAAATGATTAGTAAGAAAAAAATGTTCAACATTCTTAGCAGTTAGGGAAATAAGCCCAATTTCTTGTCACTTCAGTTAGAATCTCATTAACAAATGCTGGAGAGAACGGAGAGGAAGGAACACACTGCTGAAGGGATTCTAAGGTAGCCAACTAGTAGTGGAGTCACCGTATGTTCTAGCTGTGCCACTCTTTGGTATTTATCCTCAGGAATTAAGAAAAGTCTTATTATAGCCATACACACATACCCATGTTTATAGTAGCACAATTCACAAGCGACAAATTATGGAATCAGCCTTGGTTTCCATCAATGGATTAAAAAAAAAAGTGATGTCTATACACAATGGACTTTTATTTAGCCATAAAAATATTTGCAGGAATATAGATGGGACTTGAGAACATTATGTTAAGCAAAAAACCCAAACTTGGAAAGTCAAGGGTCATGTTATCTCATGTGGAAGCAAGAGGGGTAAAGGGTATGGGGAGGTCTTGCTTTCAGAGGAAAAAAAAAAAATCAGTGGAGAGGGAAGTTGCAGATACCTGTGGAGTGATTGCTTTTGTCATCTTTTGCACCACTATGACCAAAAGACCTGACAAAGACAATTTTAGAGGAGAGCAAGTTTGAGGGTGGACATGATGGTGGAAGAGGGTGGAGGACGAAAGTGGCTCAGGACAAGGACAGGAAAAAGAGATCTGTTTGACAAAGAGTAAACCTCAGAAGCGCACCCCAAGGACCCACCTCTTCTAGCTACACCCTACCCGCCTACAGTTAGCACTCAGTTAATCCTCATCAGGGCATTCAGATTGGGTGAAGGCTCTTGCAACCCAGTCAATTCCCCATTAGACCTTATGCTCTCTCAGGCTTTTGGGGGAGACCTTACATTCAAACCCTAACATGATATTGGCCAAGTTACATTGCTACATTGCATGCAACAGTGAGTCCCAGAGAGGGGACCACTTCAGAGCACGCCTCCTTCCAGCCAGTCCTGTGAAAAGTTATTCATGCTTCCAGACGCCTTCTCTTTGAGAAGGAAAGGACTTCAACCACTCTCAAGTGGGAGCTTCCTTGCAGCCAAGCCTCCTGGAGGTGGGGGCAACAGGAGTTTCCCTCTGGGTGGGGTTCCCTTGGGATACAGATCATAGGACCTGTGGGATGCGACTTTCAACAACATGAGCTGCAGGTGGAGGTGACCATGCTCCCCCCTTTCAGGGCACAGGATTCTAGATACATAGAACATTCAAGGTTTTCTAATCAGAAGACTTCAATGGTTTGACAGTGGTTAAAGCCAAGGCACTTTGCCAGCAGTATCTCCAGTGGTAGCTTTCCAGTGTTGCTGGTTAAAGATGCTGAGGATGGCTTCCCAGCTGTTAAGTGCTTAACATTGCATTTTAAGCATGTAGCTAAAGGTATTCATGAGCTGTGTTGAGGGGACCATTGTCATGGCATGCAGGTTAGTTTTCTTATAGGATTAAGCTAAAAATTGATCTCCCCTTCATATTCTTGCTGTGTTATGGTCATCTGTAATGGGGTTCATTGTGACATGTTTGTACATGCACAGGAGTGCCTTATTAATTTCATTCTGCCCTTCTCTCCCTTTCCCATCCCTCCTCCTTGCCCCTTGCTCCCCCCATCCTCCACTCCAGTTTCATTTTTTAAAAAACACCTTGATATGGTGGACATCAGAAAGCCACACATTGACTCATCACCTGATGCATTCGGTTTGTTTCAATTGCTGTACCGTGAGCCTCGGAAATCTGTATTTCATTTCTCATGCTGTACCAGTATTGTCCTAAAGCCACTTTCATCAGGAGAATCTTTTTTTTTTTAAATACATACAGCAGACATAATGTTTATTCCATTCTGCTGCCCTTCCTATCCCCCCTACTTCTCCCCTCCCCTCCAATCTAATGTGACACACTTTTTTTTCTTTTTCTCATCACAACATCATACATGTATTCTGTATAACGATGTGTTTCTCCTTTCATTTTTCAACTGGTGAATCTTTAGTCAAATGAGCCATGCCCTGGAAGGAGTGGGAGAATTCAGAAGTTTATTATCCTGATTACTTATGGGTTTGGCATAATCCTCAAATGATATTAAAGAGAAGTTGTTCACGGAAGATTCTTCCATGGTCTGCCCTCCAGTACCATCATTAATGGTCAGAGTTTGAGTGTTATGTGTCCACACCAAAATAAAGCTCAGCTTGGGTTTTGTGCTTTGTTCCTGCAGAAGGTCTTGACATTGTGGCACCATCAATTAAGATGGGCAGAGAAGTTACTGGTGGTGCTGCATTCCATAGGTCTCAAAACGGCCTTCAGAAAACCTAGGACTCTGAGACAGTCATAGTGAGTGAAAAATGGTCAGAAGAGTCCCCTTATGCCTACTTAACCAGTTGGGGGACTAGAAAGTTCTATGGAGGCCACAGACTCAGGAAAGCAGACTGGTTATTGGGCAAGCTGGTCCATACAGACCAGCATTGGTTCTGAAGTGCCAGCCCTTCTGCTTGGTAAGGTCAGATATGCCCAAGGGGACAAGCGGTGCCCCAAGTCTCAGAGCAGAAGCAGACATTCATCCAACATCAATGCAGAGTAGTTCATCTGCGAGTCCTACAAATTGAGCTCCTCCTTAAAGAGGACCCTGGGGCATGCTCCCCTTAGTTGAGCCCGTATCTGTTCTTCGGGGTCCTAGGCTTGGTTTCCTGTCTTGGCAAGTCAGGTAGAAGCCAGCTCTGCCCTTGGGAGCCTCAGCAGCCAGATGCTCAAAGGCCAAGTGAAGGTCTTCACTGGCGCCCCCTGGAGGCCACTGCTTTGTCTTAGGAGGCTTGTGAGTGAAGAGGCAAATGGGGCAATTTGCAAGAAACTTGGTCCTTCTCAGTCTAGTTCTTTGGGAAGGAATTATTCATCGTGCACTCTAATGGGTAGGACGTGGACCCGCCTTAGGCTCTTCATTGGCTCCTGCTGTACAGTGCCAGCGTAACCTAGGACGTGAAATCCACGGTTCCCTTACCATTGGAGGGGAATTTCACTGCCAAGTCCTTCTTAACACAAAGTTTTTATCCCCATGTCCCCTCTCTGGGGACATAAAAAGCTCAGCCCCCACCCTTACCCATAGGGGTGGCTTGTCTTTCAGTAAACATGTACCTCTAAGGGCCACAGGTGCCCTTACTTGTCCTTTAGAAGCACCTGCTTGAAACACAGGAAAAGTCACAGGCTTCATGGGACACTGGGGGTCTGACTGCAGACCCGAGATAAAAGGGAAGCCAGTTTTCCTTCAATGGGGACAGGAAATAGTCTTCAGCTATTGGACATGCTTCCAGGCCGTCTGCCCCTTCCAGTCAGGAAGTCCACGTGGGAGCAGGACAGCCCCGTTGACTTCCTGTCCGCTTGCTGGGAGGATGCCCTTTTGGTCATTTGGTGGCAGATAGCCTGGGCTCCCGAAAAGCTGATACCCACAAGAATGGTCTTCAAGGGCAGCAGAGGAAGTGCCTTGCAAGCCAGAGCCACCAGCTGCACCATAGCCAAGCCCTGGAGGCTGACCTATCCCACGTCGTCCCTTGAAAGGCAGAAGTTATCCCAGTGTTCCAGGGAGCTACAAATGGCCCCCAACCAGCAGACCCAGAAGCATGTGTCACAACACCATGGCCAGCAGGCACTTCGTACCCCTGGAGATGGTCACAGACAGGCTTCCTTCATGGCTCTGATGTTCACATGCACTCATCCAGAGGGACATTTGAGGAACAGGAGTGGGGGTGAGGGAAGTGCCTCTGTACATGCCAGACATGTCAACCCAGCGAGGGGCTTGTTCCCCGTGTTTGGAGACCACACATGAATACAGCATCATCTCATTCTTGTGTTATGAACACATGGGCCACAGAGGAAGAAATAGTTATGTTCCTTCCAAGCAGTAGTTGGGATCCATCTGAAGCCTGCCTTGTCTGTTGACCCTCAGACGGTGACCAGAGAGGGACAACATTAGATCCGGTGGCCAGTCACCTGGCCAGGCACCACACAGCTACAGCCCCTTGGACATGCACTTTCCACAGGGCAGCTTCGGGGGCAGTAGGTACAGAGCTCTCATCCCCGACTGCAGGCTTCATTCTGAGACCATCACCGAAGGCCAGGGCCTTTCCCCCAAGGACATTTCTGGGAAGAGAAAATTCTGGCCCTTCCTGTAGCTATTAAAGGTCACAAGCTTCTCCCACCTGGGACTTATGGCATGGAAATGGGCCCAAACTGAGGCAGAAGATAAAGATCTCCCCAGGATGACAGAAGGAAAGCCAGCCCTTCCTTCAGGTGACCCACTTGGGGAATAAATGCACATTTATATCGACTTCTGAAGTCAAGTGTCTGAGACAAAATTGTTAAGAGTCCTCAGACTTCAACTTTCATGACAGAGAATTCTAGAAGCAGAAGGGAAGCACCCTAGGTACGTCCAGGAGAACCCCAATTCCAAGGCCAGCATCTCGGCAGCAGGGGTGTTGTCTGTGGCCTACCAAGGACCCCAAGGGGAAAAAGGTGATGGAAGATGACATAGCCTTCCGTCCTGAGAGGGCACCAAGGAAGGCCCACTCCTCCCGGCCCCGAGTCTGCTCTGGACCCAGGTACAGAATGCAGAAGGCTACAGTCAAACCAGAGCACCAAGGTGCTACGACCCCAGGGATATACTGGGCTGTTCCCCACCAGTGTCCCTCCAGGAGGACCCGCCACAAGGCCCTTGGGAGGCCAAGGGCAAGATGATCAAGGTGCAGGTGCCCAGAGCAGAACTGTTCCTGGGCCCACTTTGAGATGCAACTGAGGAAAAAACACCACCCTCAGGGACATCTTTCCCAAGAGGCCCTTCTGTCCCCCTCAAAGTTCAGAACATGGGGGATGCAGAGATGGGACCTATTCCTTCAGTCCTGGGCCATCCGACAGTGTCACAGGACGTGAAGGGGGAGTTAGCGGTCCGTCTGACAGAAGTGGAGCTGTGTAGTGTGTCCCGTGACCCCTCCACGAGCCCAGTGGCAGGCACTGAAACCAGATCTCCCTGCCCAGGTTCCAGGAGAGCCACATGGTGGCCCGACATCTTTCTCCACTTCTCTCACAGAAGTCGAGCCAACAGAAAGCCGAGGGACCACCCATCCCACTTATTGACCTAATGAACCTGCACAGGAGGAAGGAGTCCAAGGGCACAGGAGGACCCGGGAGTGGGCTCCTCTGTTCAAGGGTTGTTCCAGACTCAGCTCCTGCTGTACCTGAAGTTTGGCTTTGCAAGGGACCCATAAGAGCCAACTGCAAACTCAGGGTTCCACACAGGGAGGTGGCATGGGGAGGGGCCATTAAAGCTGTCCCCAAGGCTTCTGCCACAGACTGTCAAAAGCTCAAGCCAGGAAGTGAGGAACCTGGGCCCCCTTCTTGCTGGCGAATGAGAACTGGGCGCTGGGCCACATCCTGCCCGGGTGGGCTTGGGTATTAGACATAGAGAAACTGTCATGAAATAACGAGCTGTTTCTACATACACCTCCTAGGTGGTCACCTCCTAGCAATCATTTTTGGAAGAACTCAGGGATTCTTTAGGCAATAGCAGTTCTACACGATTTCACCTTCCTCCTGACAGGGAGAGTTGTTTACCACATGCCAATTTTCTTCTAAAGAAAATCATCTTGAAGACATGGGATTCACAAGAGTCCTCGGTAATTCCTAGGAAACCCAAGACCAGAGCACCTCAGGCCATGTGGCTTTGACATAAACCCCAGGAAGTCTCTCTCCTGGATTTCCTACCCCTCTCCCTCCACTATGAGTGAAGGAGGCAAGAATCTATTTGAAGACTGGACTGCTGGCAACTTCTCCTCCTTGGAGAGGTTAAAGCATCTGCAGTTTTAAGTTCCCTGTGGAAACTGGCAAGAGGACCACCTTTGGTTTGCCTAACCCGCCCCCAGCAGCCCTGCCCTTGACACAGGATGCCACTTCTCACCCACATCTTGTACACGTTCAGGGAGGAAGAGGGAACCCCCTCCTTCAGAAAGGGGGATCTTTCATCAAGCCGAGACCGTCTCTGGCTTAGGCCGATTCCAATTCCTCCCAATTTCAGAGGGATTTCAGAGTCGGTATGAGCCAGTGTTTACTACCCAAATCTGTTTCTGAAAGTCAAAGCAAGTGGCCATGCTTGAGTATAGACAGATCCCTCTAAGAAAGAGGACATCTTGCTCAGGCAATCTTTAGACACTAAAGTAGGTGATTTGACAGGACTCCGTGGCTCTTCTGGCGTAGGAGTGACACTCTAAGCCGTGGGTTTGCAAAGCTACAGAAGGGCCTCAGATGGGCCTGGGTTCCATTCCATAACCCATGCCCTGGCTACTGTCATAGCTCTTGATTCCATGTATCTTTGCATGTTACTTCTGTCTGGTATTGAACTTGTATTTTCAGAATCATTGCTCGAGGCTAGAGGATAATGGATCATTGGCTGTGTTTACATACCCCGTATCCTATTGGATTATTATTCTTTTATACCCGTTCACTCGGGGTTTACCATGAGGGGATGCGGACTTTAAGAGAATCAATTTTGTATCTCTATGGAGATGATTGGTGTTTGTCCTCGATTGCGTGAGATGCATCCCATTCATCGACTCACTCACATATGTCAAACAACCTTGCGTCTGCAGGTCAGAACCAGCTCCATCATGGTGCCAGGACCGTAGATGTGATATTGAACTTTATTGCAAGAATTTGAGGATTTTTGTAATTATGATGGTGTCACTTAGTGACGTGCCTGCTCCCTTCAACACTTGACCCCGGCCAGCTGCATGGCTAGGGGCTCACACCACAGTTCTGCCTATCTCATTGATCTGCTAGTGCCACAGTTTATACCAGTAACCAAGAGGGGGTTTGCCATTGCTCATAAAACACCCTCAGGGCAGTCTCCCCCAGAAGGATGAAGTGATCAGGAAGGTCTATTCTAAGCCACATTGGCTTCCATGTTTTGGCTACACCATATTCAGCCCCTCAGAATCAAAGACCAATAGCAGCCGTGGAAACCACAGCGAATAGAAACTCAATTGAAAGCCACCATCTAGAGGAGCTGGCAGAGCCAAGTTCCAGTATAGCTCCCTTTCGTCCCCTCATGGTCTCCATTCGAGGCCTCATCCCAGTCAACAGTAAAGAGAGCAGGCCTTGGGCAGCACCCACCTCAGGGTGAATTCCGTTTCTTCCACAGTTGGACATCTTTCCAGGTGCTGAACCCTCGGCTTCCCTATATGGAACTTGGAACTCTTCCACGTCAGCCATAAGGAATTAAGGAGGCATTTGAAAGATCCACGGTAAATACCTAATATGTTTCTTGAGTAATGGAAGAAAGTTTTCTTCCAAAAATCCTACTGGATTTACAATAAGATGAGTGGATTTTGTTATGGCCCCAGAGACAGCATTGAGTAGAAGAAACCATGTCTTCAAGAATAACATTACTCTCCATAATTGGAGAGTGGACAGTTCAGGCCAAGTTGGCATCCCCTGCCCCAAGTGATCATCTCCTTTGGGAGGAGCTAGCATGTCCTAGTATAGAGCCCAGATGAATTTGGGCCAAATCCGAGCCGTGTGGCCTGGTCAAATCCCTGCCCCAGCTGGATAAGATTTTGCTATCATGTCCCTCGAGTCCAAAATTAACAATTCAGAACATGTCGTCTTGCAGAATGGTACTTCCACACCAACCTTGGTCAAAAGTTAAGAGTGAACACCCTTGTCTTGTTCCTGATTTTAGAGAAATGCTTTCTATCTCCTCCCATTCAGTCTGATATTGGCTATGTGATTTGTAGATATCCTGTGTTATTTGGGCTTCTTATCATTTTATACCTGTTTATTCAGGGTTTACCACAAAGGGATGCCAAGTTAGAGGCAGCCAATTGTCTGTCTTTAGAGACAATTGTCTGGTGTTTATCCTTGGTTGCATGAAATGCATTGCATTTATCGACTTGTGTATGTTGATCAAAGTTGTATCCTTAGAACAGAACCAACTTGGTCATGGTGCAGGAGATAGAATACTTGAACTTTGAGATAATGAATTCTATTGAGGAGTTTCTCATTTATGTTCATCAAGGACATTCATCTAGTTTGTTGTGTCGGTATCTGGTTTCTTTAGGGCAATACTTGAATTCTCCGACTCATGAAGGCAGTAAGTTCTTCAAAGGTCTGGAAAAGTTCAGCAACTGAATCCATTCAGTACAGGGTGTTTCTCTGGGAAAAGCTTATGACTGCTTCAATGTCATTGCTATTTACTGTTCTAGGCAGGATGTCAACCTAAGTTTGGTAAATCCTGTAAGTCTAGAAATTTGTTCATTTATTCTGGATTTTCCAGTTTGGGAATATTTTGAGAAGTTGTACGCCACTCTCTGGATTTTGGCATTATCTGTAAAAACCTCCCCTCTTGCCAGCTTCCATTGCATTTTTCCTCATACAACTTAAAGGTTTGTCAATTTTGTGTATCTTGTCAAAGAATCAACTCTTTCCTTGGTCCTTTGCATTGTATTTTTAGCCTCTTTCTGATCTTTATTTCTCATCTACCATTTGTTTTTGCTTTGGCTTATTGTTTAAGATCTTAAGATGCGTCATTAGGCTATTTGAGGTCTGTCCTGCTGTGGACACTCACAGCTTTGCAAGTCTTGTTTTACTGTGTCCCAAAGGATCTGGTTGGTCATTTCCAGTTTTCATACAATTCTAGGAATTTCTTGACTTCCATTTCAACGACCCACTGTTTGCTCAAAGCCTATTGCTTGATCCCTTTGTGATCACATATAATTTCCGCAGCTTCTTTTGCTGTTGACTGCCACGATTTTGTTATGGTTTACTAAAAATGCAAGGTATGGTCAGATTTGTGTTGCCAAGACTTGAAATATTTATGGCCTCAAATATGGTCATTAGAGAAAATCCTGCATGTTCATGAGAATCACGTATTCTGCAGTCTTTTCATGAATCATTCTGTAGGGCTGTTAAGTTACAGCAGAGAGCAAGGGGAGACAATGGATCAAATGAGTGGAGAAAGTGTGGTGTGTGTATAGAGTATCATTTAACCACAGAATGAGATGCCATCCGTAGAAAGATGAGGCAGAGATCTTTGTGTTGAGCAAAAATAAGCTAAACTCCTGACAAGTATTCTGTGCTTTCTCTAATGTGGAGTCTCAGATGACATGAAAGGGGATTTTTGGGGGGTGAGGGGAAGGTGAAGGGGACTAGGGAGGAGTGGTAGTCGTGACGTTGTCCACGTGTGCCACAGGTATCTGCCTTTCAGGGGCTCCAAGGCCAAACCTAGGAAAACCACTAGGGTAGCTTATGACCCTGGATCTGATAAGATTCAGGAGAAGGGAGAGGGTCCCCCCAACAGGTCAGGAAACTGCACGTGATTGGAGGTGTTCTGGGGCTACCTGTACTCCCGAGGTACCCTTCTACCTGGAATTCCTCCCTGAACCATGGGAAGGTGAGGATTCAGTTGCTTATCCATATGCTGGATTTGGGTGGTCTGGGTGTACATAAGGTTTGTGCTCACAAGAGATCATCTCCAGAGACAGACGCCGGATCAGACAACTGCCTCCCCCCGCCCAGGACACCTGACCCAACTTCAGACAAGAAGTCTTGGAACTATCCCAAGACTTCCCTCGAGCAGCAGCTCTGTGTTAGGAACCCCTTGGTCCAGAAATCCAGGAAACCAGGCAAATTCCATACCAGAGAGACTTGGTAAGCCTTTTCCACAAACCCCTGGTCAAGTTCAAGGAAAGGCCTGGGCTAGCCTTGAGGTTAAGAACTTCACATCACTGAGGTCCCCAGAACAAGTGCAGAATGGAGGAGGTGACTGGAGTGTCCACATGGCTCTGAGCTCAAGTCAGACAAGGGACTTTCAGATATAGCTTTGGATGCTACAAGTGACAGGGCCAACATCCCCAGTGGCACTTTCACAAGATCTTAAAAATCTGTCAGTCCCTCTGCATACCCTTTCAGTATAGGTATGCATGGTACTGTCAGCAAGCCCACCTGGTCACCCAGGCTATCCCAAGGACTTGGGATGGAGGGCCACATAGACCAAGTTTGGGAAACCCCAACAGATTAAGTCACTTGATTGCACAAGGTGGTGGCCGAAGAGAAACTGCTCTCCCAACTGAACGTCTTCAATTCCTTGAGACCTCTAGTAGAGGCATCAGCCAAGGTACTAGACTATCCACGGACTGGAGTAAGGGACACTCCTCACCATTGACCAGCAGTGCCTAAAGCTCACCTGGAAAGTGAGAGGAAGGACTGTCGGGATGTGGCAAGGAATCCAGGATTGAATTCCCCCTCAGTAGGGCCATCAGTCCCGTTTTAACTACGAGAGTTCCACCTGCTGCGTGGTTTCTTCCAAAAATGTAGATCCTGGGGCAGTGAACACACTCAGTACCCATATGATTCCAAGTGGGACTCTCCAGGGAGGCCACTTGTGGCTTTGAAGCAGGTGAAGTCCAAGGTGACCCTTAGAAACATTGTTGCCAAGAGCAAGGGAGGACATAAGGAATGGTGGGCAACTGGTCTACTTGACAGGGCTCTTGGACAAGCTGAAAGAGCTACAGAAGAAGCAGTTGTTTAGTGTTCAAAACCAATGAGTTTTAGAAGATTGCTTTAGGGGAGTGTTATTATTGCCTGGACTCAGAGAAGGGTTAACGAAGGACTGGGGGAGATCAGGCAAGACATTTAACCTATCAAACATAACACATCCTCTCCAGAGAGGTTTGAGAAAGCACGTGTAGGACGTCATGTGCCATGGTAAAGGCCACTAAAAGCCGGAGGCACAAGCGCCCCTCCAACATTTTCGTGCACCCAGTAACACCCTTCTTGCGAAGGGACTGGGGGGGGGATGTCACTGAGGCTTATTTCCTGCTCACTAGCAGGTTATCCAGAGCTCACACGTGTGCCACAGCAAATGTCTCAGCCTGAGCCCTTTCCCAGGATGTCCAGCCCCTGTACAGCTACAGTGAGGGCAGTGGCATCTCTAGCCAAGGTTCTGTCGTGTGTCACCTTTCAGTCTTAATTCACGTGACCCCTTCCTCAGCACCGCCTGTGTTCTTACGGAAGATCATTCCTAAAGCCACTTTCCCAAGCTTCACCACCAACGCGGACCCGTAGGACCCTAGACCAACTCTGGACAACTCCGCCTGGCCGAGTCGACGGCCCCTTACAAGTATACGAGGTCCTTGACCCCCCAACCCAGTTGAACCAACTCGGCTCAGGACATGCCAAGAGGATTTGGTCACCTCAGTCCTCCCTATATGAGTGTGACCAAACCATTCACTAGGAACTTGAAGGAACAGCCATGAGTGTCACAGCACCAGGCTTCTAAATGCCACCTGATCACCACCTTATCTAGAACCCAAAGCAATGTTGGAAGTACTGGCCCTTCCTGACCAGTACATTCTGCTTTCAAAAGCTGCTTTCTAGGAGAGAGCTTACTATTGAAGACAAATGCCACAGGTACTAGTGCCCAACTGGGCCACAAGAGGGCCACCTGACTAACCTCAGGCCTCCAATGCAAAGGGGCAGCCTCTAAGTCGTAGAGCACAGGTGAAGGATGGCACAAGTTGACACTCTGGTTGCCATGGCAGCTCACAAGGCCACTTGGGCTCTTTGGCCACACAGTGGACAAAGGATCTGTGGCCTTAAGAACCCAGCTGTAGGATGCCTCTAAGAGTTGGGGGAGGGGCGGGAACCTCTGCCCAGGGTGTGTCCTAAAATGGGAGGCAAGATTTTTTCCTCCAAGTCAGGAGCTCTCAATCAGTAAGACAGCTCAGCTGCTGATTAGCACTCCCAAACCAAGATGGGGAAGTAGAGTGCTGTTTCATCCTCTTATGACCCAGCTGAGGGGACAGCAAGGGATCGAGGGTCGTTGAGCACCACAAGATGGAAACTGTCCCTGAATTCAGGGGCCAAATGCACACTCACCTGAAGTTCCAGGCATGTTGTTCATGGCTGGCAGGAGGCAAGACATAAGTGTTTGTATCAAGACAGGTAAAGAAGCTCGCTTCTGTTTACATGTGGGAGAGAAACAAGCCCCCAGCTGGATTTGCAGTCAAGCCTCAGAAGTAGATCTGCTTTGAAGGCATAGGAAGCCACATGGAGAGAGAAAAAGTTCCAGAAAGAAATAGTTCGAGCCACTCCCCACAACATAAAGCATAGGCTGGGGGAACGGAGGACCCCAGAGTGGGGGGACACATGGAAGCCCAGATGTTGCTCCAAGAACGAGACTGTGTGGGTTTGAACTGCCTCCACCTGCTCTTTATGGAGCCCAGACAACAGCACTGGGTACCCAAGCTGAGGAAGGACGCAGGCACGATGCAGCTGGAAAGGCTCCTACTAGCCTCTGCTCAGGTGTCCAGTCCTTACAGGGACCAGGGTTCAGGATCTGAGGCCCATCCGCTCAGATCAGCGGCAGGAGAGTGCGCCCTGTCTCTCCTCTCCGGGCCTCCCCTGTCTGATTGCCCTGGCATTTGACTTTAATCCTCTCTAAGCTGAGGCTAAACAAACACCAGGCTCCCTTTTCTTCTTCAGGGAGAGGGACCCATCTGTGCCTCCTTGACAGCAGGGGAAACAGACTTCTGTCCTCCCGGGTCAGGGAGCAGACACCCCCGAGATGGCCGGCTCTCCAGCCCCTGCCTTCCCATCAGTCCCCAAGCCAGAGGCTGGAGACACTGTCACCTCTCATTAGAGGGGCCCAGTACCCTGGCTGCCCTCCTTAAAAGGGCAGACACTGGATAATCACCTCCACAGGGGGCCGAGAGAGGGGCAGGCGCCCTGGACCAACCAGTCAGGCTCATTAAGGTCAGAGCCAGGGATGTCGCTTGTCCCCATGCACATGAGCAGTCCTGACTAGCTTTGTTCTGGTGCCTATTGTGACCAAGGAATGGGTCCACTCCAGGTGTGGAGAATCCTCCTAAATACTGAGTCACCATAGAAGAGGACAGGAAACAAGAATAAGCATCATGGTTCTCCTCAAAGTGAC
This sequence comes from Spermophilus citellus, assembly GCF_964194105.1. Taxonomy (NCBI): domain Eukaryota; kingdom Metazoa; phylum Chordata; class Mammalia; order Rodentia; family Sciuridae; genus Spermophilus; species Spermophilus citellus. Next base: position 82,754,236 of record NC_138184.1, read on the forward strand.
CTCTCCCAGAACTTAGTTTTGAGATTAATTCCATTTAAGGTTTGTGGCCTGCTCAGCCCAATTGCAACAGGCCTGGAGAAGGTTTTGTCTAGATATGTCTGTCATTTAGGATCATACTGTTCCGGGTCAAAAAACCCAAGAATCATGCAGACAAGCAAGCTTGACATCACGAGCTGGGTTTAGAGGGCACAGCTGACCGCATTGGGTTGTCGGCATCAGGAGTCTGATACAGGCCGGTACTGAACACATACTGAGAAGAAAGGCTCAGAAACCATACACTCACATTCCAAGAGCAGAAGATTCCAGAAAGGAGGTTCTCCATGAACCAAGAACACCACTCAGGCAGCTCGTTAAAACCAAGACGAGGGGATTCCAACATGGCGGCGGGCGCAGAGAGATCAAGTCTCTGACCTCTTCAGCTGTGCGGGCATAGGGAGTCGTAAACAACCTAAATCTGTTTGCTCAGGATCACTAGGAAATGCTGAGCTGACGTGGATCTGGGGCGAACAGTCTGGGCCTCTCAGAACACACACTGAGCCCGGATTGGCTGAATTCAAGCTCGCGTTCGCCTGCTTCCCGCAGACAAACAGCTGTGACTCAGCATTAATCCATCCGGCTGAAACAACTGGTCAGCTCTTCTCATCCTATGGAGGTAAATGCCTACCGAGCCTTCATAAGTAGTGGCCACAGGTTTGAAACGGGGCTTGGGAGAGACAGTAAGGACCCACCCGTTGCATTGGTCGCCCGGCAAAGGGAAACAAACTGTCGCCATTAGCAAGAGACACCACTATGGCAGAGAACTGACGTCATCAGACTGCGGCGGAAGAGATAACTTCATTGAAACCTGCGGCTACAGGTGTGTAATTCCCTAGCCTTCCCTCTCCACACATTGGGGAAACCTTAAGGGCCCCTCCCAGCTCCCCCGTAAGGGCCCCTCCCAGCTCTCCCGTGAGTGTGACAGCCAGCCGGAGGGAATCAGAGGTGGCGCGGGACCCGCTGTGCGGAACTACCACTCCCACCAGGGCTGACTGCACCAGCTACCGGGGGAGTGGCTACCGGAGGGCAAGTAAAATTCGCTGATGATTCTCAGCCCCAAGCTCTACAAACTTAGGGTCTGAGGGAATGGCAAACTGGAAGAGTGTGCCCAGTCGTTCATGAAAACAGGACTCCCGGGAGCAGCAGACCTAGCGTGTAGCCAGTATTGTGATGAGCGGCACCCGTGAGAGGGGCCTGGCTAGAGGAAAAGTGGGAAGTGACTAGACACAAGAGGAGGCCCTAGACACTCAGGATTGGAGACTCGCCCAGTCTGGGAGGAGCTGCTGCACAGTGATTGGTTCCTGCATATTGACAGGAGAAACTTGACCTGGTGGGCACAGCGCCACCTACTGGAAGAGAAGTTAATCAAACTCTAAGACTGCATTTATTAGTTTTTTTTTCTTTTTTTTTTTTGATTTGGGTTTTTCTTTCATTTTCATTTTTCTTTCTTGTTTTTTTAATTTTTTTTACAATTTTTTTAAAATTTTTTTCTTCTAATTTTAATTTTAATTTTTTATTATTATTTTTTAAATTTTTCTTCTTTTTTATTTCCTATTTTTTTCTTCTTTTGTCTTTTCATTTCTTTTCAATGATCTTATCCTCCCTTCCTTGAATTCTACCTGCTTACTCTCATTCTCTTTAGTGACTTCTTCCCTTCCCTTCTAATACCTTTCCTCCCAAGCATCAAATAAATTTATAGGAGTAAACAGTAACTCAGTCAAACAGAACAAGAAGTAACATGAGCAGCTTCAAAAAGCAAGGAAGAAAAGGAGTACAAACAATGCAGGACAGCCTAAATATTCAGGAGGAACTAGAGTCATCAGAAAAATAGTCATATAAAGAACACAAGGAACACCTTAGACAGATGGAATGGAACCTTAAAGAGGATACGAGACAGCAAATTCAAGCAGTGAAAGAACACATTGAGAATGAATTACAAAAACAGATAAAAGAAGAAGTTAAGCATCTTTATCAGGAGATAGAGATTATAAAAAATAATCAAACAATAATTCTAGAAATGAAGGAAACGATAAACCAAATTAAAAACTCAATTGAGAGTATCACTAACAGAGTGGAGCAAGTAGAAGCCAGAACGTCAGATAATGAAGACAAAATATATCATCTTGAAAAGAGTCTAGCCAACTCAGAAAGGCTGTAGAAAATCACGAGAAAAACATCCAAGAGTTATGGGATAACATAAAAAAACCAAACTTACGAGTCATCGGGATAGAAGAAGGTACAGAGATTCAAACCAAGGGAATGAGTAACCTGCTGAATGAAATAATTACAGAAAACTTTCCAGAAATAAAAAAGGAAACAGATATACAAATTGAAGATGCATACAGGACACAGAGCACACAAAATCACAGTAGACCAACGCCAAGACACATTGTTATGAAGATATCCAATATACAGAACAAAGATAAAATATTAAAAGCTACAAGAGAAAGGAGACAGATTACATTCAGGGGTAAACCAATAAGGTTAACAACGGATTTTTCATCACAGACACTGAAAGCAAGAAGGTCATGGAACAATGTATTTCAAACACTGAAAGACAATGGATGCCAACCAAGAATTCTGTATCCAGTAAAATTAAGCTTCAGGTATGACAACAAAATAAAAATCTTTCATGATAAACAAAAGTTAAAAGAATTTGCAGCCAGAAAACCAGCATTGCAAAGCATCTTGAGCAAAACACTACACGAGGAAGAAATGAAAAACAATAACCAAAACCATCAGTGGGAAGTGCCTCAGTAAGGACAGAGGGCGAGGGGAAAGATAATCATGGAGAAACTAAATTTTTTTAAAAAAGGATAAACAATCAAACATGGATGGAAGTACAAACCATATATCAATAGTAACTCTGAATGTTAATGGCTTAAACTCTCCAATAAAGCGACATAGGCTGGTATCATGGATTAAAAAAACAAATCCAACATATCCAACAATATGCTGCCTCCAGGAGACACATCTGATTGGAAAAGACATACACAGGCTGAAGGTGAAAGGATGGGAAAAAATATACCACGCACACGGTCCTCGTAAGCAAGCAGGGGTGGCCATCCTCATATCGAATAAAATCAACTTCAAGACTAAGTTAATCAAAAGGGATAAAGAAGGTCATTATATACTGTGAAAAGGAACCATTCACCAACAAGACATAACAATTATCAATATTTATACACCAAATAATGGTGCTGCGACATTCATTAAACAAATTCTCCTCAAGTTCAAGAATCAAATAGACCACAACACAATAATTATGGGTGACTTCAACACACCTCTCTCACCATTGGACAGATCCTCCAAACAAAAGTTGAATAAACAAACTATAGAACAATATCACAATCAATAACCTAGACTTAACTGACATATATAGAATATATCAACCATGATCAAATGGATATACTTTTTTCTCAGCAGCACATGGATCCTTCTCAAAAATAGACCATATATTATGCCATAGGGCAACCCTCAGTAAATATAAAGGGGTGGAGATAATACCATGCATTTTATCTGATCATAATGGAATGAAACTGGATATCAATGATAAAAGAAGGAAGGAAAAATCCTACATCACATGGAAAGTTAACAATATGTTACTGAATGATCAATGGGTTACAGAAGACATAAAGGAGGAAATCAAAAAATTCTTAGAGATAAATGAAAATACAGACACAACATATAGGAATCTATGGGACACAATGAAAGCAGTTTTAAGAGGGAAATTCATCACCTGGAGGTCATTCCTCAAAAAAAGGAAAAACCAACAAATAAATGAGCTCACACTACATCTCAAAGCCCTAGAAAAGGGAGAGCAAAACAGCAGCACATGTAGCAGAAGGCAAGAAATAATTAAAACCAGAGCAGAAATCAACAAAATTGAAACAAAAGAAACTATTGAAAAAATTAACTAAAAGTTGGTTCTTCGAAAAAATAGATAAGATCGACAGACCCTTAGCCATGCTAAGGAAGAGAAGAAGAGAGAGAACTCAAATTACTAACATACGGGATGAAAAAGGCAATATCACAACAGATGCTACAGAAATACAGAAGACAATTAGAAATTATTTTGAAAACCTATATTCCAATAAAATAGAAGATAGTGAAGACATAAATTTCTTAAGTCATATGATTTGCCCAGACCGAGTCAGGAGGATACACACAATTTGAACAGACCAATATCAACGGATGAAATTGAAGAAGCCATCAAAAGACTACCAACCAAGAAAAGCCCAGGACTGGATGGGTATACAGCGGAGTTTTACAAAACCTTTAAAGAAGAATTAATACCAATACTTTTCAAGTTATTTCAGGAAATAGAAAAAGAGGGAGCTCTTCCAAATTCATTCTATGAGGCCAACATCACCCTGATTCCGAAACCAGAAAAAGACACCTCAAAGAAAGAAAACTACAGACCAATATCTCTGATGAACCTAGATGCAAAAATCCTCAATAAAATTCTGGTGAATCGAATACAAAAACACATCAAAAAAATTGTGCACCATGATCAAGTAGGATTCATCCCTGGGATACAAGGATGTTTCAATATACGGAAATCAATAAATGTTATTCACCACATCAATAGACTTAAAGATAAGAACCATATGATCATTTCAATAGACGCAGAAAAAGCATTGGAGAAAGTACAGCATCCTTTATGTTCAAAACATTAGAAAAACTAGGGATAACAGGAACTTACCTTGACATTGTAAAAGCTATCTATGCTAAGCCTCAGGCTAGCATCATTCTGAATGGACAAAAGTTAAAGTCATTCCCTCTAAAATCCGGAACAAGACAGGAATGCCCTCTATCACCACTTCTATTCAATATAGTTCTCGAAACACTGGCCAGAGCAATTAGATGAAAGAAATTAAAAGCATAAAAACAGGAAAAGAAGAACTTAAATTATCACTATTTGCAGATGACATGATTCTATACTTAGAAGACCCAAAAGGGTCCACCAAAAAACTACTAGAACTAATAAATGAATTCAGCAAAGTGGCAGGATATAAAATCAACACGCATAAATCAAAGGCATTTCTGTATATCAGTGACAAAACTTCTGAAACGGATATGTGGAAAAACACTCCATTCACAATATCCTCAAAAAAAATAAAATACTTGGGAATCAACCTAACAGAAGAGGTGAAAGATTTATACAATGAAAACTACAGAACCCTAAAAAGAGAAGTAGAAGATCTTAGAAGATGGAAAAATATACCCTGTTCATGGATAGGCAGAACTAACATCATCAAAATGGCGATATTACCAAAAGCTCTCTATAGATTTAATGTAATGCCAATCAAAATCCCAATGGCATTTCTTGTATAATAGAGAAAGCAATCATGAAATTCATATGGAAAAATAAAAGACCCAGAATAGCAAAAGCAATTCTAAGCAGGAAGTGTGAATCAGGCGGTATAGTGATACCAGATTTCAAACTATATTACAGAGCAATAGTAACAAAAACAGCATGGTACTGGTACCAAAACAGGCGGGTGGACCAATGGTACAGAATAGAGGACACAGAGACTAATCCACAAAGCTACAACTATCTTATATTTGATAAAGGAGCTAAAAGCACGCAATGGAGGCAACAATAGCATCTTCAACAAATGGTGTTGGGAAAACTGGAAATCCTTATGCAACCAAATGAAACTGAATCCCCTCCTCTCGCCAGGCACAAAAGTTAACTCAAAGTGGATTAAGGAGCTAGATATCAAATCAGAGACTCTGCGTCTGATAGAAGAAAAAGTTGGCTATGATCTACATATTGTGGGGTCGGGTTCCAAATTCCTTAATAGGACACCCATAGCACAAGAGTTAATAACAAGAATCAACAAATGGGACTTACTTAAACTGAAAAGTTTTTTCTCAGCAAGAGAAACAATAAGAGAGGTAAATAGGGAGCCTACATCCTGGGAACAAATTTTTACTCCTCACACTTCAGATAGAGCCCTAATATCCAGAGTATACAAAGAACTCAAAAAATTAGACAATAAGACAACATATAACCTAATCAACAAATGGGCCAAGGACCTGAACAGACACTTCTCAGAGGAGGACATACAATCAATCAACAAGTACATGAAAAAATGCTCACCATCTCTAGCAGTCAGACAAATGCAAATCAAAACCACCCTAAGATACCATCTCACTCCAGTAAGATTGGCAGCCACTATGAAGTCAAACAACAACAAGTGCTGGCGAGGATGTGGAGAAAAGGGTACACTTGTACATTGCTGGTGGGACTGCAAATTGGTGCGGCCAATTTGGAAAGTAGTTTGGAAATTCCTGGGAAAGCTGGGAATGGAACCACCGTTTGACCCTGCTATTGCCCTTCTCGGACTATTCCCTGAAGAACTTAAAAGAGCATGCTACAGGGATACTGCCACATTGATGTTCATAGCAGCACAATTCACAATATAGACTGTGGAACCAACCCAGATGCCCTTCAACAGATGAATGGATAAAAAAAATGTGGCATCTATACACAATGGAGTACTATGCAGCAATAAAAAATGACAAAATCATAGAATTTGCAGGGAAATGGATGGCACTAGAGCAGATTATGCTTAGTGAAGCTAGCCAATCCCTAAAAAAACAAATACCAAATGTCTTCTTTGATATAATGAGAGCAACTATGAACAGAGCAGGGAGGAAGAGTAGGAAGAAAAGAGTAACATTAAACAGAGACATGAGATGGGAGGGAAAGGAAGAGAAAAGGGAAATTGCATGGAAATGAAGGGAGACCCTCATTGCTATACAAAGTTACATATAAGAGGTTGTGAGGGGAATGGGAAAATAAACAAGGAGAGAAATGAATTACAGTAGATGGGGTAGAGAGAGAAGATGGGAGGGGAGGGGGGATAGTGGGGGATAGTAGGGGATAGGAAAGGTAGCAGAATACAACAGTTACTAATAGGGCATTATGTAAAATTGTGGATGTATAACCGACGTGATTCTGCAATCTGCATTTGGGGTAAAATTGGGGGTTCATAACCCACTTCAATCTAATGTATGAAATATGATATGTCAAGAGCTTTGTAATGTTGTGAACAACCAATAAAAAAAAAAAAAACAACCAAGATGAACTCAAGTCAAATCTGTCACCTTAGATGTCAGGAGAAGGTTGTGTTCCTCCCAACTTCACCAACAATCAAATTCTGGACTTGGGTAAAGGACCCAAGTTCCACAAAACTTCCCAAGAGATTCAGTGTGGCCCCCTCAACTGAGGTCTCCAGGAGTCTCAATGAGCGGGTATTTGCTATCAGTAAGTCAAGTCCCAGGAGGTACCGGGAGGTTCAGAGAAAGATGGCCAGTGTTCCTCCAGAGACCGGAGGCAAGAAATGCTTATGGTACTCAGGTGGGCAGCCGAGTTGGGCCACTGCTCTAGATCCAGAGGCCAGGGCAACCAAGTTTTAATCCGTTTGCAAGTCTGGAACTGGTATTGGCTTTTGGTGTTCTCATGTGGACTTTGTCACGAGTTTAATTTACTGACTTTTCTCCTGGTGTCCAGGACAGTTGGGCAGTTCAACCTTCAAGCATTTCCTGGTACATAATTGGGGAGCACCTAACATATCCGGGGTTCCTGGGCAATGGTCTCTTGCTCTTCCCTAATCCTTTGTGAACGGGAAGCCCACTTTTAGGTTCTACTTAACTCATTTCAGAAAGTCAAAGTCCATGAAGATGTTTCCCAGAGAGGGGGGCCTCTGAGTGAGGACCCCACGCCAAACATACATTCATGACTATTATCCAATAATCTCCCTTTAACTCCTCAAAGTTCTTTGTACTCTGAGACTCTAAGACGGGGAGAACCTTTACACCAAGTTTGTCTTCAAAAGCCAGTTTTGAACAAAACTTTCTCCCTGCTTCAGTCTCCCAGATTTTCCAACCCAGCATCAAGCAGCATAGACCTGTTACCCTGGAAGGGTCTGCAGAGCCAGCCACGAGCAGCAGCCATCCCCAGGCAACTGACCTTCAGCTGGGAGAGGGGACTCGACTGCTTTGTGCTGCGCCTGTGGTCAGGACTCTAAGGACATCCCAGCAGTAGCCGAGATCCTTCATATCAGGCATTTCTCTTCCTCACCCCTCCATTACCATCCTAGAGACATTTGTTAAAAGGAACATGTCTCTGGTTTTGGCAGAGGGGTGAGGGGATCTGTCACCTGGAGTCTGGTACACACCAGGGATCTTCTGTGTCCACTTGGTGCTTAAATGGACATTTGGATCTTTTTTGAATCCTTTGAGTGCTGGTGAGGGATGAGATTCAGAGAGCTAAAGGCCAGTGCCCAGAAAGTTGGGAGTTTGCTCCAATTTTTCTTCCAATTGCTCTTCCCTCTGGAGTGGGCAAACTCAGTTTCAATACCCAAGTCCCCAGACGTCACCAGCTGACTGCATACCTTTCAGCCGTAGTCTTTACAAAGGAAGAAGTGTTAGTCCGTCATTCCCGAGTAGCTCACACGAAAGATTGATAAGACATGGCTGCTTAGTGCTTCTTGACAGTTGAAACTGGTTTATCCAAGATCAGGTAGATGGGATCCCATCCCCCAGGTACAAGCCTTTCATTGTCTTGCAAGATGGGTGGAGCAAGAGGGAACTGGGTTGATTTACACAGTGGAGGACATCATTCCCTTCCCGATAGTCAAACTCTGAAGGGGAGGCATGGTCTTTTAGGCACCTTAAGTCTTCTCCAGTTGGTGTTGGGGCCACGGCACCCTCGGGTCCCATAGGTTTAAGCCTTTGGTATTTCAATTCTGCCACTCTAAAATTTCCCCTCTTTTTTCATTTTGTCACCATTGCAAACTTGCCCCCTTTTAAGTAGAAGCTCCGAGCACCTGAGCATGAAGATGCCAAGAATAAGGCCCCCTGGGTTGGAGGTGGAGTTGTCCAAGGAGCTCCCCTAGATACAGAAGGGCCTCACAGGGAGCAGCCCCTTGTGTCAGGAGGGACTTTGTTGGTTCTATCTGGGTAGATTCCTGGAAAGGTGCTCATCCAGTACCTCAGACCCTCATGTTCCCTGAACATGCAGCATAGACTAGGGCACAGGAGGAGGTCAGCCTGGGCTAGAACTGGAAGCTGCCTCCATAAGCAACACTAAGCTGATCCAAAAGTGAATCCCACCAGCAAACACAGAGGGTTACCCTTTGCAAGAAAAGCTGGGGAGTTTTAAGTAAGAGTGACTTGGCTTTATGTTAAGCTTAGGAGAAATTGATGTTCCCGAATTGGTGTCTAAACCTAGAGCCAACTCCAATAACCAAGGTCTAATACTGCCTCGGGTTGAATGGGCATGAAGATTTTTCTACTCCTTGAGGGACTAGTGCTGATCAGAGATCAGGTTAGAGGACCACACGTGACCAACATTACTCAGACTGTTCAGGACCAAGCTGCAAAAAGTTCCCTTAAAAAAAAATCAATTTCCTACTGTCTATGGTCTTGGTCAAGACTTTACATAAGACTTGAAAACTAAGAACCTTAGTTGTAGGCAACTCCAACTTGTTTGTCCAACAGAATTTGAATTTAGCCTGGTTTATGAACCTGGTAAGTTTGTGTTGCTCTGTCCTGTGATCAAAATGTTAACAGATGTTAGTAAGGCAAGACAGATGTCTTAAGTATTTAAGATGAAGGGCCCTTTGCTTTCTGGACCTTGAGTACGGCAATATTTAAGTCGTTTCTGTGCCAAAGTGAAAACCCAGGAGTATTGACTATGGGTTTGAGTCATTTCCATTTCCGTGGGTGATTTAAAAATAATTTAGAAATAAGGCAAGTGTAGATTGGATGTTTATAATTATAGGAAACATGTGAATCTTCATAAGTAAATATTAATTGCCAAGTTCAAGTACTCTTAGGTTCAAGTCTAAAATGTTTGACTGTTCTGTAAGTTATGTAACACATGCCACAAAGATGTGATGTTTGACCACTTCTAGGTATGTTCTCTAGAAGAGAATTTGTAGAGTACATTATCTGACATAGGCCAATAGTTTGGCGGATGAACTTCGGAAGATAAAATAGGACTCCAAATCATGTTTAATACTCAGATACTCATACACAAGCTGTTGCTCTATTTGAGTTGTAATGAGCGGTCACCATCTTAGATGGCAGTTTGGGGGAAGTTTTTGCTTTTCCATGAAGGTCCATTTGTAAGTTATTCCAGGTAGCCTACCGGCCTAGCCCGTCCACATGTATCAACACCAATAGCTCCGGACACCAGAGGGAGTTGCCTGCTTCTCTGTGAAGGTGGGAAAGAACAGCCCATCTTGCTCTGACATAGATCAGATTCCAGAGTCGTTAAAATCATTTCCTGCAGGGAAACCTTGCCAAGATTCAGAAACAATTCTCGGCATTGTCACACTTCAACGTTTCCCCTTCAAACTCACATGTTAAGCAATGCCACAATGTTCAGGTGAAGAGATTGGGTTATGAGCTCACTTCAGTGGATTCATCCATTGGGATGGACTAACCGGGCGATACTAACTGGGCAGGGGGTGGGGTAACTGGAGGTGGATTGGCCTCCGTCCCTGGGTCCTTTCCCACCTGCCATGACCCAAGCATCTTTCCCTCCACCATGATGTTCTGCCTCACTTTGGGTCTAGAACAATGGGGTTGGCCAACCATGGACTGAGATCTTTGAACAGGCCAGTCAGTAGAGTTGACCTACAAGGGGGAACAATAACAGGGTCATTTCAGACTGTCCCTTGCCCGCCTCCATCTTATGCTCAGGGTAAGCCTTTCCTTAGGTTTATAGTTTGACCTCCTGTGGTCAAGTCCATCCACGTTCCAGAGGGAAGAGGACACTTTGGGAGGACCAAGGCCCCACCCAGCATGCGGGTTTCCCACCTCCTACTACCCGCCCTCTCTTCCTTCCTATAGGAAGCTCTACATATGGACCAAACCCCTTCTGGGTCTTGAAATGGGGCAGTCCATCTTCAGAGTCAGACTCGACTTAAGCTTTCCTTTCACCAACTCATCTTCAAGTTCTGGGTTGACCAGTGAGCGGCGTAGACATTCAACCCCAGAGGTAGCACGTTCCCTTCTGCCTCCATGCTTTATTTAGTTCTGGAAGGGCTATGTTGATTTTTTCCAAGAGACCCAGGGCACCGACCAAGACTTCCTGGAGAACAAAGTAAATGGATTTAGAAGAGACAGTAATGGGCATGTTGGAGTCCTTTGCTGTTTCTGTAGCTGTGTTAGGCCGAGATACCAAATGGCTACAAAACAGTCTGAAGCGTCACAGGATCTCATCATCACTCATGTAGCGTAGCTTTGTAGTATAAAGCCATCGCATGCCCTCAGATCAACCCCAGTGGGGCCAAGAACGAGGATCCCGAGACCAACTTTCCAGGTAGTTCAGAAATTGAGGGAAGTTGACAGATTTCGCAAGTGGAGGCATTTTAAGAACAGGCCTGTCCCCGCCCTTTAAAGGGAGAGACATACTTTGGCTCCTTTGATACAGTTGCTGGTTCGTGTAAGTAGAGGCTTCACTTGACCTTCTCATGAACTAGACTTGCCCCAGTTGGGGAACCATCAGGTATTTCCAAATAAGCAATTGATCCCCTTAAGATCAAGGGAGTTACAAGGGGGAACAGTAACATGTCATTTCTAACTGTCCCTTGCTCCCCTCCATGCCGTCCCATTATCGGAGGCCTGTGTGCAAGGAACTCCATGGACCTTGTGGAGGAGCCTGCACCCCTTTCCCTAGGTGATGGGTTCTGCCCACCGGTGGGCTACGTGGGACATTTCAGCTCCCAGGAGGACAGTCTTCCCTGGACACTCTTCCTCATGGCTTGTGCAGGGGAGGGGGACAGTGTCACCTAGGAATCAACACAGGCATCCTTGATGAAGACCCTGGACTCAGAACCCCGCTGGCCTAGGATTGAGTGGCAATTCCGCCATCGCAGGCTTCCAGGGAGGTGGAAGCTCAAGCTCATTTCCTCCACTGTAAAATGAAGGTGCTGACACCAACCTGGGTCTCAGATTAGACGGGAACGCCTCAGTACCCAACATGCAGTCGTGGTCGTCTTCACCACGGAGTTAGGCTGCATGGGTCTAGTGAGACCCGTCAGAATGGTCTTGTGCCCAAGCCATCTCAGGTTTACAAAGCTCGTTAGTCACTGGAGACTATGCCCTTAATTCCACGTGAAGCTTAGAGTCAAATTTTAACTCTTGAAGATCTCTGGGTCCATTGTGCGCTAGACAATGTGGCTGGCAGTCTTGCTTAGCTTCTTTTTACCTTTACTCTAAATACCAGTTTGACTCTCTGAGGCCTAAAACACTTCTAATTCATCTCTGCAGAAGCTTCCTGAAGTACCCAAACATCTTTGCAGTTCCTAGACTCATGCAGGTGTGGCCGACGGCACCAGCCTGGTGAACATCCTCCCACAACCTTCTCCACTATTGCAAGGCATGAAAAACACCCCTAGTTTGGCTTCATCAGGAAAAATTTAACATTTGGAAACTCCATGCTCACCAACAGTTTTCTAGGAACAGTTGGTCACTAGAACCCGTTTAGTATCTACCACTTTAAACCTCAGCCTGAGCACAAAGAAATGGTATGAAGATAGAGAATCCAAACAGTAGCCTAGGAATCCAAGGCTAGTCTCATTATGTAGTTTCGGGAGAATGACTGCCTTTTGAGCATATGTCACCATCTATAAGGATGACCCTAGCCCAGGTCAGCCTCAGAAGGACTACTCCAAGGAGCTAGAACAGTCGAGAGACCTGCAGGTAGACCTCAGCAAGTCCCTCACACAGGGCAAATGAAGAGGGTTGGGAAACCTCGATCTACCCAACAGGATAGAAGTTGTATCTTAAGATTTAAGATAGAGAACAGATGTAGGCCGTAGGACCATCAGGAGAAAGCGATTCTGACAATGCGGTTTCCGTTTTGATAAGACTAAGGAATGCTCGGGTTTTCCAGGGGGCTCCCGGGGACTGGGCCCAAGGAACCCAGCCTCCCCTACCTCCACTGTTTCAGGAGGGGCTCAGCACAACTCGGATTTGAGTCGGGCTGTGCTCAGACTATCAACCTGGTGGGCTGAAAGTAAGGGCGTCCATTACTGGAGGCCTCCCTGGCCATCACTGGCATGCCTGGTCACTGACCAGGGGAGCCCATGTTAGTAGAGCTGGTTCCAAGTGGAGGTCAAACCCTTGAAGTGGGCCAAGTTAGGGCTTGGGAGTGGGGGCTGACACCCCATCCCCAGATCTAGCACGGCTCCAGCAGCCCGTGGGCAACCCATTCCTGCGTGAGCTACTGTTGGTTTCCAGCAACTTCATTGACCAACTCGGTGCTGGCAACTCCAAGATGTTCTGTCCACACCCCATTTCTCTGGGCTCACAGCCTTTCTGTCCAGTCTCTACTGTGACCACAAGGGCCCGCTTCCAGTTGTCTTCTGGAATGCTCCCTTTTCCATGAGGAGGCTCAACCCCGCCTGTTCACTCCAAGTTCAGCGTCCAGCCCCGGAGTTGTCTGGTGTCTCAGGCCAGAGCCCACGCGCTCAGACCCCGAGTACACTCATCTCTCAAGGGACTATCACCCATCAGGTAGGGTAGGAATAGTGATGCTACCATGACAGGTCGTCTGACAGGAGCCAAGGTTCAGGTTCTAACCAGTTGTTACTGTTCAAGTGTCCTAGGACGGTCACTGCAGAGCAGTAGCTGAGGGTCTCTACACAGCTGTGTGGTTCTGGATAGGTGGGGGAAAGACGACCAAGGCTTCGGATACTGCCAGACTCCAAGTCTGGGACCAGCATGCAGTCCCATCAACTAGGGACTATGGATTGACATCTATCTCCTCCCAGGGCCCGAGGAAGTTAGGTGACCGAGACAAGTGTCATAAGGCTAAGCAGCACATGATGGGTCAACTCAAGCCTTTGATATGCCATTTAGCCCTGGATGGCTTGTCCCTAAGATAAGTGACTATTCAAGTTAGCTTATCAGAGCCAGGAATCTCATCCCCCTGGAGACTTGGCTAGTGTAGTGGGCCAGGAAGTAGAATATAGATCAAGAATGTCGCACCAGGCCGAGCTTGAGCTTGGCGTGGGTCAATACCTCAATCCCCTGCCTCCGACTTGTTGTTCCAGCAGTTCCAATGCGAAGGCCCTCCTGTTTGAACTGCCATCAGTTTCTGAGACCTTCCATTAAGCCCACTCCCACTGGGAGCAGCCAAGCCCATGACCTGCTCCCCAGAGCAGCTTTTTAACCACATCCTTCCATTCACCATGGGGGAGGCCCAAGACCCTGAAACGGACATGCCTGCAGAGGTCTGAGAACTGATGACAAGCTCAAGTCTGACATGAAAAGGTCGAGCTCTTGGCAGCGGGAGGAAGAGGTCTGAGGACTAGAGGGAGAAAGGGAGCCATGTCCTTGGAAGGACCTCAGGAGGGGTCCATCTGAGCCCTGGGGCTGAGTGTTCCCAGTTGAAGTCCACAAATCCCTCACGACCACAGTGAGGATGTTCTGTATCAGAAGTCCCTTCGATGTCCCAGCACAGATCCGTCCACCCCATTCCCCTCCACAGCCATGACCCTGGTACGTCACACTGGGTGCCCACTCCAGCCTCAGGTTGTAGGTTGCCTTAGTCAGCCTTTTCATCTCTGTGACCGAAACCCAAGGCAAGAACTTAGGATTTACGGTGACTTGTGGCTTCAGAGGCCTCAGCCCATGCTTAGACGAGTCCCTTGCTTGGAGCCTCAGGTGCGGCAGAACATGGTGGCAGGTGTGGAGGAGGAGAGGCCCTCACTGCAGAAGCAGAGGCCAGTCAGGGACAGTACAAAGGCACACCTTCAAAGGCCCACTTCCTCCAGCCACACGGCCTGCCTACAGTTACCACCCGGACAGCAATCCTCAAGTTGTTCATTGGTTCAGTGGATTAGTCTACTGATTAAGTTATTGCCCCCCATGAGGTTTTTTTGGGGGAAACACCTCATATGCAAAACCAATACGGGTCCTTATCAACTTCCTTTGTCTTTAGATATAGGAGACCAAGTCCTGATGTTCTCTTTTAGGTTCTTCGTGACACCTAAGAAATGCTATCAGATGCTGGCTCCCGAGTGGAGGTCAAACCCTTGAAGTGGGAGTTACCCCTAGTTGTGTTTAGTAGCTAGTTAGGCAGTGACAACAGCCAGGCATCACACTGGTTTGTGCCCCTAATTTGTCCCTTACTCAGCCCCGGCCTGGGGGACCCCTCTGGCTCATGGCATCACGAGTCTCCCAATAGCCCTTCTGCCTTCATGGTCTGTTTCCTCTTTGGATTCAGTTTAGCCTTCTCTGACTTTAAAGGTACAGGAACCCATCCTCTTGTCAGCATGACTTCCACTACTGCCAATGTTCTGTCAGTTTTTTTTAAACTCTCCTTTGACAGAGTACAGTCAATTTATCTCACAAAACTAGTGTTCCCCATGAAGATGGCATTGGAAGCTCAAGGGACCTCTGGTTCTTCCCAGAGGCTGAGGCTTTGGGCCTTGGATTGGTATCCCTGGGATTACCCCGAGAAACCCAGATGATCATTCCCCTTATATTTCATGACAGGATCTCCCTGGTTCAGGGTCAAGTTCCGAGGTCGCCTTTCCCAAAGGCCCCATTGGGTGGAGCAGAGTAGGATACTTGAATCGGCAATGGCGTTCGAGCTGCGTCAACCATGACAAAAATCCAAAAACAGACCACAGCATTCGCAGGTGCCCACAGCCACCACATGGCATCCTGATATATTGATGGCTTGTGGCTCGCCAACATGGCAGAGTCAGGCTTTGACGCTGTTTCCTTGAAGTGTTCCCCCCACCATAGCTTGCTTCTAATGGTTTAATTTTTCTGGTTAGTTTTAGCCACAGGGGCTCATGCATTAATCCCTGACCAACGGCTGCCCCGGCTACATGATCCACCTGAGTCCAAGACCACTGAGGGTTTGTGGGAAGGACAGGTTCCTATTGGATATGGATTCCAAGGCTTCAAGAAATAAAGCACAGTGGACAAGGAAAGAGCCTCTTCAAGGACTAAGATTAAGGTGTATTTGATAAATTCTGAGCTGGGTCTGGCCTAGCCTCCTACACACCTCACTGAGGCATGTGAGGTCTGGGCTTAGCTTCTGGGGTTCTAACCCAGGAATTGTGATCACAACTAGTCTGTTATTTTCTCCAAAAAGAGCCAGTTGTGGCCAAATTTGAGAGCAATACCTGCAACTACTGTGCTGACTAGTAAGGCCTCGAAGTTAACCTTGAAACAAGGTCATGAGGTTCAGACACCAAGTCCGGGTAGTCTAGGAAGGGTCAACATGGGTTCACAGGGGAAGGGAGGATATGTCAGGCCATCTTGTTAGGGTGTTAGATCGACCCCACTTTGATCCAGTCCTAGAAGTTATCTCTTGAGAGCCAGGGTTGATCGGCTCTGGAGATGGGCATTTCGAAGAAGTCTTCAGAAAGGCCAGATGCACAGAGGTCTATGATACTAGAGCCACTTACCATAGTGCCCTCCGCCCATGCTAACACCTGAAAGGTGAACTCGCTGACCTTGTTCAGGTCTTGCAATGAGGACAGGAAGTCTTAAACTTCTACAGATCAAGTATGTTTCTACAACATATGTTCTAGAACATACCATGGTCGTGCTATTTGACAATAAACATGGATGTTCACAGTTAAGCACTCTCCATGAAGTACAAGGATTTATAGCTTCTGGAGAGGACCAGCTTCTATCTCCTCTATGGAGATACAGGAACAGGATAAGTGGGGACACTACGTTGATTCAGAAAGGCTCACAGGTACAAGATTCCCAGTGATCGATGCAGACATATCCCCATGACGCCACCCCTTAAGGTGCACCCACTGGGACCCAACAAGGGCCACTCACTGGCGTGAGTTTCTGGGACTATTTACAGCCTCAGTATTTTTTCCCCAGGACAGATACTAAGTTAGTTTGAATTAAAATCCATTAGGTGTCTCAGGACACGATTTCCACTTGGGCTCCCGAAGTCCTCCAGAGCGGTCATGGGCCACCACTTCTTCCAACAAGGAAGTTTTTACAGCTCTTGGAAGTCGTAACTAGTTTGATATCCTGTCCTTGGACAGGAAAGCCAACTATGTCCTCCAGCAAATCCTGGCCATGTAGCACCAGGAGACTCGGAGTCCTCACTGCCCATTTAGGTGCCCAAACGACCCCAATCAGCAGCCCAAGTCATCCTTTTGGGGTACTTAAGTCAACCCTTCTTAACCACTGCTTGGTTTGGAGATACAGACCATGGCTTATGAACTTGGTTAAGCCCCAGGAGTTTAGCTGGAATTCCCTTTTTTGATACAGTTCTTATGGAAGAATAACCAGGAAGATAGGTCATCTATGGAGAGTCGCCAAGAGACCAACTTCAGCCTAATAAGGACCCTCAGGGGATACTGGCCCCAACTGCTTTAGAGTTGGAGTTCCCTGGTGGGTTCACATGAGGGTAAGACTTGTTCTAGACGATCCTCCACAGGTTTCTCTAGGTTTCCCCAGGCACTGTGCCGAGGACCAAGTACCTCGTCAAGGTTGCTCCACCAGGAGACGCCGCCTGGTGATATAACTCGCAGGGGCCCCCATTTAGTTATTCAGACACAGGGGGACCTTTCCAGTTCAGAACTCCACATCACCCATTGTCCCCTCTGGAGCATGTGGGGGGACAAGACTAGGACAGCCTCCCTGTATCAGCATGAAGCAGCTAAAGGTAGACCCTGGCCCCTTAAGTGGAGATAGATTGTAGGGAGGGGGGCAGAGGGAGAGCTCCTTGACTCATGGCCAGACAGCCGATTCCAGGAAGCCTGGGTTGTGCCACCCTCAGCCACTGTCAGCTTTGTGTCATTGATGCCAGGGTGCCCTGCAGGCGTTCCCTTGAATAACAGGGACTCCGTCTTTCATGGGCTGGACACCCTGGGACAGCATTGACACTCACTGCAGATACCAGCCCACAGGGGACTTGGATAGATAGGCCGACCTGTGCTGAGTTCAGGGAAGTGGCATGGGGTCTCTGTTCATGGCCCACTTGAATCAGTCTGAGGAATGGGGAGAATTGCAGAGATTCTGGCCACGTCCCTTACCCCGTCAGCAACTACCAAGCCTGGTTTTGGACATTCCCACCTTTGAGAGTGACACCAGGTGTCATGCGGCATTACCTGGAGGGACAGTTTCTGTTTCTAAGGGACTCAGTGCACTCAAGGACGACCTGGCATGACGCATGATGTGTGCACCCTCATGGTCATTGTCAGCTATCGCCAAGACAGGCAGGCCTAGGCAGGGGGACAGGGCCTCCCCAGCCCCTTCGATTCCTGCCAGAGATGACCTCCTATCTGGAAGGCTATGTGACTTTCCAGGTGCAGGAGTAAGACCCCCCCTCCAGCTGTTAGGCAGTGGAAGATGGGGACCAACAGATAAATGGTCCTCTTTGCACCTGTAGGGTACTTGCTGACTCCCAGATGGCCCCATTGGGGAGCCTCTTCGGATTAGTCCACCTTGTTTTGCCCTTTAAGCCACTTCCTCCTGTGGCTCAAGGTCACCTTGACAAACCCATATGCCTGACCCCTAAACGCGGGCCAGGTTTCACTTTCACAGGTTGAGATTTAAGGCACTTGCAGTAGGAGGACAGGGCACTGGTCCCCAAGGGGAAGCAAGATCCAGCATGGCAGACATTCTTCCTGTAGCTTGGAAGGTGCAGGTGACCTCGTTTGGGGAGTGGTGCATTGAAGGGCATCTCCACGTCCTAAAATTGTTCAGTGTTTTAGTGGACTGTCCTGATAGGTAAGAAAGCTCACTTACAGGGCATCAGGGTTGGGGAGGGAAGTTAGGATCAGGACTTCACCTGCCCACTGTGTAGTCCTGGAGGTGTTGTTTGCCTCAAGCCTCAGAGCTTGGCGTTTTCTCCAGTAGCCAGAGAAACGCTGGTTAGTCCTTTAAGTGATACAAGCCAATTGCTAAGAACTTCAAGCAGGAGCCTGCTCAAGGTTGAAACAAGGTCAAAGATAATCAATTCCTTGACCTTTTGTAAGGCCAAGGGATAGAGCTTCTTTAGGAGACAGCTCGTTTTAGAAAGATTGCATAAAATCTTAACAGGGCCACATACCTGCAGATCCCACTCACCCGACCCCTGTGCAGCACAGGTGGGGTAGGTATGCCTTCTCATTAAGGAAAAGGCTTCTAGGATTTGAAGCCAGCTCAGCCCAGGACTTGTCCTTACTGCTTGACCTGGCATCTTGTTTTAGACCAGATATGAGATGAACTGAAATCTCCTTTAAGGGCTGCAATTGGGGGAACTTATGACCTCATAGTTGACATGAAGCGTCCAACATGGACAAGTCCCAGGCACAACCACACCTAGTTGGTCAAGAGGTCCTCACAGCCCCCTCCTGGCTCTAGGGCCCCTGTTGTGGACAGCTTTGTCCATTGTCTGAGAGGTGGCAGGGCTTATGTGGAACATTTGAGCGTTCCCATCAGTGTGCATGTTGCTTAAGAATGTCCTGCCATGTGCACCCTCTTCCACGGGGAGGCTGGCTTCCTTCACCATACTGAATAGAGCCCTCGCTGCAGCTGGGTGTGCAAGCCCGTTGGGTAATTAACCCAGTGCCTCCTGCACCGTTATTTGTTCTAATTAGAATAGCCAGAGATCCAGTCGATAATGACGATGCTGGATAGGCATCGTGAGCACCCCATAACACTGTCTGCCACATCACAATTCTTGCAGGGATCCTATTCAGAGAGTCAGCCCCGTGATCCTGAGTGTTTAGAGGTGAAGATGAACCTCAGGTTCCCCCTTGCCAAGGTAAGTTGCAGGTTTTGTCTCCTGGAGCTTCTTCTAACTGGGAGTTGATCCACAGGTGGGCAGATGGGAGAGAATGAAAACGAGCAAGGCTCCCAGGAGCTCGAGGGTTAACCCACTGCACCTGCAGGTTGGTGGTCCCTGATTATTTACTGCATGTGTGGACTTCACTAGCAGGACTTGCAGTACTGGAGCCTTGAGCTTGGAGTAAGGCTAACACATTGACAGTTAACCACACTGCCCCCGGCCCCCAGGCCAGCTTCCCCAGGGGCTTAAGACTTGGGGTTTGCAGCCCAAAATGCAAGGCTACCTCCTCCCAGAGCAGGTGCCCCATGCCCAGCCCCCTCCCCTTCTAGGGGAAACCTCACTTGCTGCAGGGTCCCCTGTTGCTTGTCAGTGGAAGCTTTAGTTTTGAGCCATCTTGGGCTCCCAACTCCCTTTCCAGCATATAAAGAGCTGAGATTGCAAGATGGGAGAAAATATTCAAGTCAGAAGCAAAGAGGCAAGTGGGGGGACTTAGGATCCAGCCAGGGCTTCCCCAGTAGCTGGGGTCACTGTGCAGACCCAGGAGGTGATAAGATGGCCACCTTAGGCTTAGCCCTCTGAGTTCTCCCCCAGGTTAGCTCTTGGAGGTGAAGCCAGGCCTTCCTGGCTTCAGAGAGTCAGCCCCATGATCTAGAGCGAGACTATCATTTGAGCAGTACTGTCACTCAGGCAACAAAGCTAGATACTACAGTCACTGTAGGTCTGGTGGAGTGGCAGAGAGGCGAGAGCTCTCCAGAGGCCCTCGGGCAACTCGAGTTGATGCTCCATAGCAGGCCAGCCCTCCTCCAGCAGGATAAGCTTGGAATGTCCCCCCACCCCATCAGTCCCTAAGCCAGAACCGGCTTCAACTGTAACAGACTTGGGAAGGGAGATGCTTACGAAGCCAGCTTCATAGGGTTTAGGACAGAGGCTTTTTCAAAAAGAAAGGAACCCTCCTAACTAAACCTAGGCCAGAATCCTGCCCTGGGCCTTCTCTCTCCTCCCCCACTCCAGTTGGTGGGCTCAGAGCCCAGAGTCCCTGAAAAGGTAGAGAGCAACAGAGCTTCAAGGCAAACTGCATGTGTGAAGAGCCCAGGCTAGGAACATGGTGTTTGTGAGCTTAGCGCATGTCACCTGGCGGATCAGCCAGAAGGGCTCCTGTTCTCATCACCCAGCATCCTGGGATGCTCCATTTTGTCCCACAGGGAACCTACAGGTAGGCAACATCAGTAAGTCCCCCTGCAGGTTAGACTTTGAGCAACTAGACTAAGAAGCAAAGATGCCTTTGAGAGTTGAGTAGAGCGAGCTTATACTAGCAGAGTGCGACCCCCCCCCACACACAACTCAGCTCCCTCCCCCTCCCTAGACCTTGGCTCACAAGGATGCCAGAGCCCAGGGAAACTTTGCTCCAGAGATAGACCATCCCTCGAGTGCTCAATTCCCTGGATTCAGATTTTAAACATCTCTCCCGTCTCCAACAATCTCAATATTCTTTTTTCCTTCCCTGGATCAGAAAATGTTGAGCTTCTCATTTTGCCCAAGCGGTAGAACAGCAAAAGAGAGAGAGAGAGAGCACAGCAAGAAGACCTGCACCCAGTCTAGCCTCTGAGCAAGAGCAGAGCATAGACAGCCCCTGGAAGCCAGAGAGGGTCCTTTTAACTCTCCCCACTGGGTGTGATCCTCACGCCCACTGACTGGCTGCCCTCCTCCCAAATGCCCATCAGTTGGGCCCCAGGAGCAGCTCCTGGAGGTATTCCAGTCCAGGTGCTGCTTGTAAGCCCAGCTCCCCCTGTTGCCTGTGATTGTCCACCGCATGGCCTTCCACTCTCCAATGTGTTCCATGTGGACAAATGGCCCTCAGATATAAACAGCAGTTGACTGGGCTCCCCAGAGCCTGAGCAGCCCCCCGGCTAACAAAGCCATCTCAGCCCCTGGCTCTATCCTTTCACCCCAACCATCATCCTCTAGCCACCTGAGTGTTGTTTGCTTCCTTTAAGTTAGGGTGCTCTCTGGATAGCTGGAGGTGGGGGTTTTCATCTGTGCTTTTATCTAAGTCCTGATTAAACTATCGTACTTTAATCCACACCACCCTGGCTCCAAACCCTGGCTCGGACACTATCTTTGAACTCTGGGGTTTGGTTTGTTTGCCTTTGCTGGCCTCAGTTTCCCCATCAGGAACCAGGGTAATCCTCAAAACGTAGGGGTGGCAGAAAGATCAAGTGAGTTAGAGCAAGAGGACCTGGTAATTAAGTCCTTTCTGCAGGTCGGTTCATTGCATTGTTGTATGTGTTAATTTGCTTCAGGTGAGCACCTCGAGCAGTTTCTCTTATTCTTATTACAGGAATCTAAAATGCTAAGGTTAAGACGTGCACATCAAGGTCACCTGATAAGAGAGTGAAAGGTCTGGCTTTGAACTTGGGTCTAGCTGTTTCCAAAATCCTTACAATACCGAAGCCTGTATTTTATTTCTGTTGAACCCCTTAAATTGCAAGGGTGTCTCCTATTTACAGTGCACAGAAATTTGCCCAAGTCCATGTTTCCCCTATTTATAATCTTTCTGATTGTGTGCCCTTTGATCATATCACCTCTCAGGACGTCCTATTTATGGACTGAAGAGGGGACATGGGGACGTGATATAGTGGATGAGACTTGTGGGCACACACCTTCCTAGAAGGTGGCTACAGATCCTTTTCAGAACTATGCAGGACAGGACACCAGAAAGGTGGCTGTTCCTGTTCTCTTGTTGTAGTCTCAGGAGGATAGGGAGTCTAGGGGAATATGCAGTAAACATGAGAGTTGGTACGGCTGTAGTACCAAAAAGCAGAGGTTTTCAGATTGTTTTGTCTAGTCCTTCATTTATTTTGTCTATAATGCCCACAGTGGTGCCTACACATAGTACGTGTTTAGTAAACACTTTGTCTTGGTAAATAGCAAGGAGCCCAGAACACAAGAGATAGTGCCCCAGAAGGGATCAGGAGGTGAGCTTTGACACCAGACAGATGTGAACTCAGAGTCGGGCTGCATCCAGGTTTGCCTGGGACCATTCCAGGGACAAGACCTGGGGAGTCTTGCATCCCAGGAAAACCCTCAGTCTGGGTAAAAGAGGAGAGTGGGTCACCATATCCATGAATCACTAGATACTTGTGACAATTCCTTCCCTTCACTGGCCTCAGTTTCCTAGGCTGTAAAGAGGGGTGGCAACATTAAGTACCTGGTAGGTTATAGGAAGATGAAATGAGATAAAGCCCCTTAGTGCTGAGCACCTACTAAGTTCCACTGGGTAGTCGTTGTTCACACCACCATTACTTCTATTGACTTCCGGGTCTTGGAAATGTATCTCACTTCCTAACAGATGCTCCTGGGCCTATTTGAATTAAGGTTCTTGGTTTTATGAGAGGAGGGAAGTGAGCCACAGGAAAGCCCAATACATCAGGGACGGTGTCTCTTGGACATTTTCCCCTGCAGAGATGGGATCTCCCTGCCCCCAGCCCGGGCTGCGCTCTGAGCAATCATATCTGGTGGCTCTGTGCTGATTGCCAACAGATGTTCCTCTGATGAACCTCACTGTAATCTCGGGGCCTTAATATAGTGCCGGGGCGTGATAAGTTTGAAATGTCTGTCATCATGGCCTGCGAGGACCGTCTGCTCATCATTGTTCAAGTCTGTCTTCCTCTGATGGTTCCGCAAAGGGGGATTTATTTTCTTCCGTCCCCCCTTTGCCCCATACACCCCGAGCCCCAGTTACTGTCCAGATTCAAAGTCCGGTGTCAGAACCTTCTGCACAGTGCTCGGCCTCCTCTGATGGGGGGATGACAGAGGGAGGAGCTCGGGAGAAAGTGTGATTCAACCTGAAATCAATATTTCCAGGCTGCAGGCGTGCAGATTCGCTGACTTTCTGGTGAGGAGCTGACTCTTGGGGGACCCAAGGCAGGAGGCAGAGTGGGCATTGAGGACAGGAAGGGGTGGTGGGAGGCAGCTGGAGGCTCAGTGGGGGGCATCCATTTACAAATGCTCTGGGGGCCTGGACAGGAGAGAAGGAGCCAAGGGTGGAGAGACATTTCCAGGCCCTGTCAAGTCTTGTGTGGTTCCTCTCCATGATCTCTGAGCCCCACATGGAAGGTCTCACCAATTGGGTCAGGTCAACAAGATTTACTGAAGATTTTCTATGTGCCAGGCACTGGGGTCATAAAGTGGTGTCAAACCCAGAGCCTACCAAGAGGACCACTCAAGAAACAGTTCACAGAGAGGGGGTTGGACATCCCACCTGGCACGGTCAGTCCATTGGCCGATGGGATCCTATCAACCAGCAGCCAGAGGCTGGGTGTGATTTCTCAGAATACAGGATCCCTGTCTTGAATGATAATGAGAACACAGGCTGAGCATTCCTAATGCAGATTTGACATCTGAAACACTCCAAAATCCCAAACTTCTTTTGATGGACTTTTTAAAAAATTATAATTTTGAATGTCATCCATTGGAACCATTAATGGGTTTCATTGTGAAATTTTATACATGCTTATATGTGCTTTGATTGTATCTGCCCTCCAATTTCCATCTCTCACTCCTCCCACTCTCTCTGGTCCCCTTCCCCTTCCCTAAGAGTCCTCTTTTTTTATATCATCTTGTTTTTATTTATTTTTCTCTATATTGCACCTAGCAGGGAAAACACAGTATTTTTTTCCTGGGTGCAAAGAACTTTGCTTTACATATTGATCTCCAGGTCACAGCACTTTCAGGCAGATGACAGGATTTTTATTCTCTCTTATGGCTGAATAACACTCCACTGTGCATACAGACCCTATTTTCTTTTATCAGTTCACCTACTGAAGGGCATCTTGGTTATTGTAAATAGCGCCACTATGAATACAGGTATGCAGGTATCTCTTTTATGTTGACTTTGACTCCAAAACTTCCTGAGTGATGACATGATGCTCAAAAGTTTGGGTTTTGGAGCCTTTCAGGTTTGGGATTTCTGGAGTAGAGAAACTCAACCAATGTGATTTTGGAGTCACTGGGCTCTAAAACCTAATTTTAACATTGCTACTAAGACATCCAAATGCCAGTTAATTAAATTTTCCAGTTGTTAGGATACTAGGGGGAAAACATCTATTTCCTTATAATACTCTTAAAGAAGATCTATTTAGCTCCACACTTAGGGAAAGAACAGAGCTGGGGTTTTCATCATATAATCTGAGCGACACAGAGAATTCAAAGAATCTGTTGCATAGAGATTTCTCATTTTGTCGGAATTAACCTGTGACCTGTGGTCCTCCTCTCCATGATAAGCTCTTCAGTCCTCTGATATTCACTCTGGGGAAGTTAATCCATGTAGAATTAACACTGCCTGGCAGCCACCCCAAAGAAATGACCTTAAAAGGACTTATTCCCGCATGGAAATATCATTTCCCGGGATATTTGAGGAGGCCCAGAGAAAAGCTAAAAACCAAATGCTTGAATAAGGAGAGAGAACATAAATAACCCTCTCCATGCACTTTTCCTGAATTAGACATGGGGTCGGCCATCGCTTTTTGCTAAGGGCTGCATAGTGAATATTTTAGCTTTGGGAAGCCCAACACGGTCCAGACTGCAACTACTGGGCTGTGCCCTTGGGAGGGAACAGCAGGTGTAGACAAATATCCTGCTCTGGGGGTCAAGTACACTTTGTTTACAAACACAGTTAGATGATGGGCCCCTGAATTTGTTGGTAACTAACCATTGGGAGGATTTGAACCTGGTGACCTTACCTCTCAAGGTGGAATTAGCTTGGGAGGGTGGGCAGATGGTCATCTGCTCACAATATTCTGCATGTCTGACAGAAGAGCCATCCTCCACAGGGAAGTAGGAGGCATCGGTGTCCGCAGCACAGAGAGATTTTTTTTTATCTCTTTTAACTTGCAACCCTTATGGATATGGATCAGGATATTGACTCTATCCAACAGATTTCTGGGTTGCAAGCATAGAAGCAACCCTGCAGAAAATGGGCTTATTCAATGAGCGCCAGATGTTCTGGTCTCTACCTAGAGAGCCAGGTTGAGGGGTGAGAAAGCAGGGGGAGGCCAGGGACCAGCCACAGAGCTGGCCTGCTGGAAACTCTGCTGCCACTCTGGCTGAGGAACATGGCTGCCAGGCTTGCATTGGACACTTTTGCATCTGGAGCAACTACAGGAAAGGTAGGGAGAGAAGAGGAGGGGTCTCAAACTCCATGATCCCTGCAACTTGCATCTCTGTGCTCATCTAAAGCTCAGCTGGGGATGTCTGATCAGAAAAGTGCCAGGGTCACCTGTCAGCATGCTGCTGGCAACAATTGCTGGAACAAAATCTGCCACTCATCTCCTATGAGGGTGGTGGTCTCAGACGCCCGAGGATCAAGCAGTGCAGATTCCCTAGGCACTGGTCAAGAAGCCAAAAGAAATAAGGACCAATGTCCACTCTGTGGTAAGAGGGGGCCCTGATCATCTCTACCTGAGGGAGACAGTCAGCTACTGAGCTCTGAGCTTCTCTCTGCAGTCAGCACCCTCCAGACCAGAGTGGGGGTGGAGTCCAGGCTTAATGGGGGAGGACTCTGGCTTCCAAGAGGCAGTTGGACAGACAGACAGAATTTCTTCTCCTGCAGCCCAGGTCATGGAAATGCTGGCAGAGAGAGGAGGCCTCGTCCCAGTTCGTGGGTAGGAATCTGGGGAGCAGATTGAGAGCAGGTGTCCATCTCCCCATTTATTTATTCTGTGGTTCCTGACTGAATCTCTGCCATGTATCAAGCTTGGCCGAGACATAGGAAGGGCTCAGATTGGGCTCCTGATGCTCCTGGCCCAGGGGTTGGAAGTGACTGCTCTTTGTCACCCCTCCCCCAGGGCAGCATGGAGAAATGCTTATGTGTCTGGTCTTTGTCATCCAAGTGCCTGAGTTCAAAACCCCAGCTCTGCTTATTTCTAGATGTGGGGGGAACTCACCTCTCTTAGCCTCTGTCTCCTCTTATGTAAAAGGAAATTAATGAGACCCCCAACTCCCGGGGCCAACAGGAGGATTCATTGATATTAAACAGTACAAGACCTGGCACAGGGAATGTGTTCAAATTATATTACTTGCTGTTGTCACCATCGATTGGGAGGAGGAGGGTCGAGTGGGTGCCACCTGTTCTTGACTTCCTGACTTCTTGCCCTGTGCTGGGAACACACCTTGATACTGTCACTTAGAGACAATGAAGCTGAGACATTAATTAAGGCATAAAAGCAATCACAATAGCAATAATAATCACAGCAGTTATAATGATCGAGCACCTGCTAGATGTCACACCCCTGGCTAAGTTTTGTTAAAGTCTTGATACTCAAAATATGGTCCCCAAATGAGCAGCACTGGGATCCCCTGGGTACTGGGTAGAAATGCAGAAGCCGGGGCTTCCCACAACCCCTGGGGAATGGAAGTTTTCAGACACTTCTGCTCTCTGAGAATTCAGGCCAAGAAGATTCCAACACTTGATGTTCCATCAGGGCCTTGCCATGGGAGGGACAGCATGAAGGGTGAAGTGTGTTCAACAGTGACACAGAGGTCTGGGGTGTGAGCAGAGCAATGATGTCATCAGAGGGGCGACCCTGCCTCTGAACTGAAGAGGAAGGGTGGGAATGGACTCCCTGTAGGCCAGTAGCACTGTTCAGCATGGAAGCCAGACTCAAATCAGCAAGTTGCTGGACAATCAAAATAATTTACAGCAGCTGTTTGCACCTGCTGGTTGTGAACAAAAAAGGGCAGGCACCCTACATTAACATGCACACTCCCCAGAAAGAGGGAGCCACACAGCTGTACCTCTCCATGCGGGGCACACAATAGCTTTTTCTTTTTCCTCTCTTGATGCCAATCATTATATGACTGCATTATTGTAACAACAGCAAACCACGTGTTGAAAGTTGGGTTTCCTGGTGATTTCCAGTAATTTTTTGGTTCATTCTTAAAAACACCGACACTCTAGAAGAAGCACTTGAGGGTTGTCAGAGGCGGGCCCTGAGCCACCTTTCTCCTACATGGAACTGCCTGCCTGAAGCTGGACAAATGTGGCCTCAATACTCTTCTGAGATCAGAGGAACTGGCCTTTGAGGAAAGCCAGGCTGGCTGAGCCAGGGGCCTCTGCAGGACCTCACTGTTGTCCCAGAGACCCCGGCTGCCCTTTTAACCAGTGCTTCATCTTTGGGGTCTGAAGCCCAGCAGCTGTCATCCTTCCCGCCATCCTGTCTCTCCTTGAGCACAAAGAGGGGACATCCTCTCAGCTGCAGACTGTAAAATCCCGATTCTCCCTTTTATCATGATGCTCTTATTTACCAGTGTGGATGCCACCGAAGAAAGAAGGACAGTGGAGAAAAGGAAGCAGGGAACAGGGAAGAAATGAAGGAAGAGGAAAAGGAAGGAAGGCAGAAGGAAGGAAAGAAGGAGGAAGGGAGATAAGAAAAAGGAGCTCCCCATTCCAACCTGCTTGGGCTGCTCTGCATCTCAGAACCACATTTCCCAGGCTCCTTTGTGCTCCAGATAGGTTTGACCAATGGGAGGCCTTGGTGGTGGATGGGAGGAGCATTTGTACCCACCTATCTCCCTGCTCCCAGCCCACACTCCTTGGCCCCAGCAGCCCTCACTGTTCCCAGCTCCTTCTGGATGGTTCTGGATTATGGTAATATCACTTCCTCCTCCTGTTTCTTCAGTCCCAAGGGCAGAAGTAGCTTCTTCCTGCTGGTATTTGGGAAAGGTTAAGGTCCTCTATCAACTGTGTAACCAAATTCCTTTTACTAGATTCTCTATGTTTAAAAATTCTGGAATGTTCTGCTGTGTTTCATTCTCTTTTCCTGAGTAGATCCTGACTGGTATGGATGTCTCCTTCCTTAGCCCAGTTTTTAAATTGTGAAGGTCAGGTTGGTCTTCAATGGCATTCCCTTCTTTTCGGCGACCATCCTCCATTTTCCTGAGCACCTTATCTTGTCCCCATGGCCTCAATTCTGAACCTCTTCCATGTTCTCATTGAATGTAACCTGTTCTCAAACAAGCTAAACCACACCATCTCCTAATTCCGACTAAGGCGTGAGTCACAGATAGATTTGGTTCTTGACTTTCGCTAGGTATCTCTGCATTGGAACTCTAACACCCATGTGAGATGCTCTCATGCCAACAGGACAGACAGCAATAGGTAGAAGTCTTGTCTGGTGCCTTTTAACATGTTTCGGGGGCATGCAGTACCACAGTGTCACATGCAATGGTGCTAACCTCCATTCTGCGGGGAGGGAAACCAGGGAGTCATAAAGACAGAGGCTTAGAAATCTGAACATGTAGAAGACTCAAGTGACTGGTGGATTTTAAAACACAGGTTTTATAGCTTCTGACTTCATTCGACTGAGAGCAGGCCCAAGCGCACAAATTTGTAATACATTCTTAGCTCATAATGATGCAGCTGATCTGAGGACTCCTCTTGGAGATCCCCTGGGTTAAAATAGCAGTGTGTACTTACTGGGAGTTTGTGGCATACCAACATCTATCTTTTTAAAATTATTTTCAAATATTAAATCACTGAATCCCCAGAACAACTAAATGAGGACACTGAGGTCCAGAGGCTAGAGAGCATCTTCAGGCCATGCGACTCTCAGCTGGCAGAACTGGAATCTGGGTCTGGAGGGTCTGGCTCCAGAGCCTGTTTCTTTAACATGGGACATGAGGCTTCAGGGTGTCCCAAAGCCCAGAACACAGAAAACGGAGAAACTTGGGTTCACGTCTCATTCTAGCTATGGGGTCCTGGGCAAATCAGTGGGTCTCTTTGTGCCTCAGTTTCTTTATCTGCAAAAGGGGGATCCTAACCTCTGTCACCTCATGATGCCATCAAGAGAGTTTCATGAGCAAATGAGGCAGTTGCAGATTCCTTGCTCTGTGACCCCTCTACTCACTCTGAGTCACCCTCAGCTATAGTGGAGGGGTCCTGAGCTGGCTGGTAGCCTCGTCAGTCTGTTCCCCCTGGCTGCAGCCTGCTTAGCCTCCCTATCCCTCTCTGGGAAGGTTCCCAGGTACCCTCTGGCTGGCTCCTTGGAGGAGCTGCAGGCAGCTGAGCCGGGGTATCCAGAGCTGTGATCTGCTTTGTCACATGTCTGTTGTCCTCCAACTTTCTTGTCCCCTTCTTTCTCTTCCATACCTCTGCTTCCCAGAATCACCTCCCAAATAAACCACCTCTACCCAAGTCCCCATTTCATGCTTTGGGGGAATCCACACAAAGACAGATGGCATGTGTCAATATTCAGCCAGATGCTTGCCACACTGAATAAGAGGGATACCAGCCTCTCACACGTAAAGAATACCACCCCTAAAAGCCAGGCACTTTACATGTATTATTTAAATGCACCCAATAAATGCAGCTACTATTTTTTATCATGATTATCATTTACCTGTAAGTAAATGTAAAAGTAATTTTCCCTCAAGTCATTTTTGTCCCCTTTGCTATATTTTATAATCACCCTTCTTTATAACACTTATGGCTCTGAATGCATCTCATCTGTTTGTCTCCATGTTTATAGGTGGCAGAGTCCTCCCTGGAAGGTAAGCCCAGGAGGGCAGGAATCCCAGCTACCCATTCTCACTGGAATCCCATCCTGGGAGCCCAGCTGGACAGGCCTGTAGCAGGGCATCATGGGAGCAGGAACTATGCAAATCTGGCCTCAAGGCCCCGCCCCTGCTAGATGCTTCACCCCATCCTGCCCCAGAGACTGCCTGACCTGGGGATGGAGAGGGAGATTCGCTGGGGCACAGCCCAGGGCTGCCCTACTGACTCTCTCCCTCCTTCTTGGTGGACTCCCCGGCCCACTGTTGAATGGGCCTTTCGTTTCCCTGACCCTGGGGTCATTTGTTTTCAGAATGTGAAATATGGCCGCCTGGCCCAGGACAGAAGCCAGGGAGATAAGCGCCAGGGAGGAGCCTCCCGTCCAACAAGCCGTGACTAATGATGATTGGGGTGTTTGGTGGGGCAGAAGAGACTGGGCTCCTGGTTTGCAGGGGTTAACTCTTGGTGGGATCATGCATCCATGGGCTCTGGGTTCTGTGTCCTCCAGCACTGGATTTGGTGCATATGAATAGGTCCTTGTGCTAGGGAGGGAGGGAACAAGGGAGAAAAAGAGGACAGAAGGGAGGGCAGGGAGGAAGGAAGAGAGGGAGGGAGGAAAAGATGTGGCTGTACACCTGTCCTTGAGCTTCCGTGTAATCAAATGAGTTCACAAATATGGCGTGTTTGCTGTGCGGGCACTGACACCAATTTACATGCCTTATCTTATTTAATTCTCGAAAAATCTGTAAAATACAATCCATTTTGTAAGCCCATTTGACAAACGTGGAAACCAAGACTCCCATGTTGTCTTCTGTGCCCAAGTAATGCATGCAGAGGTGGAGCTCAGAGGAGGCATCCTTGGCTGGGAAGTGGGCGGAGCTCAGGGCCCTTCCTTATTGGCTGGGAAGTGGGAGGAGCTCAGAGTAGTGGGTCCTTGGCCCCTGGGAAGTGGGAGGACCTTAGAGCAGGGCCTCATTGGCTGGGAAAGGTCATGCCCATGTTGGAGAGAAGGAGGGCCCTCTCCGAAGAGAGGTGCCACACCCAAAGCCACAGGTGAGTGGCAGAGCCAGGATCTGAACTCAGGTCTGTCCCCACTGGACTCTCCATAACCATGGTCCCTCCGGCGGTCTTGGCACAACAGACAGTGGGTGGATTCATTCAACGAGCCTTTATTGAGCACCTACGATCTTCATTAGACCTCGTAGGCAGAGCCTGAGACCAAGAGTCATCCCAAGTCTTTGAGGGTGACCGCGTGTGCAGGGGAAGCATCTGGTCTCCTCCAGGTCCAGCCTCAGCCTGCTGCCTCGTGGGGACGGGGCACTGCTGCCCTGAGGATGCGGCTGGCCTTTGGACCCTGTGTCTACCAGGCACGGTGACCTGCTCCCGGCAGTGCCCGTGGGCAGAGCTGACCGCTCCAGTGGTTGGACTGGGTGAGCCAGCAGCCCCTGCCCGCCCCTCAGGCCCCGCTCCCCTGGGGGAAGCCCCGTGCACCCCACAGGGACAGGCTGTCGCAAATCTCCTGGGGAGAGGCCAAGCTGGGGGTGGTCGGCCTGGAGCCTGTGTAGTCCAGAGCCCAGCTCCTGGTCCCCGCCTGACCCCAGGCCCACTGGCTCCTCCCACCCCATCCCCCGCATTGGAGAAGGTCAGCAGGGAGGTGGGACCCGTGGCCAGCAGAGGAGAGACTTAATGGCCCCAGCACTGTCTGACATTTGGGCTTCTCTCTGTGGGAAGTGCACTAATTATTCCCGATCACTCAGAACCTGGCTTAACTACCACTTGGAATTTATGGAGTGCTTTGGGGCTGCCATTTCTGGGTGACCTCTGGAGACCATGGTGGCAGAAGCCAAAACTGCTGGTCTCTGGCTGGCGCTGGGTGAGGCTGCTCTGCCCATATGCTGTGCCTGACAGTCACACAAGGACAGCTGCTCCATCCTCCCGTCCTCCCCAGGGAGGCACCACAGGTCCTTCCTATGTGGCAGATGAGAAAACAGAGGTTCTGGGAGGCTCCCTGGCCAGGAAGACCCACGCAAGAGCAGGGGCCACCGTGAAGCTTGTCTCCGGTTTGAGACCAGTTCCCAGCTGCACATGGCCTGTGGGTGTCCTTTTCCTTACCTGTCGGTGGTGACACCAGATGCTGAGGTCACCAAGGGGTGAACAGAAAGCGCTGGTACTTGCTGGTGACGATGGGGACACCAGGGTCATTAAAGGGCACACTGGCAGTTCCCCACCCCACAGGCTCTGCCCCTCCCCAGTTCCAAGGCTTTACCCCAAGCAGCCCCTGCCCTTCAGAAGCTGTCACCTCCTCAGGGCTGGGGACCACTGAGACCACTCCCTTAGGGACAACATCAGGCCAACACAGGTAAAGTCCTGGAAGCCACCTGGGGTGCCTCCAACCTGGCCTGTGTCTAAGACCCAGCCTTGCTTCCAAGGAATTCAGGGATGAGAGCCTGGGACCCAGACAATTATCCCTGCGATAAGTGTAAGAATTACAGATGAAACGGAGGCCCAGAGAGTTTAAGTCACATGCCTGAAGTCACACAGGAGATGGCTGATACAATACAGAATCCAAACTTAAGCTCCACCCATCCAGAACCCTGCACCTGGGTGAAGGACAGTCCACCTCCACCCTCTGCCCCTGGCGGGCAGGGAGTGTGGGGGCAGGGAACGTGGGGTGCCTGGAGGCTTTCACTCTGGAATGTGGTGCCCGGATGGGCAGCAGCCAAAGTCCACCCCAGCCTGAAGCTTCTTAGCGGACCCCCACCCCCTCCTGGTATGGAATTGAAGCCCAGCTCGGGCCTTTGTGTGACCTCTGATTAGTGGGCATCCCGGCCCTGGGGGAGCCCAGCTTCAGCTCCACCCCTCCCTTTCGGGGATTCCGGCTTTCAGGCCCCGCCAGGCCCTCAGGGTTTGCAGGCCGGGCCTCCCCTGTGGTCAGCCGGGGCAGTGATAACAGGATTAGCCTGGGAGGCAGATCTCTTAATTAAACTTGGAGAGCGAGGCCCGTCTCCCCTCAGTGGGAAGGACAGGGGCTCCTAATGGGCCCACGGAGGGACCACGGCCCCCTGCAGTCCACTCTGCTCAGCCCGAGGGGTCCACGGCCATCCTGCCCCGTTGCTTAGGCCATCGGAGACTGAGCTCCTGGCTTGTGTGATTACCCAGGAGCCCAGGAGGAGGGACAGACTGGCCCCTTTTCCACCCTTGTCTGCCAATTCTTGTCCCCTCATTTGTCCCACGTGGTGCCCAGAGACCTGGCATCTGTGGCTGCAGCGCTGACCCTTGCTGAGCCCGCCCCTTTTACACGTGACTTTGCAGCCCCTCCCACTGAAAGCTGGACTCCCTTCCCAGCTTTGAGTCCGAGCTGCTCTCCTGACTTGACTGGGTCAATGAGATGTTGGTGGCTAGTTTGAAGCCACAAAGTATTAGGGTGTTTTGTTTCCCAGCATGACCTGGGCATTTGCTGACTGATACAGCTTCCGGGGGCTTCCCTATGACATCCAGCTCCCTCTGGATCGCCTGCCTCTCTTCCCACGGCCCCCTCCCTTTGTCTCTTTGCCTTTATTACCTCAGGAAGGCCTCAGTGATCACCCGCTCCTGGGTCCTCCCAGCCATCCAGCCAGGCACATGGTAGGTCCTCACTAAACACTTGCTGAATCCATGAGTCAGAGGAGGGATGAACACACACAGCCCTCTCTGCTCTCATGGAGGAGACGATGCTGAGCTGCAGCTCAATCTGGTTTCAAGGAGAGAATCGAAGGAAGGGGCAGCAGCGTTAGGAGACATCCAGGAAGTGACCCCCGAGCTGAGACGGCAGGATGACAGACATCGGTTAGGTGGGGGGGGGGCAGGGAAGGGCATTTCAGGCAGAGGGAACAGCAGATGCTAAGCTTTTACAGGAGGCCTTTGGAGCCCCGTGGGGGGTCGCCCCTTCTCTTTCACACCCCGCCCCAGAGAAGATGGCAGCTGCGCCTTCCCACTCTTCCTAGCCCACATGGGGAGTGGGGTTCTGAAGATCCTGGTCACCGCCTCCACCTCCGGAGCTTCTCTGGATGTGCAGGATCCACCCTGTTCCGTCTGAGCGCAGAGCTTCCCAAGGAGGCCATTAGGAGCCCAAGGTGGAGCCAGTGGCCACAAGAGCCCCCATTTCTGGAGCTCTTGGCAAGTTCCTGGCGTGGTGACAGGATTTTGGAAACACTTTCTCAGACCTCGGGACTCCTGCAGAAACCAGCCCCGGAGCGGCCATCCTCTCTCCCCGTGCAGCCTGGATGGCAGCTAGCTTTCGTCACCAGAGCCACTCAGCCTGACCGAATGGCCGCCTAAGCGGGGAGATCGTCCTGATGGATTAGTGATGTCCGCCTCGGCACAGGAGTGGAACTGGGGCGAAGCGGGCTCTCTGTATCTGCCATTCTGCTTTAGGTAGCTCTCTGGTCGTTCTTGGTGTTTGTGCCGACTCTTGAAGGTCAACTCCAAACTGTCCAGCCAGGAAAACAGGCAGAGCTTTCTGACCAGGAATGACATTAAGGGACAAAGTTCTGGGGAGTTCACAGAGCCCAGCCAGGAGGTGGGGCCTCAGATAGGTGCTTGGAGACAGGTCATGGAGGACTCTAGTGCCAGCCTGAGGAGAGGGGACGGGGACCTCCCTTCCCCAGGCCCAATGCTGCAGCGTCCAGGGGCGAGGCTGGCTCCCGAGTGCTGCTGGGGTGGCCTCCTCCTGCTCCCTTAGGCCACAGGCCCCTGTCACCATAGCTTGTTTTTGTGACCCAGCATTCTCAGGACAGGGGACACCACTTTTTTATATCTTGTCCACGGCTGCCTAACTCCTTGGCCCCCAAACTAGACATTTTCACACGGAGCCCTTGGTTGAAAGAGCCTGGGGTACCTGTGATCCCCTGTCCTGGGCAGGTCACACGTGGGGACTCCAATCCCAGCAGCCCGAAGAGGTGTCACAACCTACTTTGTATAGATGGCCCAACTGAGGCCAGCACAGGGGTGTGAGTGGCCCCGGCCCTTCTAGGGAACAGCCCTGGGATTTGAACCCTGGCTTGTTGGGGCGTCCAGCCTGCTGGCCTCCTGTGTCTTGGTGACCAAGGACACAGTTCCTGCACCGCCCACTCTCCTGGCCCGGGCCCTTCAGCTTCCTGGGGCACAGGTGGCCTACAGAGGAGGGAGCTCTTATCAGTCTCCTCAGTGGGGACACTGAGCCCCAGTGGGAAGTGGGCATGTCTGGCTGTTGTTGGGGGGGACTTTCAGAACCCGCTGACAATCTGTAATTCCTGGTACAGCAGAGATGCTTAAAAAAGACATACACACATCCAGTAGAAATGAGCACCGTGTTTACTTTTTTCTCTCTTTTTATAGAGCATTGTTAATTAAAACAAGGGGAAGGAAAAAACATCCTTTCGGCAGCTTAATCCCTACAAGCATGGATAAACATTCTCAGGAAAACTTTGTTTATGGTCACAGTGCTCTGTAGTATTTCTTATCAATTAAGTAGTGGTTACTTATTCCCAGGCAAACACACACACACACACACACACACACACACACACACACATATATATTATATATATTTTTACACTTGGCAGAACATTCTTTTATCTTCTTAAGACAGCAACAAGGACATAGTTGAAGAGTTCACACTTTCTCACAGAACCCCTTGTTTTGCTAAGCACAGCAAAACTTAGCACTTTGTGTGTGTGAGCTCACAGTTCCCCCTTAAATACCAATGACGGCGATTGCGCCTGCCTTAGGTTGTGAACCATACTGCAACATGGAGGACTTCCACTGATGGAAAATGAAAGCCTCTGTCTTAGGTTGATATGCGCAGTGATTCATCTTACCTGTCATTGGCAACAATTATCCAAACCGTCCGTGTGTGTATGAAGTCACCACAGGAGGAGGAGATAAGAGACAAGTGATCATACAACGACCAATGACACAAACAAGTATAGACATGCCAAGTATCAAAATCCCACATATCATTAATTCTTTTAACCAGGAAATATTAGGAAGCCAAGATGTTAACCATGAAAATAATTCTTCATTTCCTTCATATTGTCTAATATTATCAATCATCTCTTTCAAATGATGAATTTCTGTATCAATAGGAACACTGTTATCTGTCAGATTAAAGCAACACAAATTTTTTACTTGACTATATTTTTTATGGTGTAACAATAGTGAACAATCTATAGCAGCTCTATTACCCAAAACTCCTTGTCGTAAAACCTGCTGTTTTTCATTCAACAAGTCTAGAGCAGTAGATGTATGATTAATGTTTTTTGCCGTTACACATGCCAATTTCATAGCTGTCTTATAAGCTCCTACTGCCAATCCAGGGATCCCCACAAGGCAAAAGGTCAGTGCGTCAAACTCTGCTTTAGATAATAAATTTATATTGTCCTTACAGTTCGATGTTAGCTATGTCATTCTTCGTAAGCGATGAGAAGGATGTTCAGGAAGCAAATCACCAATGGAGGGAAGGAAAACTGTGAGATGACTAAGACAGCAACATGTTCCATGAGACATATTTGCTGGTATGTAGTTGAATGTATAAGTTTCACAGGAAAA
This sequence comes from Spermophilus citellus, assembly GCF_964194105.1. Classification (NCBI taxonomy): domain Eukaryota; kingdom Metazoa; phylum Chordata; class Mammalia; order Rodentia; family Sciuridae; genus Spermophilus; species Spermophilus citellus. Next base: position 82,791,183 of record NC_138184.1, read on the forward strand.
AAAAAACAGGCTCTTGGAAGTGGCACATGTCTATAACTTGGAGGAACCACAAAGGAATTATTACATGCAAAGGAAGGTCCCATAGGTCTACATTTAGTTGCACAATTGTGAAACTCAGCGCAGGTGTCATCATCTGTTACAATAACAGTAGTGGTTATAACTTGAACTGCATTTCGGGGTAGGCGATAAGAAGGGGTGCCCCAATTAGAATAATCAGCGTAAGTAATAGTTTTATCAAAATTGGAGAAAAAGGTCATATTTTTTATTTCTTCTGCTGGATGACAGACAGGTAGTAAACAGGAACCCAATACTGCTCCCTGATGGACATCTTGTTTTAGGCAGATATTATCAGTCCCTGCCAATTGAGCCAATCTCAGCCATACATTGTTATGATTGAAAGAGGCAACTTCCATAGCCCCGAAAAGGAGAAAAAAAGTTAGAGACAGCATCTATAAAATATAAAACAAACCAAAGAGGTAAGAGCATTCATGATGTAGTTTTAGAAGAGTCAAACCGTATCAAACAAGAAGGAATCCATCGAGGTCCGGGATCATTTTGCGGAAAAACACAGGCAGCTCCTTTTCCCCACATAAATACAGGATCGGGACCCATCCATTGTCCTGTTAAAACATCTTTCCACCTTACAAGTGGATGGGCTGTTTGTCCCTTAGCATGCCATAAGCGATCTGCAGCTGTCAGTTTTGTAGCTAGGTCTACAGTTAAAAAATTTAAAATAAATAATACATGTGCTAAACGAGAACGGGGACTGCTGCTACTCTCCCCTTTTGTTTTTGACAGATATGCTTTAAGAGTTTGATGAGCTTGTTCTACTACACCTTTTCCTTGAGGGTTATAAGGAATACCTGTCGTGTGTTTTACATCATAAGTGTGAAGAAGTCTTGCAAATGATGTACTAGTATATGCTGGTCCATTATCTGTTTTAATATGTTTAGGGAGATCCATAAGAGAAAAAGCTTCCATACAGTGAGCAATTACATCTTTGACCCTTTCCCCTGAATGAGGAGAAGCATAAATGAAATGAGAGTAAGTATCTATAGACACAGGAACATACACTAATTTGCCAAAAGAAGGATAATGAGTAACATCCATTTGCCATAAATGACCCGGTAAAAGGCCTCTAGGATTAATGCCAAAATTGGGAGAGTGGATCTGTGTAGAGCAGAGGGAACAATCGTGAATAATTTGAGAATCTGCTTCATGAGGAATTTTACAATGATGAGCTAAAGAAGAAGCATTAAGGTGAAATTGAGAATGTAAAGTTTGGGGATCCATAGATAGAAAGGCAGGCATTTTGGAGGCTAAATCATCAGCAGCATTTTTTTTCACTAAGTGGTTTTGGTAAAGTTGAATGACCTCTGTGCCTGGCTTTGAACTCTCGATCCTCCTGCCTCAGCCCCCCAAGCCGCTGGGATCACAGGTGTGCGTCAACATGCCCAGCTCATGGTTGCTCCTAGGAAGCCTGTCCTCGACCAGGTTCTTCTCCAGCCCCACCTCTGAGCATCCAGGAGGTCATGGCCACCTCCAGCCCCCGGGGTTGGGGAGTCTCTGGGTGCAGAGGGCAGCTGTTGAGCACTGCAGACACAGCCTGCTCTGCACAAGGGAGGAACCCACCTCTGTGGCAGGTCTGGTGGCCCCAGGGGACGCTCGTGGGTGATGGGTGACGCCTGCGCGCACCAGCTCCGGGGATCCATCCCAACCTCGGCCAGAGCCCGGGAAGCCGGAGCCTTTTCTCTGCAGCAGTGAGACCTCAAAACCAAAGGAGGAATCAGAAGAAGAGGAGCCAGGACCAGCGCCTCCCCCGGGGTCGCCAGGAGATGCTTCAGTGGTGGTCACTGTCTTACAAGTAAGAGAGGATCCCTGGGGAGAGGGGCCAGTGGTTTATCAGCCACCTACACTTGTAAGCAAGTTGGCTGAAAGGCAGGGCCCGCTCCTGGGCAGGGCGGGGTGGTGGGCGGGGCCTCGTCTCCCAGGGTCACCTCAGGGAGGCACAGGGCTGGGGACCTCAGACCCATCTGGGGGACGGTCTGGGTACAGAGCTTAGAAGGCATTTTTTCTTTTTTTGCTTTTAGAAATAGGAATTGGATCTACACACAATAGCTTAGAAATTAAGATCAGGGAATAGTTCAAGCCATGCAGGAATGGGTGACTCCAGAGAGGGGACCCACGTTTCTCACCCAGGGGCCACGTCCCACTTGGGGCTTGGAGATCATTCTGCTTCTGCAGGATCCTGGCAGGTCTGGCTTCCTCTGGGATGAAGACCCCATTGTCCTCCTTGGGGTGGGAGGGGCCGGCGGCTGTGTCAGTGTTCCATGTGCAAACATGTCTCGGCTCTGGGCAGCCTTCTTCAGGGACCTAAAGTATGGAGGGGCCAAACATTCGCTGTCCCCAAGAGTGGAGTGACGTCCCTGGCCTTGCAGATAGTCCCAGCCCACCCGCCCAGGGACAGTGACCACCAGCCAGGTGGGTCCTGCAGGAGGGGGCTGACTGTTGTACCTTGCTTGTGACACTGGTTGGGGACAATGTGCAGAGGGCAAGGGGGACACCAGTCATACACGGGGTGCAGGAGAGAGGCCTTCTGCAGCCTCCTGGGCCGAGAGTACGTGGCCAAAGCCCGTGGCCCGACGAACAGAGGGGACTTTGCAACAGCTCTGCCCAACTCCTGGGTCCTTTAAGTTCACTCAGAAGTTTGTGAGACCAAAAAAAGAAAAGAGGTGGGGGAGGGTTGGAGAGAGGAGGAGAGGAGAGAGGTGAGAACGCGGGAGTGCATCTGGGCCCTGCATCACATTGAAATTGCCCCGCATTAAAAATTCACCAGCCAGTGAATTTCCAAGGGATTTGTAGTGATTAGATGACAAAATGCTGGAAATCTCGAGCTTGCCAAAGATGTTACTCGGGGGTCAGAGACTCGACACCTTCTGCTGGGTAATTTGTGTCAATCACTGGGGCCATCAGAGAGAAGGCAGGATCTCACCTGCCTTCCACAAAGCCAGGCCCTGCCACCAGCGCAGCCCAGGCCCCCGGGCCACCAGCCCTCCCTGCACAGTGTGGGTGGCAGCCAGGGACCCCGCAGCAGTGCAGCCCACCCCGACTTCTGCCCAACTTTCTTCCCTTTAATCTTGTTTTGCAGGCAACGCTTCATGCCACTCTCCAGCTGTCCCTCCTTCCTGGAGGATGGCCCTGTCACACCAGGGGCCCTGGGAGCTCTGTGTGCGGGTGCCCCTGTGGTGGACACTTGGTCCTCCACCCTGCGGACCGCGGAGTGCTGGGCCCATCAGGCCTCTATGTTCTCCTTTGTGAAGTGGGGGCAAGATGACGCCCCTCACAGGGCTCTGGTGGCCCAGGGTGGGGAGCGTGGGCTCTGTAGCTCTGAGAGTGGTTCTCTAGGACCAAGGTAACACACCACCCTCATGGAACCTTCTAGCTGGGGGAGGGATGAAGGGACCATAAACAAATCAACACAGAGGACTCTGGGGGGTGCGTGCTGGGGAGGAGATGGGGCATCAGGGAGCCGGACTGAGGAGGAAGACGCGGGTTCTGTGGAGTCTCGGTGCCTTTGATCTTCAGGGGCTCCCAGGAGCTGGGCTTGGTCAGGCCAAGGGGCCCCAGAGGGAAGGGGAAGCACCCAGAGGGGCCACCCACAGGCTGGGTGGGACAGGACTTCTCTCCTGGATCCTGGTGCTGATTGGCAGCAGTGGGGCTGGAGAGCCCAAGGGAAGCTGATGTCACAACTGCCACAGCTCATCAGAGAACCTTCTGGAAAGAGCACTGGCTTTGTGATCAGACAGATTTAGAGCCTGAAATCTGCCATTTCGAGGCTGTCTGACCCTGGGCAAGTCACCACCCCTCTCTGAGCCTCAGTTTTGATCCTGGAGAACGGGCACAGAGCCACCCATATGTCATGGATGGGCATTGTCCTGGGGAATTCAGGCAAGGCTGGCTCCAGGTCTCCCATAGCCCCGAGGGGAAAGGTGACCAGACTCGGGCGGGGGCCTGGGAGTACCCCAGAGGACAAAGGAACTCCAAGGCTGAACCACACCCCACATTTCAGGGAACTGACCCGGGGACAGACCTCTGTGGGAACAGGGCGTCTGTGCAGTTTGCTGCCCAGTTTCCCAGACAGGAGTCCCCAGGGGCTGCTGGGGCTGTGTGCCCCCGTGTTTGGTGACACTCCTCCCGGCTCCCGGGCCATAGCCAGGGCCAGCATGGCAAACCCGCCCTCTCTCTGATGGGGGCAGGGCAAGGAGGGTCCAGGTCCCCTCTGCTCCTGGGGCCTGCTCTCATCCTGTGCCCTCGCTGCGGGTTGAAGGGGCCGTGAAACCACTTGAGGGGAAAATGAGAAACTGCCCGCTGTCACACAGGAGGCCCCAGCTCCTCGGGCAACCTTGACCGTGCGCGGCCACAGAAGGCGACCAGGGGACATGGAGAGGAACAGGACCAGACCAGCAGGCAGGGGGTGGTGCCCGGGGTCCTGGCTGAGCTTCCCCAGGGCACAGGGCCACAGTCCCCTGGAGGTCACGCCCACAGGAGCAGGAGCGGCAGGTGGCTGGAGGGTGCCCAGGGCCTCAGAGCTGTCACCTTGGCCATCCTGCCTGGTGCCTCCGGCTGACTCAGCGCCGGCCCAAGCACCGATGGGAGAACAGAGAACAGCGCCAACAGCCCCGCTGCACAGGCTGCGTGTATTAAGCACTTACTGTGTGCACCCACCATGTGGACAGGCCCCTGGCAAGCTTCCTCTTGGCTTGTCCTTACACAATGACATCAGTGGCATGACTGTCCCCACACCAGAGAGGCTGTCCTGGTCTTGCTCTAGTGTCCAGAGCCTCTCTCCGCCTCATCACGTAACGTAGACCTTACTGGATGTCTGCCTCCTGCACTGGGGTGTGACAGGGACCTGCTCTATCCCCACTGCCTGGTGGCCCTCAGTAGTCACTGACTAAGTCAACGGATCCCCACTCTTCAGAAGCTGGACATGGTCACCAGCTCCCAGGGGCGGGCGGGGCAGGCCGCACCCAGGTCCTCGGGCTTCCCTGCTGAGCTTGGCCTGTCCCTCCATGTTTACATTTGGTCAGGAAAGAGGACACTGGCTCACGTCCTTCCCCCCAGATGGAGCCGGCCCCTCTGGCCAGCTCATCCTTCCGGAGTGGGAGCCTGGCTGTGGCCTGCGCGAGCTCAGACGAGATGCTTCCCAGTGTGTCAGGAGCCTGCTGTCCCTCTTGTACCAGGGTGGACCTCAGGCCACTCTTCCTCTGAGCCACACCCTGGCCCTTTCTGACTTTTGAGACAGGGTCTTGCTGAGACTGGCCTCAAACTTGCAATCCTCCTGCCTCAGCCTCCCGGGTAGCTGGAATTACAGATCTGTGCCATGGCATCCAACTGAATCCTATTACTTGATGGGCTCTAGGGAACATGCACAGGCATGTGATGCCACACCAGTATCACCATGCAGTGGTCCAGGGCAGGGGCTTGGGAGTGACTTCTCCAGCTCTAATCCCCATCCTGTCCGTGGGAGCTGTGTGGTCTTAGATGTGGCACAGCACCTCTCTGTGCCATCTCCCTGTCTGGGACACCACCATCTGCCTCCCACGGTGGTGGTGACAATAGATGGGTCCATCTCTGTGAAGGGAGCACAGGCCCAGAGTGTCCTCACAGGGTGAGGGAGATGCCACTCCACGGTGCAGAAGGGAGAGGCCGGGCCACCTTAGCTGACCCCAGCATGACCTGGGCCCCAAACACTGGCCTCACCTGAGTCCAAACACCACTGTGGCATTTCTCAGGGTCCACTCGTAGGGTCACACCTGGCCCAGTGTCAACAGGTGGCCTGGTCCACCAGGGAGGCTCTCTGCACAATGGAGCCACATCTCAAGATCCCGTGATGTCCTTGTGGAGGGAGCTGGTGGACGTGGCTTGTCCATGATGAAGGTGGCTGCCCCGGTCACTTCCCTGGTGACCAAGTCTGTTGGCGTTTACACTGTTCTCCATGCTGTGCTGCTGGGGAGGGCCGTGGGGACCTCCCTGTCCTGGCCGTTTGGACTAGCTGGCCTGGGGCGGGCAGAGGCCAAGTTCACGATGGCCCCCAGCCCCTCCCACATGTCCAGACACCGGCCACTGCTGCTGACCCCCAGCTCCGCCCTCTCTGCCCTCTGTCATCCTCCGAACGGTGGCTCCCCAGTCTGTGGCTCCTGGGGCAGCTGGGTGTGGACTCTCCTGGAGTCCCCCAGGCCCTGGTCTGTGGGCTGTGCTGGCATTGGGGGTTGGGGGCCTGGCCGGAGTGCCACGTCCCCCCTTCTGGCTGCGTGACCCCGGGAAGCCTGTTTCCCAGCTGTAAGATGGGGCAGGCGCAGCCCCATGGAGCTGTTGATCAGCAGCCAGTCGATGGACACAGCCCAGCCATGCTAGCCGGGAGGTCCCTGCGGTCCCTGGCAGATGCACCCTCCCACCTGAGCCCCACCTACACCTCTCAGGGGCCTCTCGGGTCACCGTCCCCATCCTTGTCTTCAGAGGCAGAACCACCTCTTCACTGGTGGTCCGGCTGCCGTGGCCACTCCCAACCCCCCGCCCCCATTAGGCAGGACAGGAGATCTCGTCCCAGCAGGGAGGGACGGAGCCACCAAGATGCCTCGCCAGGCAGGGGAACCTCCAAGCTGAGCTTCTCTCTGCAACTCCCCCCAGAAGCTCCTGTAAAAAGTCCAAATGCCGCTGCCCGCTGCCTGCACCTGAGGACAGAGTGGCCCTCCAGCAGCCTGCGGGGAGATTCCAGTTCCCAGAGCCTCCCGGGGTTTCTGCGGACAGGCGGGGCTGGCTCCCTGTGTCTGAAAGGCAGCAGAGGCTGATCCCAGCAGAGGGATGTGGAGTGAGGGTGGACAGCTTCACCCCAGCCCAGATCCACCCTGGCTCGACCAGCTGAGTGGCCTTGGACAAGTCTCCTAACCTCTCTGGGTCTCTGCTGCCTCATTGGAAGTGAGTATGGGAACACAGATGTGCCCGACTCGCAAGGTGTGGAGCATGAGTGTGTCCACCTGGGGCAGGCAATGATGTTGGCTGATCAGTAGGGAGACAGGGGGGAGACTGGAAAGCGGGAGGAGAGGACAGGGACCTCTCCCAATTCCCAGCTTGCATTTATACATCTCATTCCAACCTCCTCAGTCCACCCTCCCACACATGGGAACCCAGCTCAGAGAGGCACAGCGTCTGTCCGGGGCCACATGGCCACGTGGTCATCTCAGTGATTCCCGAGATGGCTGTTCCCCAACTCATTGTACATAAGGGGAAACCGAGACACGGTAGCTCTTCAGAGGTCGCAGAGCTGGTAAGCAGCAGTGCTGGGGTCCAGCTGTCCGACGGCAGCCCTCGGGTCCCCTGCGGTCCTGGCTGTGGGGAGGATAAGGGGGCCCAGTGTCCTGATACTCCTGGGGCAGGGTGGTGGGTCTGGTGAGCAGCTATGGTCAGGAGGAGCTTGGAGAGGTGAGCCTGGCCCTTGGCTGGGGTGGGGAGGACCCTGCAGGGCTCCCCCATGGCACACGCCAGCTGGACCCCAGGGTGGGCACCAAGCATCCCCCAGAGGCTGCACCCCCGCCTCTGCCCAGATGGCCTGCCCTTCCCCCCAGGAACCCCATGCCCTCCGTCCCCGTCGCAGGCAGGACCGAGTTGAAGGCTTCCCTTGGCTCCGCCTGCCCGTGGGGACCCTGCTCCCCAAGCTGCCTGGTGGTCCCCAGGCAAGTACGGGCGTGGGCACAGGCCTCCTTGTGGGGTTCAGCTCCTGGGGGTCTTCCCATTCCGGTCACATCGTGCCCACACCTGGCGGCTGCCCGGCGCTGCTGCTCCCCTTCCCCAGACCCAGTTTGGGGTGAAAGCTTTGCTTATTAGTCAGTCTGGGTCCCCTGGCTGGGCATGGCGGCCTGATTGATATTCAGAGTGGATTCAGCCAAGCCCCAGTCGGCTGCAGGAGAGCGTCCCCGCCTTGGGATGCCGCCGAGGACAGGGGACAAGCAGCCTCACACATGGTCTGGGGCCTCAGGGGGTCTCAATGGTGGCCTGGGAGCAGCCCTGGCTGATGGCGCTCCTCCCCTGCAGGTGCCAGCAAGGGTGGGGACAGAGAAGAGGGGCTGGGGCTCCTGGCCATGTCCCCTGCAGGGACAGAGTCTCCCCCGCAGCAGCCACAACATTGCTTCCTGGAGCTTCCTCATCACCTGCTCTGGAGGAGGCCCGGCCCCTCCTCCATGGCACACAGCACTGTCCCTGCCCACACCACACAGTGTCACCACTGTTCTGGGGATGGGCCCACAGGGCCTGGACTTCCACAAATCCATGGGACAGGGGTTCAGATGCTCCCCACAGAGCTCAGTGCACAGCCCCGGTCCTTGTAAAGGCCCCAGGAGGGCCGGTGTCATTCCCTCAGGTGCAAAGACTCCTGGGAACCCAGGGGCCAGATCCCAGGCAGGCAGAGTTCCCAGCCTGTGCTTCCGGGTTGAAGGGCAGAGCCTCATCTCTCACCCGGGGACTTGGGCTCCTCGGGGGTGATCTTGTCTGGGGGACTGCTGGCTTTGGCTCTAGAAGCTGAGATTCTTAGATGAGACGCGACCCAAGCATCTGGGGTCAACTGTGAAATGTCGGCTCTGCCTGGGCCTGGTCTCCTGACCCCTCTGCACTGGAACTCGGCTGGGGCCAGCAGAGGCAGGAGAGAACAGGCGTGCGCAGGCCCCAGATGGCCCGCCTGAGCCAGTGGAGCGATGGGAATTGGGGCTGCTTTTCAGACACTGGAGGCTAGCGGCTTCTGGGGGCTGGAATGAGGAGGAGCTGGTATTCCCAGTCTCCCCAGGAACGAGGCAGCCAGACAGCCACCGCTCGGGGTGGGGGACAGGCAGGGCGGTGGGCCTCCCTGATTTAGCTCTCAGAGCGAGGGCAGCTGGCCTGGGGGACTGGAGAGGAACCAGGACGCTGAGAAATGAGGCTAAATCCAAAAATCAGATTTCTCAATTCAACGGTTTCCCAGGGAAAATGGGGTTTGAAATGACGGAGTCGAGAGGATTGGGATGAACCAGATCCAGCTGTCGTGGAACCCTGGGGCACCTCTTAAGCTGGGGACAGGCACCGTATCCAGTCCAGAGTGAATCTGGGCAGGCTGGGGTGGGGAGGCGAGTGGGCAGGAGCACATGGGCTGCCCGGGGTCACCGACTGGCCACCTGCAGGTAGTTCCAGGTCCACTCAGCAGCAGTAACCAGGCAGCGTGGCCAGAGAGCACAGGCCCTTCTGCCTTCATGTCATGGTCACTCTGAGGAGCACCATCTGGGTCACCTCTCAGTACGCATGCTCCTGCAGAGGACAGGTCACGGGGGAGGCTGGGCTGTCCCTCACCCAGAATCTTCCTGGTTTGGGAGACAAAAAGCCTCTGAATGCCTTGTATCTCAAGGGGACAGGTGAGGGACTACTGAGGGGCCAGCAAAGATAGGCCATGCCCTCCAGGAGTCGACAGCTGGTGACAGTCCAGAGGCCACAGTGCAGGGAGGAGGTGCCTAGTGGTGCCAGACCTGGCAGAGCCCAGAGGGCGGGCACCTAGGTCTTGGGGGTCCAGTGGAGACCATTCAGAGTGGGGTTGAGACCTGAAGGACCAACAGGCGGTAACTAGAGGAGAGGGGCAGGGAAGCACTCTCTAGTTGACAGGTGCGGCCAACTCAGCACAGAGTAGCCCTGAGATGGGGATGGGCCCAGCCAAGGCGCAAAGCTGCCTCATTAGCCCAAGGCCGAAGCATGAGTGGCCAAGCTGGAGACTCCACCCACCTCCACAGTCCTGACTGAACATAGTCTGGAACCACAGGGTGCGATTTTTAAGCAACACTATTGTGGCAACACATAACACACAGAAGATGAACTGAAAGTCTCAGGTCGATATTTAAGGGACTATGAATTTCCCTCTAGGCATAGCTTTGGCTACTCTCCAAAGCGTCGGTGCCGGCCTTAGACTGGGATTAGATGTACATCCCTGCACCTGACTTCAGGGTTTATTTATTGTGTTACCATTTTTCTATTTTTAATTTTTCCACATTTTTAAATCGGTACATTAGAATTATACATCATAGTGGAAACCTGTTGTTAGTTTCACTTTTTGACTCAAAATTTTTAAGGAAAATGTTTCTACGATGACTGTTTTGAAGTAAGTGTATTCAATGCTTACAGCAAACAGTTTGATGACCTAAGGCAGAACATACACACGTCTGCTTCATAAAAGTGTACCTAAAACCAGGACACAAAGACCAGGGGTGGGGACAGGAATGGGATGCTTGGTTCCATGCAGAATTTTGTCTTGACTCTATCAAAGCAAATCCAGTTGGCACATGTGGCCTGGTGTCTGTACCTGGGCAAAGTCACCACCTCTCTGAGCCTGTTTCCTCCTCTGTCACATGGGGATATCAGCCCATGGCTTCCAGCTGTTGAGAGGGCCACCTGGTTTCTGGTGCCTGGTTCAAGCACGTCTCCTAACAGTGACGGCCACTGCCGGGACAGATTCCTGTGTTTCCTCTGGTGCAGACGCTGGAACCAGTCCCCTGCTCAGACTGGCCAGGGCTGTGCTCGGCCAGGAGGGGTCCCTGCTGAGGGCTGCCCACAGTGGGTGGGAGGAGCACCCCTGGACGTCAGGGTGTGGGGCAGGAGGCAGAGTCCCCGGCAGCTGGGCACTGCTGCTCTCCTGCCTGTGGACCTTAGGGGGCTCCCGCTGCCCCGGGGTAAAGCTGTCCCTCAGTGTGGCCACTACTGACCTACTGGGACCTGGTGTAGAAGTCACCTGAGAAGCCCTCCCTGACCTTCCTCTGGGATCTACAGCCACTGGCATGTCCCTCTCCTCTCGGCACCCTCATCACCTGGTCCTTGACCAGCCCCCGGGTGGGCTGTGCACCATGAGGGCAGGGGCCACTCTGCTGTGCCCATCACCAGTTCTCCAGCCACTGGCTCAGGGCTGGCGGAAGGAGGCCCCTGCAGGATGCCCAGCAAGCCCAGGGTGACTACAGTGGCTCGAATGATGACCCCTCCAGAGATATGGACCTTTACCAAAATCTACTTATTTGGGAGAATAAAAGGGTCTCCTTTGATGAGATTAAGTCAAGGCCCTGGGTCACGGTGTCTCCTGGGGTGAGGCACGTCCTTAGGAGGGGAAGGTGAGGGAGGTGGAGAGACGCTCTGGGGGCCACCAGAGCCAGGTGCAGGAGCAGTGTGCGCACAGGCCAAAGGACACCTGGGGCAGAGGAGGCAGATCACCTCCAACTGTCACCTGGGGGAGGACCCCTACCCTGTGAATGCCCCCTGACGTTGGGGTCTGCACAGGTGGGAAGAGGCAGGGCGGGTCCTCTGATGACCTGACTCCACACTTCTGGCCTCCTGACCTGGAGAGAATTTCTGTTATTTGAAGCCACTGGGGTGGAGTCATTTGTTCCTGTGGTCACAGAAGATGGACACACACACCTAGTGCAGGCCCTTCTGATCATCCAAGGACAGCAAAGGCTGTGCAGGGGACACCCCGAGGTGCACTGGCCACTGTGATGGAGCCGGCAGCGCAGGTGAACTTGGGCCTTGCTCCCAGTTTCTCCGGGGACCCCTGGCTCCCTGTGTTCGCAGGATCCACACACACCCTGGGGTTCACCATGGACCAGCTCTGGCTCTGGGGGTCAGAGGGTTGAGAACTGCTGACCGCATTAGACTTCTAGAACCTGTTTCTGTGGTTAAATCCTGAAGTCAGCTCAAGAGGTGGGAATCAAGGTCAGGTTGACCTTGAAGACTCCTAGAAGAGCCCAGGCAGTGGTGGGGGCCAGCCCAATGGTACTCTCCTGCTCACTCTGCAGCCCCAGGAACTCCAACAGCAGAACCACGGCCTCCGGGTGACATCTCCACTTCCCACCATCTCCTGCAGCTTGGCTCAGCCATGTGACCACATCCTGAGTGTTAGCTCTCAGGGCTTGGTCTCCTGTCTGAAGAGGGAGGGGCAGCGTTCCTAGAGCAGGAGGCAGAGACCAGGCAGTGGCCAGCTCCAGAGCCCCGCATGTGGCTTCCTGCTGGCCATAGGCAGCCTCCCCCGAGGAGCAGCTTGCTGTGGGCATCTGCGAGGGGGCAGCGTTCTCAGTGGGGTGGTGGGTGCTAGAGTGTTCCCCAATGGAAGGGCCAGGTGACAGCTGCTGTCCTCCCTGTGTTCAGAGGGGCTGTGCTGCTGGGCTGAACCCACCCAGGATCCCGTGTTCTTCCCCGTCATTTTACAGATGTGGAGGCTGGGGCCTGGGGACTCTGGGCTCCCCGGTCACCAGCTGGCCACTCTAGGACCACAGCAGGAACACAGGTACCTGGACTTTTCTGGACCCCTGTAGGCCCAGAACAAGTCCCTTAGCCTCGATTTCTCCTGAACTGGCCCCTCTCGCTGCCCATCCTCCTGGGAGGAGCCACAGAACACAGGGCTCTTGGGTCATGCAGCACCCCACAGAGGCCAGGCATTGGGTCCCCAAGACCTGTGGTCCCTCTTGGGAAGCACTGTCCCGATGCGGGTGTGGCTGGGCCCTGTGTTGACACCTGATGCACTGCAGGGGGCTCAGGTGCAGGTGCCAGTCGGTGTGCGTTCTACACGGGTGTAGCCAGAGCCTGCCCTGACGTTGGGTGTCCCGTGCCTACCCCGCCCTGTCCCCAGGAGCAGCTGCACTGTGGCTGACCTGCGGCTTCTTGCCTGCGTCTGTGTGGTTCATGAGTGGGTCACTGCTCGTCTCAGGGGCCCTCGGCCCTGCCCCAGGGGTTCTTCTCTGGTCTCTATCGCAGGCGTTTGGGGTGTCTTGCGTTTCTGGCTATTTCTGAGCAAGAGTAGATGATGGGGGCACATGTGCCTAGGTCACATGTGGGTCTTGGTCGCACCTTCGGCTCGGGCGTCGCCAGACAGGTGTGGGAAGGGGAGCAGTCCTAGGGGTGCACAGTCAGGCTGGCCCAGGTGTAGGTGGTGCCAGCCGCCTGCTTTCCCCTCTCAGCTGTGTGGGGGGCATGGCTTTGTCACTCGTGGTTCTGGGGACTCACGAGGTTTCCAGATACTGTGAGCCACGTGGACCCTGCTTCTGGTCTGTGGGGGGCCTGCAGGCCCTTCGCCCGGTTTTTAGAGTTCGCTTTTCTGGTTCATTTTCCTTGGGATCTTCTCATTACCGAGGTGATTTATGTGTCCTCGGTCCCAGTCCCGGGGATGTAGGCCGTGGCTCCCATCCTGTGGGCAGCTTCTGCCACCAGGCGTCCTTTGATGAGGAGGCTCTTCATTTTAACATCGTCACTGTCATTTCGTCTCCTGGTTGGGAGGCCCTGGCCTCCTCCCAGCTGCAGACACCTGGCCCTTCCCACATGGCCGCACTGTCTGTCCTGAGTGGATCCTGGCGCGTGGCGGAGCTGAGATCAGAGGCAATTCTTTTCCATGTGGCAGTCACTCGGCCTAATGTCATTTTCTCCCAGGTCACCTTCCCCTGCCCTGCAACACTGACGGTGTCAGGGGTCACAGGGCTGCAGGTGGGAGTCACGTGGCTGCGGGTGTGGCCTGCGCCCTGCCTCTGTCCTGCCTGAGCGGCTTCCCCCTGTCAGCGCTGTGCACTCTCCATCCGGGGCTCTGTGGTGGCTGGCGCCTGGCATCATCCTCACGGTGGAGACGGCCATCAGTGACCCTTTGCACTTCCCGCCATCCTTCAGCCTCACCCCTCGGGTCAGTGAGAGTGCTGGAGGACGGTCTCTGAGAGCCTCAGTCACGGGCCAAGCTGAGTGTGGTCGTGGCTGGTGGCAGCTGTGGACAGGGGTGCGGGGCACTTTGGGGGCACATTTGCAGATGGCTTCAGCCAGGCTGTGGTGGGGAAAGGAACCGGGGTGATGCTGTGTCCTGTGCCACCAGCAGAGTGATGTGCCACGAGTGGATGGGACAGCCCCAGGGAGGCGTCAGTGTGGAGGACACGAGCTGCTCAGTCCCTGTCCCCACATCCGCCCTCTCCCTATCGTAAGACCGCAGACAGCACCAGCCATGGTTACGGTGCCAGGGCTCCACTCTGCACCATGTGCCTGGGTCTGGGCTGCTGGGCGCCTCGGCCAGGGTCACCATGTCTCCTGGAGCACTGCCGCTGTTCCTCGTCCTCGAAGGTGCATCCTGCCTGTGTGACAGGCCCTGTGTGTGTGACCCCTGCCCTGCTCCTGCCAAGGCCCCTGGGGTGTGTGCTCAGGATTCCACTCGCTCTTCCATGGAACCTGGGGACCCAGGGCCTGCGGGTCAGGTGGCCTCCCAACTCCTCATCCCTGAGAGAGGCTCTGTCCTCACCACTCCACGTGCCAGGTGGCACCTGACCAGTCCCCTGAACGTGCCTGTCTTCAGCCGTCCCCTGAGGCTTAGCTGGACACAGAGCCTGGAGCCCGGATGTGGCTCAGTGGTGCTCTGAGCTGGGCAGATGACACTGGGGGACAGCTGAGGGTCCAGGGTTGGTTTGGAGGTGGTGGGCTGTGGTGCTGGCCACACACTCTGGAAGCTTGCGGGCACACTGTGTGCGTGGGCTGTACGAGGGGCGGCTCCTGTCTCAGGAGCAGCAGTGCCTGTAGAGGAAGCAGGGTTGCGCCCCCGTGTCCACAGCAGCCCAGAGTCGGAAGCAACCCAGGTGACTTGTCAGGAGCACGGCTAAAGATACAGGTGCTGCTCGGCCGGGGAGGAGCCAGCCCTTGTGCCCCACGGCAGCCTGGGGGCTCCCCGAGAATCACCCAGAGTAGAAGCACCCATCCCAGCCGGGGGTGTGCTGGAGGGTCCTTCGGCTAAGGCTCTCTAAGTGACTGGAGAGAAGACGGACAGATCCGTGGGTGCCGGGGCAGGGAGGCACCCGTTGATGATGACACTCCATCTGCGCCAGGCCGACTGTGGGAAGGCGTTGTGGGCTAAGGGGCCACCCCACAGGGCGCCTGCAGGACTGGGGGTTTGAGATTATGGGGGCGGTGGCCGCCTTCCTGTGGTCAGGTTGTGCTGCGATCTTGTCCCCTTGGGAACCTGGGAGGGGTCTCCTCCCTACAGCTCCTGTAAGTTGTGGTCACCCAAGAGTACAGGCTTCAGGCCGGGGGCCCTGAGCACGCCGTGTCCCAGTGACCTGAGAGGCTGAGGCAGGGAGACTGCAATTTGAGGCCATCCTGGGCAACGAACATGGCGAGACCCCGACTCAAAATAGAAAAGTAGGAAAGGGCTGGGGAGGAAGCCCGGTGGCAGCGTGCCCCAGGGTTGATCCCCAGTGTCACCAAAAGAAGGTTAGAAAAGTTAATGTCCCAGACTGTAAGATTGCAGGTGAGCTGCTGGGCAGGGAGGACAGGGCAGCGGGGGACAGCTGTCTGCTGGGGATGCTGAGGAGGCGTCCCCCCGTGAGGGGCCAGGCGCTGCCCCCACGGAGCACGTTGCATGGGTTTGGGAAGGGAGGACTCTGGGCTCCCAGGGCAGCACAGGTGCTTAGCTCTAGGTCAGGAGGACATACGTCTGCCACCAGAGTCGGCCGGGGGACTGAGGCCATGGCAGATCACCCCGCCCGCACACGTGGGCACGAAAACAGCCTGCCCAGGTTGTCACCTGGACACCGACTCGCCACGCGGGGAAGTAGCAGGCCGACCTCAGTGTGAGCGAGTTGCCCCCGGGACCTGGTGTCACCTGGTGGGTGTGCGTGGGCCTGGGGCAGCAGAGCAGTGGCAGGACACCGAGCTCCGCCTGGGCTCAGTGTGAGGACAGTACGTGTGGCTGTTCCCAGGCCTCTCCAGAGGTCTGCCACAGGTCTGTTCCGCGTCCCTCCAGACCCTGGCCTGGGTCACAGGGTGGACACACCCATTTAGGATGCAGGACACAGCCCTGAGGAGTTGGGGACACGCTGAGTGACCACTCCTTCCATGGAGTGGCTCAAGTGACTCTATTTCAGGGTCTTTGCGCTGCTTTTTAATGATCCTGCCTCTGCCTACGGACCTGCCCACCAAGGTCAGGGGTGGCACAGTCCCTGCTGCCCAGCCAGGACAAGCACCGCTTGTTGAGGGAGGATACCCGGGTCATCTGAGTCACCATTTCTCTTGCTGTCCTTGTCCTTCAGTCATCAAACGCTGGCTGTTGGCTTGGAAGGAAGCCAGTGTGATTTTCCCAGTGACTTGTGCACCAGACAAGGGAGGCAGGTGGCAGAATTCTGGCCCAGCTCTGCTCTGCCTCCACTGTGTGTCCCCAGGCAGTAATATGACCTCTCTAGGCCTGTTCATTGAGTGAATCTGAAAGGGTTGAGCTAGGCTAGCCATGGCAAATAGCTTCTGCCTCCCAAACCAGCACAAACCGACTCGTGGCTACCTGGAATCCTGTGTTGGAGGTTCCCAGGAAAAGGAGGTCTCCACCCTTGGTCTCTTACCCACAGAGGAACACCTCGCTGAGCCGGGCTCACGGAGCAGTGGCTGGGCCACAGGAGCAGGAGAGACTCCAGGAAGGGAAGGGGCCGTCTTGGTGGGTGCTGGGTGCAGCTGATCTCGACAAGACTCCAAGGGCCGGGCAGGTGGCTGGTGCCATTTAGTCCTCCCTGGGGACTGTGGTGTGGTGAGCGGCCGAGTCTGGCTACCGTGAGCACACCTCGCTGCTCCCGCTTCTAGAAGGCACCAGGGCTGAGTCTTGCCACCCGTCAGTGAGGCCGGGTGCCCCCAGGAGAATCACCTTGCTTCCCTGTCCCTCCAGGAGGGAGCTCCACTCGAGCTGGGGCACCTCCTGTGGCCACAGCCAGCTCAGCATCTCAGACTGGAGCAGTGTGGAAAGCCCCCTTTAAAGGGGTCCGCCCACCCCACGGTGACAGTGTCAATATTCTTGTCATGGCGTTACTCACCCATGGACAAATGTGGAACTCGGAGTCCACTGGCAGCCTGAGCTCTTGGTTCTTTGAGGACTATAATCGCAAAACACATTTTCAAGTTAAATATAAACAGAATTTAAAATCAATAAAATTCAAATTATCGGCATTATTTTAGCGTGACAGACGATATTCTTCTGCAGAAGCTCAACTCCGGGTGTGGGCTGTGGTATCAGGAATGTGGTCTTGGGTCCAGGTCCATCCTCTGGTGGGGGCTTTTCATGGGTGACACCAACGGGGGGCTGTGCGTGGGGAAGCGAGCCCTGGGGGAGGCAGTGCCACCGGCTGGAGGCTTTCTGGCCAGGGCAGCATGAACGGGCCCCTTGCTTCTCAGTCTTGGCGTGACAGGAGGGCAGAGGATTCCATCCAGAAGAGGAGACGGGGCAGGAACCCGGGTGGTGGAGGTGCCCACCAGGTGAGCACACCTGCATGCACCTGGGGGAATGAGGCCAGCGGGAAGCGCTCCCCAGTGGCAGCCTGCATGGGCCCCTTGGCCTGCCCTGTACTGCTCCTCTAGCAGCTGCCCCCCAGCAAGGACACGCGTGCGCACCAGAAGGAGAGCATTTCTTCCCGGCAGGACAGCTGTGTGTCACCTGAACATGGTGGCCAGGGCGGGCCTGTGTCCTGAACTCTGTGGTGCAGACTCAGACCCAGCGGCTGGCTCTCAGCCCTGCTCCACGCTTGGTGTCCTCTCCCCAGGCCTGCAGCCCAGCCTCCAGCTCCAAGCCGGCCCTTTATAGGCATCCAGGATGGACAGGACCGCGCTGGCGGGACTTGGCCCGGCACTTTCTGTCATTCCAGGGCTCTCTGGCTCACGGCAGAGCCCCGAGTCTCTCCCTGTTAGCAAGTCAGTTTTGCTCTTTAGAACCCTTTCTGCTGCTCTTGGAACTAGTCTCATGCTGGAGAGTTTGGGAAGGTGAACAAGGACCCACGCCGCTCCCAGCCCCAGCAGGCGCAGCACCCGCTTCCAACCCACCTGCTTCCCTTGGGGGACAGGGATAGTGTCACCACCTCACAGATGGTAGACAGAGCTGGGAGAGGGAGGTGACTCACTGGAGGTCTCGGGGGTTTCCTCGCTGGTGAGGTGAGAGCTCAGCCTATGCCAGGCTGCACTCTGCATTCCTGCCCTTGCTCAGGAGCGGGGGTCTCCACACAGCTGACCGCTCCCATGGCTGCAGGCTGCAAGGGGCTCTGGACTACCAGCTCGGCTCTGGAGTGAGCTACTGTGGCCTGCAGTGTCCTTTAGGGGAGCTCACTGTGTAAAGTAGACTCAGTGACGTAGGCCCGTTCACTCAGCATGCACATTGTCACACGCAAACCAGGTAAGCTGAATGTTGACCCAACCCTCAGATGGAGGGGTTGAGGCTCCCTGCAGGGAGGCCAGAGGGGAGCAGGAGGGAGGCCTGTGAAGAGCTGTGGCCCCAGGAGCCTGGGACGGTAGCGTTCTGTGGCCTGAAATGTGCAGGACATCCCTTCGTGGCTTTCCACCCCAGCCTGAGTCACCACCTTGGCTTAATGAAACCCAGCAGCATCTCCAGCCCTGAGCCGTCTGCGTATCAGAGGAGAAAAGCACTAGTGGATTTTTTTACCGTCCCTTAACCTGGACAAGCACAGTGTGCACGTGTGGAGTGTGCACTGCTATTTGCAGGGGACTGTGCCCTCCCTCCCTCTCCAGGGGACACTCCTGGCCCAGCCATGACTTGAGCCCAAGTCCCTCCTGCCTCCAGCCCAGCCCCCTCCATCTTGGAGCCTTGGAGGAGTGCTGACTCACTGGCTTGGTGCTCCAGGGGCTGCTTTGTGCCTTTGGGACCTCCCTGTGGGAGAAATAGCCCAAGACTCTGGAAAAGAGTTGGCTTGACAGGAAGCAGCCAGCAGCCAGCAGTGGGCGGTGGGAGGGGCAGGCGGGGCCAGGGTGTCCTGGGCAGGGCCTCCCACGCTGGCCCTCAGGGGCCCCCACAGCTGTTTCCTGGCAAAGGTTTATCTCAGCAGCTGCATCCTGGGATGGCCACATCCCTTGGGGGATGACCTCAGACCAGCCGCCAAGTCCCGCGTTCCCTCCAAGGGACATGGTATCTTCCTGGCGGAGTAGTCTGCATCTGGCCAGTTGGTCTGTGGGTTTTCAGCCCGTGTCCCTAGGGTTGCTGCAGCCTCTCTGCGCATCCCCGAGGTCCCTGTCCCACCCAGAGCCAGAGGGCTGCAGGACGGCGAGGCCACTCAGGAGGAGCCACTCATTTGTATCTCATTTTCGAGTTATTATCGAGCTGCTGCTTGTGAGAGTGTTTTGACAGCAGCTGTCAGCAAGGTGCAAGCAGCTGCCATCGCCTCTGATTGGCTGAAGACACCTATGGCAGCCAGAGGAATAATGGCCAGGCCAGCCTGCCACCAGGGGGAGAAGGCAGGAGGGAAAGAAAACAGCTCAGGCTGCCCAACCCAGCGTCATTAGCATTTTTCTGACTCCCAGTAGAGAAGGCAGCCAGAAAAGACTGAGGATGCTGGGGGCTGGGGATATGGCTCAAGCGGTAGCGCGCTCGCCTGGCATGCGTGCGGCCCGGGTTCGATCCTCAGCTCCACATACCAACAAAAATATTGAAAATTCTCTCTCTCTCTCTCTCTCTCTCTGTCTGTCTCTCTCCTCTCTCACTCTCTCTTTAAAAAAAAAAAAAAAAAAGACTGAGGATGCTGGAGTGGGTGCTCAGGCCACAGAAGCAGGATGCAGGAGCGGGCCCTCCAATCAGGGATGCCCCCCTCTCTCCCTCTCCCTCCCTCCCTCCCTCCCTCCCTCCCTCTCTCTCATTCCCTTTCTTCCTCTCCCCACTCTTCCTAACTGAAGTGTGGAGGGACACACTTGCTCCCTCCTTCCCTGAAGATTCCTCTCTATCCATAACATAAATCGTCCCTGTGCGTTTTGCCAGACACGGTGCCGCTGGTGCCGCTGTGCGCCCAGGCAGGGGCCTGTGGGGCACTGGGAATCGCTGCCTTTCACCTAAGAGGCTTAAAATTCGTTGTTTGGTTGGTTTTGTTCTGTTTTTAAGTATGAAAAAAACTCTCAGCGACACCAGAAGGCAGGTACCTGGTGATGGGGGCACACTCTGCCTCGACCGAGGGCCCGTGGGGGTGCTCTGCCACACACACACAGCCGGAGAATGTCGGCACAGCACGAGGAGACCATGTGTCGCTCTTGTTTCCACCCAGAAGGTCCCCAGCAGCAGCTCCATCCCCCAGCTGTCTGAAGCCCCTCTGCCTGGGAGGGCTGGGCCTAGGTCTTCCTTCCTGTTGGTACCAGAGAGCCGGAGGGGGCCACGGTCTGCGGTGCAGTGGTCAACCGGGCCACTTGTCAGGGGACACGTGGTGACAATTGAGGTTGTCATGGCTTGAGGGGTGCCCGACCTCTAGGCAGGAGCCAGGGGTGCTGCTGAATGTCCTTCGACATGCAGGACAGCTGAGGTTGGCGCTCGAGTCCGTGGGAAGGGGCTTTGTCAGCGGAGGGGACAGCAGCGAGCTTTGAGGCCCCAAGGTTCCAAGTGGGGTACGGATGGCATGGGCCATCTAGGGCATCTGGGGGGAACGGTAGCTGCCCAGTAAACCCAGGAGTACTCCTGATCATTGCAACAACCAAAACTGGGCCCTCAGGTTTCCCCCCCGCCCCTGGCACTGCCACCCTGTAAGACCTGCCACCTTTATTTATTTTTTCTTCCCAAGAAGACTCTGTGCTAAATGCCAGGCCAAGATCACATGCATCCCTTTTTATGTGTAAGTGACAGTCCCCCCAGGTGGAAGTTTACCTCCACTTAAGAGACGGAGAAGAGAAAGTTACAGAGGTGACGTCCCTGTTGGTGGCTGATCCCCCGGGAGCCCAGGTTTCCTTATCTGTCATGGGGCCCCAATGCCAGCCCTGCTGTTCCACACGTGTTTCATGTGCAAGTGAAGGAGGTCTGACCAGGGGAGGTGTCGGCATGAGGAAGTTGTGACGGTGTCGTACCTGGAAGAGCTCAAACCCTCGCGCGTAGTGAAAAGCTGTGGTCACCTTCCGTGGGCTTAGCTGCCATGGTGTCGGGGACTTGGTAGAACGAGGCTGGGTGTGGGCTGACTTCTGGGGTTACAGAGGGGAGGCAGATGTCCTTGGACTGATGCGGTGGGCACTGTTTGTCGTGTCACTGAACACGCTGGGGACATGACATGGTTGCAAACCCAGTCTTCTGTCATGGTCAGGTCTTACAGCAAGCCTCCAGCTTGACAGTGAAGCCCCGAGTCTCAGCACAGTTCCTCCTGTACGCCCCTCCAGCCCCGGCCTCTCGGAGCCTGGCTGGGCATCAAGGTGGCCTCAGGGACTTTTAAAAAGTTGGGCTCCTGTGCCACCAGACCAGCCCAATCAGAACCCCTGGGTGTTGGTGTTTCTTAGGCGCTCAGTGCCCCGCTGACCCACGCAGACATGTCGCAGCCCAGGGTGGGACGCTCCTCCATGGAGGGCAGGTAGCGAGGCTCTGAGTGGTGGGTAGCAGTGCCAGGCTGCCCAGCTCCGTGCTCTGCACTCAGAACAGAAGGCAGTGGGCGAACAAGCGGCCGGGCAGCTTCAGCCCTCTCTGCCTTCAGTGATGTCATTTTCTTGTGTCACAAAGTGCTGTTCTTGGGATTCTGCAGCCATTAAAATGTGAAAGTCCTCTCCCCGCGGGCTGTGCCAAGGCGGGCTGGGCCGTGTGCTCTGCACATGCGCCCCGTGCCATCCCGTCCAGCGCAGAATGGGGTTCTTGGAGGAAAGCAGGCGCCCTGCCCTGAGCCCTGCGTGTTTCCATGCCAGTTACCTCCAGCCTTGGGCTTTGTGGCCGTGGAGATGCTCGTCCCTCTCTACCCATGTCAGAGGACACCCCAGCCTCCTGGCCTGTCACCTGTCCCTGTCAGGGAGAATCCTGTCTCCATGGCACATCTTCTGCGCGCTGCCCTGCTCCACCCTGGTGTGCAGATGTTCTCAGAACTGGTCGCCCATCGGCAGTGAACTTGGGAAGTTGGGTTTCTTGGCCCTTTGTACACACGCCTCTTGTTAAAACCTCAGTTCCCAACAAAGACACGAGGCTGCGGGTTCCATTGAAAGTGGTGACCTGTCTGTCCTTTAAACTGTCACGTCCCCAGCACCATGTCTGGCACTTAGTAGATGAGCAGGGAAAATGAGTGCCATGGTATGGATCTGAAGTGGCCCCAAGGGCCCCTGTGTTACAGGCGAGGTCCCCAGGCCATGGCCCCAAGTGAGGAGGTGGTGAAAACCCTGAGTGGTAGGGCCTCGGGCGGTCGAGGCCATCGGGGTGTGTGCCCTCCAAGGGCGCCATGGCACCCTGGCCTCTCGTTTGCCTCCCTGTGGGATGAGTGGCTTTGTCCACCACGTGTGTCACCCAGAAGTCTCCAACTGAAGCCTCCCAACCTGGGAGCCAAAGTGAACCATTCCCTCTGCACTGGTTGCTCCCAGGGGCACCCCTGCTTGACCTGGCCATGCTCCTCGGTGGCTCTCCTGACTCCCCCCAAGCCCGCGTCCTGTTCAGAATGCACCATGGCCCGGACCCTTCCCTCCTCCAGGTCCCGTCTGAGATGCCCAGGCCTCCAGGGGAACCTCCCAGCCTCCCGGGAGCCTGCCCCTCCTTCCGCCTCATAAAGGCCAGTTTGAGAAGCAGACTTGTAATCTCCCCCGTGGAAGGAGAAGCAGAGGGTTCTGGAAAAGCTGTTTCTGTGAGCGCTGGCCAGGCGTGCCCAGGACCCAGCTGGACCAGAGCTGGTGACCTGCGTCCCGGGAGGCCAGAGGCTCAAACCAGACAGACCTGGGTCCAGATCCCCGCTCAGCCCTGCCGGGCACACGGCCCTGTTGGCTGCCGGCCTGGGGTGCTTTGTCTCCTCCTGTGTGACGTGGGGGCACCTCAACCCTCCTGGTGGTGGAGGACTGAGGTCAGGATCAGACAGGCTGTTGGGACGCTGGCTCTGCCATCTCCAGTGCTCACCTCAGGCACACTTGTGCCTGCCTCGTGCATCTGTCGTGAGAGCCGAGGTGAGTCTCAGCCCAGTGACATGGTGACCCTGGACCTCACCGCACAGGGACCAGAGGTGTTGTTCCTTCCTGTTTATTTAAGTCACTTTTATTTTATGTTTGCTAAACTGAGAGTGGCTTCGCTGAATAGGAAAGGGACCTTCTGCCTGCCTTCCTGCAGCAGTGTAGCTGCCCGGCCCGGCAGGCGCCCCTCCTGGTGGCCCTCTCTCCTGGGGCGCGGCCTGAGCTGGACAGCACCCCCTCCTAGGCTGGCTCCTTCCAGAACAGCACCGCGGTCACCATTGGTGGCTTTTGCAGCCTCGGGAGCCTCCTTGACGTCTCTGGGTGTCTGGGCACAGTGTTCTTTGGCGGGGAGGGGGGGTCCCTTGTCTTTCATCTTCTGGTCCTCAAAGTCCTCGCTCACTCTTCCTCCCCTCCGTCCCCCACACTCTCCTTCCCTCCTTTCTCCTTTTCCAACGTCTGTTGGGCTCCCTGCCCTCCAGGGACTTCATGCTCCACCTAACTCCCTGTCCAGTGAAGGAGAGGGCCGCGTAGGTAGGGTGTGTGGCCACCCAGGGGTCTCGGGCGGGAGCCAGGCGGGTCTTGGGCCCCGTGTTAGGCCCCTTAGTGTGACCCCGGGTGTCACTGGGAGGCGGGGTGTCTGAGGTTCCTCCTGGGAGCTGCCTTTGTCAGTAAGCACGTGCTTCCCCTGAGGTTGTCGGGGAAGTCTGTGTTAGGAGGGCCACGGGGAACCTTTGAGGATTTTAGGCAGAGAGAGGCCAATTTCAGAGAAATATTTTGTCTGTTATAAACAATAAGTAGGTGTGGATAGCAAGATGGAAGCAGGGAGACTCAGGTGCTCAGGGGTCCCTTCCACATACCAGATGGAAAATGGTAAAGGCAACTAGCAGGTGTGAAGGACATTCTTCTAGACCCTAGAGAGCTTTACCAAGATGTCATGCTACCCTCATAATCCAACGAGGAGGCAGGCACTCTTATTTCTCCCCATTTCAAGGAGGGAAAGATGGAGTCTCGAGTCTTCACGAAAGCAGTGGGTTCCTAACTCTCCAGCTCAGACTAGGAGAGCGGTAAAGGAGAGGGAAGGGGTGGGAAATGCTTTTGGGTGACTTTGACGCCACAATCATTCATTCACCAAACCCATTCTGGTTCAAAGCCCGCTGCCTGCTGGCCATTCCTCAGGGAGCTTGTCCTCGCCACGACGCTACCTACCCCTCTTCCTGACGTCCCTTTTAGGTAGGCCTTGTGGTGTCCCATTTTACAGATGAGAATACGGAGGCTCAGAGAGAAGAGATCATCTGACCCTAAACACTTAAGACACAAGAGAATATCCTTGGGGTTCAGACTCAGGTTGATCCAGTTCCCAAACGCATATTGTTTCTTTGTCCAACTCCACAGTCCCCGCCAAGACCCGGCCCAGCCCGGGAATTCATTCTCTGCAGGCCAGGAGGGGCCTGGGAGGTCTGGGAGGTTCTGAGTGTTGACATAGGGTCTCTGACAGGCATGGTATATAGTTTTAATTAAGGTTGTAAGGGGTGAAATCTGAGAACTCGGGTGGGTGGCCTGTGGGTCCTTTGACCTTCTGATGCACTATCTTCCAGATCCACGGGATGAGTACCTGGTCGAGTCCTGGAATGTTCCGGAATCGGGACTCCAGAGATGCAATCCCATGTTAAATGTAGGTGGAGATGGACTGTGTGAAACCCAGAGGGGGCTGGGAGAGCGGGTTGGACCCCAGCCTGTTTCTCTTGTTCTTTCATTAAATAGATTAATTTGGAGCTGGGTATGGGTTTTCCAGGTGCAGAAGTTATTGGTCCCCTGGAGCTAGGGCATGACCCAGTTCTCAGGAACTGCCCTGTGTGTCTGGAGAACAGCTGGGGTCTTAAAGTAGCCCTGGGCTGAGGAACAGGGGCTGGACTGAGGTCCAATTCGGCCCCTCATTTTTGGGGTGATGATTTTTCCTATTTCCTTGCCTCCCCCACTCCCCTTTGTTTCTTCCAGAACTTTCCATTCCATGTCCTTATTTGGAGGCACTTGGACTCACCATTGGGGACAACTCAGTCACAACAAGTCTCAGGCAGACTCCCACTAGAGCTGCCGTCCTGGCACCCCTAGCCCCTGACCCCCTATTGCATCTGCTCAAGATCACCCCCTCTTGAATTTGTGGGTGCAGAGCTAGCCAGAAAAGGAACTGCCCTTAAGAGGGAGGCGAGTGGAGGAGGGGACCACAGAGGCCCCAGGAAGGGGTGGCCATTCTTTAGGAAAGGGGAGCAGACAGCCCTGGGCCAGGGCCACCCTTGCATTTCCTGGGGCCTGAGTTGAGCTACAGCTCAGTTCCCATCCGGGGTCTTTTTCAGATATTGACCTGAGAGCTTGGTGAGCAGCAGGGTTGGGGGCAGGTGGGAAACAGAAGCAAATTGAAAGACCAAGTTCAATGCTGACGGGAGACTGAACAACAAATGATTTTTAGTTAAAAAAAATTAAATAAAGTATACAGGAAAGTGCTCAGGCCCGCTCTATAATTTGCTTGACCCCCGAGAATAATGAAAATACAGGGTCTTTGTTCAAAAAGCAGGAAGCAGGAGTGCTGAGAGGTCCTACAGGGTAAGACTTTTCCCTTCCTCTGTGATTTCCTTCTTGATGCCTGTTGGTGTTTTTCTTTTTCTTTCATTTTTTTTAAAAAAAATTTGCTATTTGATATTATTCTAAGTAAAAAAAAAAGAAATAAAAATGAATCTGAAATCACAAGCACGAATTTTACCATCTTCACGTCACAGGATGTCAACTTTCAATGCAGAGGCAGGAGCCGGGGATCCTCCACAGGATCGCCCGAGTTGGCAATTTGTGCTCCAGAGCTGATGTGGCATGTGCGTCCCGCCAGATGTCCCAGGAGCAGAAAGTCAGGGCTGGGTCCTCATCTGTTCTGCCTCCATGTCCCGATACGTGCACATTCGACCTACCCCCTGTACCTTCAGCTTACAGGTAAGGGAGGAAGGGAAGGGAGGAAAAGAGACTATGGTGTGCCCCACTTTCCCCTTTCCTCTGATGTCACCATCGGCAGCACAGGTGATTGGTGAACACAGGGGGTGATGTGAAGGGCAGAGGCCAGGATGGGCTTCCTTGCTGGTCTCTTTCTTAGCATGCCATTGGCTTCTCTGTGCATTTGATGCAATTTCTTATTTCAAGAAAAAATGTGGCATTTTTCCAGCTGTCCGTGGCTGCGGACTCAGCACATTCCCCTGGTGACCCTTCCTGGGTTCAACAGAACCCTGTGCTCTCGGGGACTTCTCAGAACCTTATGAGAGCATCGGGACCTGGAAGGCACACATATTCCACGGGGCTCCTCTGCTCCCACACATGCCCTGTGGTCCTGTTGGGCTTTACTCAGAGTCAAAGGTAGAATTAACCAGACTATCAAGAGGGTGATGGCTGAGCTAATGAAGCCAGCCTTGCCAGGTGACAGAAAGGGAGACTGAGTTCCAAGTCATGGGAGTTGTCATGGGAGCCCATGCCACAGCAGCCTGAGGAGATGCTGGGCTTGGTACAGGCCAGAATGACCTGAATCTAGGGTTCTAATAGCCACACGGGGACAGAAGAGATAGCCTTTTAGGGTCAGAGGGGATGGATCTGGGATTGAGATGACTTGAGGCCCTTAAGGGAGCTGTGTTCTCCATGAACACAGAGCCCTCACCCAGGGAAGTGGCATGAGACCTAGATCTGCCTAGGCCTCTGGGTAAGGATGTTTTTAAAATTCCAATGAAAGATCAGATCCTTTATATGTAGGAATATAGCCCCAATTCATACAATCTATGGGAACTACTTTGGAGTATTAGGGAAAAAAAAAGGCAAATCCACACTGTAGGCACATATCCAGAAGCTTTAGGTGGATAGGCACATGAGCAAAAAATTCCAATTGAGGATGAGTTGATATGCACACACAAACACCCCCCCCCCGCACACACACACACTCACACCCCTTCAGTCCACACATGAAATAAAGCATGAGTCAGCAGAAAATAGACCAACGTACTGATAACTCAAAGTCATAAATTATTAAGCACTATTAGACAAACGTGTTAAAATTGTAAAAAACAAAAGAACAAGGACAAGCCACACACACAAAAAAAATGCAGTGAAAAAAGAATAGATCAA
This sequence comes from Spermophilus citellus, assembly GCF_964194105.1. Classification (NCBI taxonomy): domain Eukaryota; kingdom Metazoa; phylum Chordata; class Mammalia; order Rodentia; family Sciuridae; genus Spermophilus; species Spermophilus citellus. Next base: position 82,818,240 of record NC_138184.1, read on the forward strand.
CTGGATAAAGCACAACATGGGACTCAGAGTTGTTCCAAATATACTCCACAAAAATTTGATGGATGGGAAACTGTAAAGATTAAACACAGCTAAAGAGCAACTTAGTAAACTAGAAAACAAAACTGAGAATTAACCAGAATATATATAGCACACAGAGACAGACATATGGAAAATTTGATAGGCAGGTTAATAGTTAGGAAGGATGGGGAAAAAAAGTGTAATAGAGGACAGAAAGAATCTCCAGAAATTCAAATTAAAAAGAATTTAAAAAAATAATCAAATATGTGAGTGTTAAAATTTTCCAGAACTAAGGGAAGATACAAATCTTTAAAAACTAAGTGTTATCATGTGCTTAAGCATGTAATGAAAACCTCACAAAGAGAATATCTTCAAAGTAATCAGTGAGAAAAGAGAGATTATCTACACAGCATATTCCTTCATTTGGCCAAGTCTCAAGGTATGAGTACAAATTGAATTGCTAATTAAAGCACAAAATTTTTTTATGCAGACAGCAGGCTTTTAGATAGAAATAAGGAAACCCAGGAGATAATAACTAAATTTCTTCAAAGAGTTAATGGAAAGATAATCACCATTTTTAAGTTACAAATCCAGTTGATAAGCTGTGCAGGTGAGATAAACATGTTTTCAAACAAAAACTGAGGAATGGTATCCCTCACAAACACCCCCTTAACACATTCCTGAGGAATTTCTGCAAAGAAAAGGAAGGGTTTATAAGAAAGAATAGCAAGATTTCGATAAATATATCAGCAAATTAAAATAATTATGTCCTCTAAAACAATCTGTTGAGGGTTAAAATATACACAACTAGCCGGGGGTGATGCACACCTGTAATCCCAGCAGCCCAGGAGGCTGAGGCAGGAAGATTGCAAGTTCAAAGCCAGCCTCAGCAATTTAGCAAGACCCTCAGTAAGTTAGCAAGACCCTGTCTCTAGATAAAAAATAAAAAGGGTTAGAGATGTGATTAAGTGCCCCTGGATCTAATCTCCAGTACCCCCACCAAAAAAAATTGTGTATGTGTATGTGTTTGGGTTTGTGTGTGTGTGTGTGTGTGTAAACTAAAATACTAGACAAAAATGACATTGAGAATCACGATGGGGTCAGGCATGGTGATGCAAGCCTGAAATCCCAGCGGCTCAGGAGGCTGAGGTAGGAGAATCATGAGTTCAAAGCCACCTTCTGCAAAAGTGAGGTTCTAAGCAACTCAGTGAGACCGTGTTTCTAAATAAAATACAAAAAAGACTTGTCCATGTGGCTCAGTGGTTGAGTGCCTGAGTTCAATCTCTAGTACCATTAAAAAAAAAAGAAAAAGAAAGAGAAAACTAGATTGTGAGAATCAGGGCAGGGAACACCTCGATAGGAGCATGTTAAGATTCTTTTATGGTTTGGAAGAATCATTGATGCCTTTGGACTTTCAGTCAAATGGCCCTGTTCAGAAGGTCAGGGTTTAACTAGCAAGAGAGTAAGATGACATACAACTTCCACACAGTGCTGGGGGTATGGGAGGAGACCATAAAAGGCAGTTGATGGAATGGAAGGCAGGAAAGAAACCAAAACACAAAGCAAAGAAAAAAATCCCATATAGAGAACAGGCTCAAACCAGAACTGGTAGAAATGAACACAAACAGTGATCGTGCCAAATGTAAACATCAGAATACGGTGTTAATTCGCACAGCTGGCGAAACCCTCCAGTTAACAGACCAAGATGATCAAATTCAATATGGTGGCAGATGCCACTTTTTGAATATGGGCCTCACCATGGTCACACTCCACATGCTCCTTTCAACACATGGCTTTGTGGTTCCTCCACCAAACCATGGGGTGGGGTTTCCCATAAAGTCTGGGTGGGCTTGTGGCCACTGTAGAAGCACAGCTGTGTGGCATGACCACCCATGGTGAAGTGGGACAGAAGAGGCTAAACACCTGAAGAATTTTCAGGAAGCAGGTTGATTGATCACAGGGTTCACAGGTGACTGTCGCCTAAGAATTCTTCCTCTGAACAAAGAGTAAGGAAATTCTTTGAACTTGACACCCAGAGTGGAGGGCGGGGCTCAGAGGTTCATATGACAAGCGCATTTGTTTCCATCCTCTAGACAGAGGGGGGATTCACAAGTGTTTTTTCTGCAAACCTGGTGTTTATAAACAACTAGACAGCTGCTGACCACAATGCCTTCTGCAGATGTCCTGTGCACAAAGCTCTCCGATGCTACAAATATGGTGGGGGTTTCTGCTTAATTATGGTAAGGGATTCTGGGAGTTCGGGGGGGTCCTCTGGCCTGCTTCAGAGAGACTTCAGTCTTTCCTGGACCATCGACAGGTTTCTGCCTGGTGTAGGGGTCTTGCCCCCCACAGAACCCTGTTCTGGGCTGATGCACCCATCTGAAGGCAGCTGGAGTGTGGCCACTACGCTCTTCCCGCAAGCTTCGCCCCCCTGCAACTATGTACCCCACAGCCAGGAGCAGCAGCTCCCAGTGACCAACAGATACAGGGGACAGGGCTGAGATGCCATTCTTGTTCCCGAGCTCCTCACAGGGTCTGGCCAAGACTAGACTCCAGCTGAACCACTCGCCCTTGGCCTGCAACTCATTTTCTCTGAAGAGCTCTCCCCCTGACGCCTCTGTTGGACGAACATCTCCATCTCAGGCTTCTCCTCTAGGGAGCCCAACCCAAGGCACATCACATGGGGGATTCTGAACATGCTGATGTGGGTGGGGAGGGGGATTCTTCCCTTAATACAGCTTAATTTGAATATGCAGCCATGTGCTGCCTAAGGATGGTGACACACTGTCAGAAATGCATCCTTGGTTGATTTCATCCTTGTGTGAGTGTCCTGGAGTATGTGGGTGATATCGTCTCAGGGAACCATCATCACACACGCGTTAACATTGATGAGAACACCGTCCTGCAGTGATTGATGGGGCCATCATTTCAGGTGCCCAGAGTCCCCGTGGCCATGTCGGAGGCAGAGTGTCCATACCACATGCAGATTCAGGATGGGAGGCTCCCTGGCTCCAAGCGCATCCCACGACGGTCTTTAATGTCCGCAAGGTCAATAATGGCCGGCCAGAGAGAGCTCACTGGACAATTGAATTTCCAGTCATAAGAAAGGGGGCAAACTTGTTTTGACGTTCCCTGAAGCAGATCAAAGGGGTTATTAGTGACCATCACTGAGGTTCTTCTCCTGGCCAAATCTTTTCCAATTAGAGAAAATGAAATCTCTGCTCGGTGGTGAACCAAAACAGAACCGGGGTCCCTAATGAGTCTCTTGAAAAGGCAGCAGAGAATCAATTAAATTGGTAGAGCCATTTCAGAGGCTGTGGTTTACTCTGTCACTGCAAGAGCCATAAAAACTGTCATACGTTGGATCCAGAAATCTACACGGTTTGCATGTGGAAGATGTTTGTGGCAACATTATGGGTAAGAGTATGGACCAGAGGCAACTAATTACGGCATGTGAGGGACTGACTCAGAGGCCCTGGAGCCTTCTTAACATGAAGATAAACTGTCCTTCCAAAATATATCACTGAAGAGTAATTAATAACCCACACATCTAAATGGCCTATTACTAAGTTATAAAGGCGTGTCTTCACATGGAATTGAATTATTTCTTTTTAAAGTTTAACCACACAAGAAGATCGTGGGATTCTACACATCAACAATATTAAAAGCTGTCTGCATGGAAGGGTTGATTCTAATTTGGTTTGAGCTTTGTGCCTTTGTGCTTTTCTGTACTTTTAAAGAGTCTGCTGTGTTTCAAAGGAATAAACCACCAGATTGCAAGGATGGAGGGTGAAAGGACTCAAATTATGAGAGAGCACTGCAAAAAAAAAAAAAAAAATCCTTGCCATCAAGAAAATAGTTTTTTGGAAAACTGTGGAAAATTTTGGAAAATGGATCAGGGAGTGATATTTATTAGCCTGAGGGGTCATAACTATTTTGCCCAAATCACATAACAAACCTGTCAAAGAAGCCCAACTAGAAAGCCTGGTTCATGACTTCAGAGCAGCAGCAACTGCTACTCTGATTTCCCACTAAAAATAAGATCCACTTCAGATTCTTGCAGCCTTGAGATTCTAAAGTCATGTAGCGTCATTTGTGAGATTCTCTCCCTCTCTCCCTCCCTTTCTCTCTCTCTCTCTCTATCTCCATTCTCACTGTGTTCCAAAAATATCTTAGAAGGCTTATTTTTTCTTGCAATTCTATTTTTTTATAGTCCTTGCAAAGATAATCAGTGACTTGCCCAAGATCACCCAGGTAGAGAGCGGAGGCTCATGTCCTCTCTCTCCCTCTCCTTCTCTTTTTTGATTCCTTCCCCCTCCCCTTTTATTTTTGTTTAGTGTTTTGAAGACATTGTGTTGCTCACACCCCAGACAACAGGACATATGAAGTTAATAAATTCCCTCCTGTTCTTCTCTGTCATCTTCCCAATGGACACTCCATTCTCCCCAAGTCATTTTTCTTAGTTTCTTACCATTCCAGAGCTTCCTTCTGCATGAACAAATAATGTGCATGTAAATTCTCATCTCCCCTTTTCCAGAGAGGAAGTGAGTTTTACACATCCCTCTGCATATTATTTTTTCCCACTTCAGTTATATTAGCTTTCTTCCCACACCGGGACATAGAGAACTCCCTGGTTTCTTTCAGAGCAGCATAATATTCCTTGTATGGTTGTACCAGTCACCCACTGGTGGACATTTCTAATCCCCAATCCCATCCAAACCCACATGTACACGTGAGTCTCCAGGATACTTTTCCGAGGATGCAATTGTTGGGTTCAAGGTTATACGCGTTTGTAATTTTAAAGAGTACTTACAAATGGCCAGAGGGGTGTAAATTGGTCCAAGCACCATGGAAAGGTGTAGAGCCTGTGGGTGCCTCATGGGACACAGTGAGACGGCACTAAACGGTAAATGAAGAGGGGGTGAGGAACTGGAAATATGCGCAGGAAGAAGGCAGGAGAGAGGCTGCTCTAGTGACATGGCTCTTGAGATCCACACTGTGGCCTCTGAGTATCTTTCCTGCCACTCCTGGTACCCTGTGTGTCCTGTGACACTGGGTCCCCAGAGACTGTGGCCATTGCTGAGACACCCGCCATGGAGACCCTGAAGTGGAACATTCATGGCTATACTGGGACAGGGCCTCCTCATTCTACTCTCTAACCCTTCACACCTCCAACAGACTCACTGCCGCAGTCCGGCTGGCTGGGCAAACTAACGGGGGGGTGACGAGGAACTTGTGTAGATTGATATAGCAGGAGTGGGAGCCGTTTATTGTAGGACAGGAGGGGTATATATAAATTACTGAATACACAGCTTATCTTAATTAACATAAACTAGATACAGCAGTCAACCAATAAGGAATCTCCACACTTAATGGCTCGCTGGTGTTACTTCACAAACCACTCCCTCTGGCAAAATGCCAGGCGCCATCCAGACTTGTTTACAGACTCTAACATTTGCCAGGTGCCATCTTGACTTGTTTACAGACCCTAACAAATCACCATCCTAAAATGGTGCATGGACCCTTGTCTTCCATGATGACTGCCCTTCAGTGTCCCCCTTGCTCAGGCCATCCAGTGTAACAGCATAATGTTCCTATTGCACTCTGGGGACACTCAGACATACCAGGGCCCTGGAACCACTAGGGGGCTTATTGAAAATGTCAACCTGAGATCCCAACCGGGATCTACCAAAAAGAAAGTCCAACCAGAGGGCCCAGGAGTCTGCATTTGAACAAACACCTGGGTGACACAGACAGACTCCAGTCGCTGGGAATCACGCTGTAAGGCCTGGTACAGCTTAGACCCATTCAACCCTCCTGAGTATAGCGCCCCACGGTCCCCCCAACCCAAACCCAACATACAGGCCACAAAGAGCTCCTTGTTCTCATGCCACATGCTGAGTGGTTGCACAACCACATCATCTGAGACACTTATTGAGGCCTTGCTGGGTACCAGCCAGACAAAAGGCTGATCTCAGAGCCTGGATTTACTCTTTGCATTCTGTCTGTTTGGCAGGGGCCATTACTGTCCTTGTTTGATGTAGTCACTCAGGCAATACCTAGAAGGAACAGGGCTCAGGTCTCCATACAAAGCAGCAGGGAGATCGTGGAGTCAGACCTGGCTTCAAACTCTGGCTTGGTCTTGGGTTGACATTTGCCGAATGCTTATTCTATGCTCAATATCTTGGAGCAAATGACTAAATCTTCCCCTAGAAGGGGAATTTATTCACTGAGGCCAATTTAAGGGGGCTCACTGGGCCAAAACTGGAGGTGAGGCTACATCCTCTTCCAGTGTGGGAGAGAGTTCCGTGAGCTAGCATGCAGTAGGTAAGGGCACTGCAGAAGCTTTGGACTGATGCTACTTATTAGGATTATTCATTGATATTAAGCTTTTGTTGGAAAAAAGGTTAACACCACCTTGCGAGGTAAGGTCACCAGGTACAAATCCTCCCAATGGTTAGTTACCAACAAATTCAGGGGCCCACCATCTATCTGTGTTTGTAAGCAAAGTGTACTTGACCCCCAGAGCAGGGTATTTGTCTACACCTGCTGTTCCCTCCCAAGGGCACAGCCCAGTAGTTGTAGTCTGGACCATGTTGGGCTTCCCAAAGCTAAAATATTCACTATGCAGCCCTCAGCAGACAGCGATGGCCAACACCCAGGTCTAATTCAGGAAAAGTGCACGAAGAGGGTTATTTATGTTCTCTCTCCTTATTGAAGCATTTGGTTTTTAGCTCTGCTCCCATCCTCAAATATCTCGGGTAATGATATTTCCATGCGGGAATAAGTCCTTTTAAGGTCATTTCTTTGGGGTGGCTGCTGGGCAGTGTGAATTCTACGTGGATTAAATTTCCCCCGAGTGAATATCAGAGGACTGAAGAGCTTATTATGGAGAGGAGGACTGTGATAGTAGGAGCAAATGTGACCCCATTTTGTTTTATGACTTCATCCTGTAAAACAACCATAGTAAGTAGAAGAGTCATGACTGAAGCAAGATGTTCTTTTCCTTTTGCTATAGAAACCTTTAAGAACATGGACTACCTAATGGGGCATTGTTTCTGTAACTAGGGTAACGGGGCTCTGTTTCTGTAACTGGGGTGACTGGGCTAACTGTGATTGGTTAGGCTTCCGCTTGATTGCACTGTCCCGCTTCTGTAACCTGGCTTGCTTGCATTGGCTAGACCCCCGAACATCCCTTTTGCAGTTTTCAGGCTTATAAGGAATGCCCTTGCAATTGTTCGGGGCTTATCAGGGGAACAACCTTATGTTCTGGTCAGCCGCCACAGGTGTGCTTCAATAAAGGCTTGATTCGATTATATGTGAGTGGTCTGGAAGTCAGTTTATGAAACCCTGGGACAAAGCTTTAACTAAAACAGGACCACAGATCACAGGTTAATTCCCACAAAATGAGAAATCTCTATGCAACAGATTCTTTGAATTCTCGGTGTTGCTCTTATTATATTATGAAAACCCCAGCTCCGTTCTAAGTGTGGAGCTAAATAGATCTTCTTTAAGAGTATTATAAGGAAATAGATGTTTTCCCCCTAGTATCCTAACAACTGGAAAATTTAATTAACTGGCATTTGGATGTATTAGTGGCAATGTTAAAATTAGGTTTTAGAGCCCAGTGACTCCAAAATCACATTGGTTGAGTATCCCTACTCCAAAAATCCCAAACCTGAAAGGCTCCAAAACCCAAACTTTTGAGCATCATGTCATCACTCAGAAAGTTTTGGAGTCAAAGTCAACATAAAAGAGATACCTGCATACCTGTATTCATAGCAGCACTGTTTACAATAGCTGAGATACCCTTCAGTAGGTGAAGTGATAAAAGAAAATGGGGTCTGTATGCACAGTGGACTGTTATTCAACCATAAGAGAGAATAAAAATCCCATCATCTGCAGGAAAGTGGGGTGACCTGGAGATCAATATGTAAAGCTAAGTTCGTTGGACCCAGGAAAAAAATACTGTGTTTTCTCTGATAGGTGCAATATAGAGAAAAATTAATAAAAACAAGATGATACAAAAGTAAAAGGGGAAGGGGAAGGGGACCAGAGAGTGCGGGAGGAGTGAGAGATGGAAACTGGAAGGGTGGATACAATCAAAGCACATGTATGCATGTATAAAATGTCACAATGAAACCCATTAATGGGTTCAATGAATGTACATTCAAAATTATAATTTTTTTAAAAGTCAATCAAAAGATGTTTTGGGTTTGAGAGCATTTCAGATGTCAAATCTGCATTAGGAATGCTCAGCCTGTGTTGTCATTATCATTCAAGACAGGGATCTTGTATTCTGAGAAATCACACCTAGCCTCTGGCTGCCACTTGATAGAATCCCAAAGGCCAATGGACTGACTGTGCCAGGTGGGATGTCCAACCCCCTCTCTGTGAACTGTTTCTTGAGTGGTCCTCATGGTAGGCTCCGGGTTTGACACCACTTTATGTCCCCAGTGCCTGGCACATAGAAAATCTTCAGTAAAGCTTGTTGACCTGACCCAATCGGTGAGACCTTCCATGTGGGGCTCAGAGATCATGGAGAGGAACCAGACGTGACTAGACAGGGCCTGGAAATGTCTCTCCACACTTGGCTCCTTCTCTCCTGTCCAGGCCCCCAGAGCATTTGTAAATGGATGCCCCCCACTGAGCCTCCAGCTGCCTCCCACCACCCCTTCCTGTCCTCAATGCCCACTCTGCCTCCTGCTCCAGAGACATCTGCCTTGGGTTCCCCAGGAGTCAGCTCCTCACCAGAAAGTCAGCGAATCTGCATGCCTACAGCCTGGAAATATTGATTTCAGGTTGAATCACACTTTCTCCCGAGCTCCTCCCTCTGTCATCCCCCCATCAGAGGAGGCCGAGCACTGTGCAGAAGGTTCTGACACCGGACTTTGAATCTGGACAGTAACTGGGGCTGGAGTGTATGGGGCGAAGGGGGGACAGAAGAAAATAATCCCCCTTCAGGGAACCATCAGAGGAAGACAGACTTGAACAATGAGCAGTCGGTCCTCACAGGCCACGATGACAGACATTTCAAACTTATGTCGCCCCGGCACTATATTAAGGCCCGAGATTACAGTGAGGTTCATCAGAGGAACATCTGTTGGCGATCAAGCACAGAGCCACCAGATATGATTGCTCAGAGCACAGCCCAGGCTGGGGGCAGGGAGATCCCATCTCTGCAGGGGAAATGTCCAAGAGACACCGTCCCTGATGTATTGGGCTTTCCTGTGGCTCACTTCCCGCCTCTCATAAAACCAAGGACCTTAATTCAAATAGGCCCAGGAGCATCTATTAGGAATCCAGATACATTTCCAAGACCCAGAAGTCAATAGAAGTAATGGTGGTGTGAACAACGACTACCCAGTAGAACTTAGTAGGTGCTCAGCACTAAGGGGCATTATCTCATTTCATCCTCGTGTAAGTCCACGAGGTACTTAATATTGCCACCCCTCTTTACAGCCTAGGAAACTGAGGCCAGTGAAGGGAAGGAATTGTCACAAGTATCTAGTGATTCATGGATATGGTGACCCACTCTCCTCTTTTACCCAGACTGAGGGTTTTCCTGGGATGCAAGACTCCCCGGGTCGTGTCCCTGGGATGGTCCCAGGCAAACCTGGATGCAGCCCGACTCTGAGTTCACATCTGTCTGGTGTCAAAGCTCACCTCCTGATCCCTTCTGGGGCACTATCTCTTGTGTTCTGGGCTCCTTGCTATTTACCAAGACAAAGTGTTTACTGAACACCTACTATGTGTAGGCACCACTGTGGGCACTATAGAAGGACTAGACAAAAAATCTGGAAACCTCTGCTTCTCAGAGCTACAGCCGTACCAACTCTTATATTTACTGCATATTCCCCTAGACTCCATATTCTCCTGAGACTACTTAAGTTTAATCATTAACAACAAGAGAACTGGAAGGGCCACCTTTCTGGCATCCTGGCCCGCATAGTTCTGAAAAGGATCTCTAGCCACCTTCTAGGAAGATGTGTACCCACAAGTCTCATCCACTATATCACATCCCCACGTCCCCTCTTCAGTCCAAAAATAGGACGTTCTGAGAGGCGATGTGATCAAAGGGCACACAATCAGAAGGGTTATAAATAGGGGAAACCTGGACTTGGGCAAATTCCTGTGCACTGCAACTAGGAGATGCCCTTGCAATTCAAGGGGTTTCACAGAAATACAATATGAGCTCCTGTATTGTAAGGATTTTGGAAACATCTAGACCCAAGTTCAAATCAGACCTTTCACTCTCTTATTGGGTGACTTTGTTGTGCACGCCTTAACCTTAGCATTTTTGAATCCTATAATAAGAGAACCTACTCGAGGTGCCCACCTGAAGCAAATTAACACATACAATGATGCAATGAACCAACCCGCAGAAAGGAATTAACTACCAGGTCCTGTTGGTCTAACTCACTCGATCTTTCTGCCACCCCTAGGTTTTGAGGATTACCCTGGTTCCTGATGGGGAAACTGAGGCCAGCAAAGGCAAACGAACCAATCCAGAGTTCAGTGATAGTGTCCGAGCCGGGGTTTGGAGCCAGGATGGTGTGGATTAAAGTACGATAGTTTAATAAGGACTTAGGTCAAAGCACAGATGAAAACCCCCACCTCCAGCTATCCAGAGAGCACCCTAAGTTAAAGGAAGCAAACAGCACTCAGGTGGCTAGAGGATGATGGTTGGGGTGACAGGAAGGAGCCAGGGGCTGAGATGGCTTTGTTAGCCGAGGGCTGGTCAGGCTCTGGGGAGCCCAGTCAACTGCTGTTTGTATCTGAGGGCCATTTGTCCACATGGAATACGTTCGAGAGTGGAAGGCCATGCGGTGGATAATCACAGGCAACAGGGGGGAGCTGGGCTTACAAGCAGCACCTGGACTGGAATACCTCCAGGAGCTGCTCCTGGGGCCAACTAATGGGCATTTGGGAGGAGGGCAGCCAGTCAGTGGGCGTGAGGATCACACCCAGTGGGGAGGGTTAAAAGGACCCTCTCTGGCTTCAGGGGTTGTCTCTGCTCTGCTCTTGCTCTGAGGTGGGACTGGGTGTGGGTCATCTTGCTGGGCTGTCTCTCTCTCTTTTGCTGCTCTACTGCTTGGGCAAAATGAGAAGCTCAACATTTTCTGATCCAGGGAAGGAAAAAAGAACACTGAGGTTGTTAGAGACGGGAGGGACGTTTAAAATCTGAATCCAGGGGATTGAGCACTCGAGGGACGGGTCTATCTCTGGAGCAAAGTTTCACTGGACTCTGGCATCCTTGTAAGCCAAGGTCTAGGAAGGGCAGAGGATGAAGAGGGGAGGGAGCTGAGCCGTCGGAGGCGGGGCGGGGGGGTCGCACTCTGCTAGTAAAAGCTGGCTCTTAACTCTCAAAAGCATCTTCTCTGCTTCTTAGTTGCTCAAAGTCTAACCTGCAGGGGGACTTACTGATCTTGCCTACCTTCAGGATCCCCGTGGGACATAATGTAGCATCCCAGGAGGCTGGGTAATGAGAACAGGAGCTTCTCCGGCTAATCTGCCAGGTGACATGCTCTAAGCTCAAACACCATGTTCCTAGCCTGGGCTCCTCACACATGCAGGTTGCCTTGAAGCTCTGTTGCTCTCTACTCTTGCAGGGACTCTGGGCTCTGAGCCCATCAACTGGAGTAGGGGAGGAGAGAGAAGGCCCAGGGCAGGATTCTGGCCTAGGTTTAGTTAGCAGGTTCCTTTCTTCTTGAAAAAGCCTCTGTCCAAAACCCTGTGAAGCTGGCTTCATTAGCATCATTTTTCCCCCAGTCTGTTACAGCTGTAGCCGGTTCTGGCCTAGGGAGTGATAGGGTGGGGGGTGGGGGGACATTCTAACCTTATCCTGCTGGAGGAGGGCTGGCCTGCTATAGAGCATCAACTCGAGTTGCCCGAGGGCCTCTGGAGAGCTCTCGCCTCTCTGCCACTCCACCAGCCCTACAGTGACTGTAGTACCTAGCTTTGTTGCCTGAGTGACAGTACTGCTCAAATGATAGTCTCGCTCTAGATCACGGGGCTGACTCTCTGAAGCCAGGAAGGACTGGCTTCACCTCCAAGAGCTAACCTGGGGGAGAACTCAGAGGGCTGAGCCTAAGGTGGCCATCTTATCACCTCCTGGGTCTTCACAGTGACCCCAGCTACTGGGGAAGCCCTGGCTGGATCCTAAGTCCCCCCACTTGCCTCTTTGCTTCTGACTTGAATATTTTCTCCCGTCTTGCAATCTCAGCTCCTTATATGCTGGAAAGGGAGTTGGGAGCCCAAGATGGCTCAAAACTAAAGCTTCCACTGACGAGCAACAGGGGACCCTGCAGCAAGTGAGGTTTCCCCTAGAAGGGGAGGGGGCTGGGCACGGGGCACCTGCTCTGGGAGGAGGTAGCCTTGCATTTTGGGCTGCAAACCCCAAGTCTTAAGCCCCTGGGGAAGCTGGCCTGGGGGCCGGGGGCAGTGTGGTTAACTCTCAATGTGTTAGCCTTACTCCAAGCTCAAGGCTCCAGTACTGCAAGTCCTGCTAGTGAAGTCCACACATGCAGTAAATAATCAGGGACCACCAACCTGCAGGTGCAGTGGGTTAACCCTCGAGCTCATGGGAGCCTTGCTCATTCTCATTCTCTCCCATATGCCCACCTGTGGATCAACTCCCAGTTACAAGAAGCGCCAGGAGATAAAACCTGCAATTTACCTTGGCAAGGGGGAACCCTGAGGTTCATCTTCACTTCTAAATGCTCTAGATCACGGGGCTGACTCTCTGAATCCGGTCCTCGCAAGAATGGTGATGTGGCAGATGGTGTTATGGGGTGTTCACGTTGCCCATCCAGCATCGTGGGGCTGTGCTGGGTCTCTGGCCATTCTAATTAGAACAAATAACGATGCATGAGGCGGTGGGTTAATGACCCAACGGGCTTGCACCCCAAGCTGCAGCAAGGGCTCTATTCAGTATGGTGAAGGAAGCCAGCCTCCCCGTGGAAGAGGGTGCACATGGCAGGACATTGCTTAACTTGCACACTGATGGGAATGCTCAAATGTTCCACATAAGCCCTGCCACCTCTCAGACAATGGACAAAGCTGTCCACTACAGAGGCCCTAGAGCCAAGGAAGGAGCTTTGAAGACCTCTTGACCAACTTGGTGTGGTTGTGCCTAGGACTTGTCCATGTTGGATGCCTCATGTCAACTATGAGGTCATAAGATCCCCCCAATTGCAGCCCTTGAAGGGGATTTCAGTTCATCTCATATCTGGCACTAAAACGAGATGCCAGGTCAAGCAGTAAGGAGGAGTCCTGGGCTGAGCTGGCTTCAAATCCTAGAAGCCTTTTCCTTAATGAGAAGGCATACCTACCCCACCTGTGCTGCACGGGTTTGGGTGAGTGGGCTCTGCAGGTACGTGGGCCTCTTAAGATTTTATGCCATTTTTCTAAAATGAGCTGTCTCCTAAAGAAGCTCTAGCCCTTGGCCTTACAAAAGCTCAAGGAAGATGATTTTCTTTGACCTTGCTCCTAACCTTGAGCAGGCTCCTGGTTGAAGTTCTTAGCAATCAGCTGGGATCATTGAAAGGACTAACCAGGGCTTCTCTGGCTACTGGAGAAGTGTGCCTAAAGTCTCGGGGCTTGGCGTTAACACCTCCAGGACTAGACAGTGGGCATGTGACGTCCTGATCCTGACTTCCCTCCCCAACCCTGATGCCCTGTAAGTGAGCTTTCTTACCTATCAGGACAGTCCACTAAAACACTGAACAATCTTAGGACGGGGAGATGCCCTTCAATGCACCACTCCCAAAACGAGGTCACCTGCACCTTCCAAGCTACAGGCAGAATGTCTGCCATGCTGAATCTTGCTTCCCCTTGAGGGGTACCAGTGCCCTGGCTTCCCACTGCAAGTGTCCTTAAATCTCAACCTGTGAAAGTGAAACCTGGCCCGCGTTTAGGGGTCAGGCATACAGGTTTGTCAAGGTGACCTTGAGCCACAGGAGGAAGTGGTTTAAATGGCAAAACAAGGTGGACTAATCTGACAAGGCTCCCCAATGAGGCCATCTGGGAGTCTGCAAGTACCCTACAGGTGCAAAGAGGACCGTTTATCTGTTGGTCCCCATCTTCCACTGCCTAACAGCTGGAGGGGGGGGGTCTTACTCCTGCACCTGGAAGTCACGTAGCCTTCCAGATAGGAGGTCATCTCTGACAGGAATCGAAGGGGCTGGGGAGGCCCTGTCCCCCTGCCTAGGCCTGCCTGTCTTGGTGATAGCTGACAATGACCATGAGGGTGCACACATCATGCGTCATGCCAGGTCGTCCTTGAGTGCACTGAGTCCCTTAGAAGCAGAAACTGTCCCTCCCGTTAATGCCGTATGACAGATGGTGTCACTCTCAAAGGTGGGAATGTCCAAGAACCTGGCTTTGTAGTTGCTGATGGGGGACAGGACGTGGCCAGAATCTCTGCAATTCTCGCCATTCCTCAGACTGATTCGCATGGGCCATGAACAGAGACTCCATGTCACTCCCCTGGGCTCGGCACAGGTCAGCCTATCTTTCAAGCCCCCTGTGGGCTGGTATCTGCAGTGAGTGTCAATGCTGTCCTGGGGTGTCCAGCCCATGGAAGACGAGTCCTTGTTATTGAAGGGAACGCCTGCAGGGCACCCTGGCATCAATGATGCAAAGCTGACAGTGGCTGAGGGTGGCACAACCCAGGCTTCCTGGGGTCAGCTGTCTGGCCATGAGTCAATGAACTTTCCCTCTGTTCCCCCCACACCACAATCTATCTCCAGTTAAGGGGCCAGGCTCTACCTTTAGCTGCTTCATGCTGATACAGGGAGGCTGTCGTAGTCTTGTCCCCCCACTTGCTCCAGAGGGGACAATGGGTGATGTGGAGTTCTGAACTGGAAAGGTCCCAGTGTTTCTGAATATCTAAACGTGGGCCCCTGGGAGTTATATTACCAGGCGGCGTCTCCTGGTAGAGCAACCTTGACGAGGTACTTGGTCCTCAGCACAGTGCCTGGGGAAACCTAGAGAAACCTGTGGAGGATCGTCTAGAACAAGTCTTACCCTCAAGTGAACCCACCAGGGAACTCCAACTCTAAAGCAGTTGGGGCCAGTATCCCCTGAGGGGCCTTATTCAGGCTGAAGTTGGTCTCTTGATGACTCTCCATAGACGACCTGTCTTCCTGGTTATACTTCAGTAAGAACCGTATCAAAAAAGGGAATTCCACCTAAACTTCTGGGGCTTGACCAAGTTCATAAGCCATGGTCTGTATCTCCAAACCAAGCAGTGGTTAAGGGCTGACCTAAGTACCCCAAAAGGATGACTTGGGCTGCTGGTTGGGGCCGCTTGGGCACCTAAATGGGTGGTGAGTACTCCGAGTCTCCTGGTGCTACGTGTCCAGGATTTGCTGAAGGACATAGTTGGCTTTCCTGTCCAAGGACAAGATATCAAACTAGTTACGATTTCCAAGAGCTGTAAAAACTTCCTTATTCCAAGAAGCGGTGGCCCATGACTGCTCTGGAGGACTTTGGGAGCCCAAGTGGAAATCGTGTCCCGAGACACCTAATGGATCTTAATTCAAATCTAAGCTTGGTATCTATCCTGGGGAAAAAATACTGAACCTATAAACAGTCCCAGAAACTCACGCCACTGAGTGGCCCTTGTCGGGTCCCAGTTGGGTACACCGTAAGGGGTGGCGTCATGGGGATATGTCTGCATTGATCATTGGGAATCTTGTACCTGTGAGCCGTTCTGAATCAACGTAGTGTCCCCACTGATCCTGTTTCTGTATCTCCATAGAGGAATAACTTAGTATTAAAAGAACTAAATGTGAACTTAGCTGTGTGGGGAATTGTGACTGGGGTATAAACTTGCAGTGTTATCTGGCAGTCTACTGCATTGGCTAAGGGCCACCTTCTTGGTGTCCCCTGCAGTGAACTACACCCACCTTAGAAGCTGATCCTCTCCAGAAGCCATAAATCCTTGTGCTTCATGGAGGGTGCTTAACTGTGAACATCCATCTTTATTGTCAAATTGCATGACCATGGTATGTTCTAGAACATATGTTCTAGAAATATACTTAATCTGTAGAAGTTCAAAATATCCTGTCCTGATTGCAAGACCTGAACAAGGTCAGTGAGTTCACCTTTCATGTGTCGGCATGGGAGGGCACTTGGCTCTTTGATACTAGAGCCACTGACTACTGTGCATATGGCCTTTCTGAAGACTTCTTTGAAATGCCCATCTCCAAAGCCACTCAACCCCGGCTCTCAAGAGGTACCTTCTAGGACTGGATCAAAGTGGGGTCGATCTAACACCCTAAGGAGACAGCCTGAAATATACTTCCTTCCCCTGTGAACCCGTGTTGACCCTTCATAAACTGCTCGGACTTGGTGTCTGAACCTCATGACCTTGTTTCAAGGTTGACGTTGAGGCCTTACTAATCAGCACAGTAGTCGCAGCTATTGCTGTCAAATTTGGCCGCAACGGGCTCTTTTTGGAGAAAATAACAGACTAGTTGTGATCACAGTTCCAGGGTTAGAACCCCGGAAGCTAAGCCCAGACCTCACATGCCTCAGTGAGGGGTGTAGGAGGCTAGGCCAGACCCAGCTCAGAATTTATCAAATACACCTTAATCTTAGTCCTTGAAGAGGCTCTGTCCTTGTCCAATGTGCTTTATTTATTTTAAGCCTTGGAATCCATATCCAATAGGAACCTGTCCTTCCCACAAACCCTCAGTGGTCTTGGACTCGGGTGGATCATGTAGATGGGGCAGCCGTTGGTCAGAGGTTAATGCATGAGCCCCTGTGGCTAAAAACTAACCAGAAAAATTAAACCACTTCAGATGGAAGCTTACAGTGGAGAGGGGGGAACACTTCAAGAAAACGGTGTCAAAGCCTGACTCTGCCATGTTGGCGAGCCACAAGCCATCAATATATCAGGATGCCATTAAGCTGAAATTTAAGTCCTAGGCTAACACATTATCAAATGAGTATGAACGGTCCCTAAAAGGACAGGTCCACACAAAGTCCAAGGACTGCCACCCACTGGAACGTCACGCAAGGGACACCTTGTGGGTAACAGGAGGCACACCGACAAGGCTCTCGCTCCGAGGATGGCAGCCCCTTGTCTGCAGTCAGCAGCTTTATAGCCACAAGAGGACTCTCACTAGCTGCTTGGGAGTCTGAGCTGGGGTGGGGTTGACAGCAGGCACACGCGCTCATGGTCAGCTAAGCAGCCTTGCCTCAGAATCTAAACTCGGAAACCCCTGGTAAAACTGCTTGTAAAATGGCGAATGACCTAAAAAGGCAAACCTGATGTCGATAATCACTAAATCCAAAGGCAACACCGTCGAGTGTTTGGTGTTAACTTTGGGATCTCTGCTTAAACCATCTGGTCTAACCACCTATGGTGCACTAAAAATCCTTCAGACATCACTTGGGATACCTGGCGGAGTCCAGGTATGGATTAGGATGACGGGATGCTTCACTCACGGCCTTGGTCCCATACAAGGGGATGTTCCACAGACTTCTTGACCAGGAAGTTTAAGGAGACGGACTTGAGTAAAGCTGATGGGCTATTTTTACAATAGAAACCGTAGTCGGAGATTCTGGCTTTAAGGGATGTTGTCATCTTTACACACACCTCAGGTCCTAAGCTGACCTGGAAACGTGTCACTAGCATGCCCTGGGGAGGGGTCTTAGTGTACCTCCTGGGGGTGCACATAGGGCAACCCTGAGAGGGCTAGTGGATGAGGGACTGCCCTGGAGACACTTCCATCTGAACTTGGCTTCCAGATGAGATGCTTGCTCCTAGATAATCCTTTTTCTAACGGGCATAAGATATCCTGGGACACAACTCGACCCTTTCTTGCGAGTAGGGAAAAGCAAAGCCACGGCCCGGAACCTTACCACCTACTACTATAGAACACCCTTGACCTAAAGAACGAACTAGGCTGAGTCAACACACAACAGATGGCTCCAGTGTTGATCTAGCTTCCTGACATGATTGTCAGGTCACCCTCCTCCTCTGGAGCAGTTTGGGTGCTAGGGCCCACCATTCTGGTCATCATCTCTCAGCGTTGCCAACAGGGCCTCTAGCCTGAGTTGCCACTCAGCTGTCCCTGTTGCTAGGGACCTTCTAATAGGAGTAGGTGACCTAATGGGACCCAGGGCTGTCTAACTTCCAGACTTCTAAGGAGGCCCTTCCCTAGGGTCACCCCAAGGAGGCAAGATTAAGGCAGCCAAATGCTGTTCAGCCAACTCTGGCTCACTCCTAGATACCCTAAAGATCTCGTGAACCAGAATGGCAATGAGTTTGTCCCTACTCTAAGCTTTGCAAACATCTTTGCCGGGGGCAAGACACCCATGGCTATTTGTCTTTCGAGTTTATCTCCACAGACACTCTCTAACCTGGGCTTCACTACCACAGACCTGCATAGCTTCAGCTAAGCAGGTAAAGTGTTCCAGCCAATCCCTACAATTCCCACAGCTGTCCAGCCAGATTGACAGGCTGAAGTGGTCACTCCCTACCTTGAATGGCTACCTAGGGTACAGTGAGTACACACATCTGCCAACTCCCTCTTGAAATCCTGGCCTCATTTCTAGTGCAGTAACGAGCTGGGACTAGCCGCCTTCTAGGTAGAGGGGAAAGATGAGCCTAGTTTCAGGAATTCATCCAGATCTTATAGCGAGAGGGGCATACGCTACAGGAGTCTCTCCAGTAGGTATTCTTCGGAAGGGAGAATTACCATCAGTTGTTGTGGTCTTGAACAAAACCTTGCTGGAGAGGGCGGGGGCTGGCTTCTCGGAAGATGTCACTTAGGAGGTGGTGGGGTGCGTAAGGGTCAGATGATCCTGAATACATCTTGTACGAGTTTGTAAGACTTGGTCACCTAGAATGTTCAGAGATGTCCCAGCTCTTCGAGTGTTGCCAGGCTTTTGTAAATGGGACCCTTCCCCAGGGAAAGCTCAAAGGAACAATCCCCTGCTGAGTACGTGGGGGATCAGTCGTGGTGAGTCGGTCAGGCCACAGGCCCCTCTGGTCTGCTAGAGATAGCTTCATATCTGGTGTGCTGACTTGAACAAGGACTGAAGCGATGAGAAGGAGGGTGCATGGAGAGGAGGCGAAAGGGGCAGAACAAAAGGAAGGAATGAGCTCCAGGACATGGAGGCTAAGACCAGTGTATCCCTTGAGGACCCATTTATGTCCCTCTTGCATCTGCATTCTGAGCCTAGAACCTTGCATCTGGGGATGGCTTACATCTGTGTTTTGAGCCCAGATAAGCCCTGTCCTTGGCAGAACGCAATCACAAATCACGAACGATGATGGACACTAGGTTTCAGCTGGTACCGGCAACGAAACTGAGTCGGGTGAGCAAACATGCAGGCAAAGCTTACTGGGGCTCCCATTTAGGAAGAGACGGATCAGACACCCTCGGGCGGCTCCCTGGAAAGAGCTTTCTGGTCTTCAGGGGTGGAAGAGTAAGTGACCTCGCCTGCACCCGGGTAGCGCGCCCTGTGCTAAAGAGGAGTTACGGCAGCTATTTGCGAAAATACCTGTAGGGCACCCTGACAATGACCCAGTGAGGGTCACACACTGGCCTCCTGGAGGTCAGCTGTCAGGACATGAGCCAAGGCCTGCAAATGCATCTGCCCTGTTCTCTGGGCCTTGTCTTAACTGGGCCGAGTTCCTCAAGAACAGGAAAGTCCAATGTGATAAGTGGTACCAGACTGGCCAAATGGCAGTCCTGATAAGCTCAAGGACAAAGGGTGGGAATCGCTGCCCTTCAGACTGGGTAAGGGGAAGACCAGGGACTGCCATGTCCAGGTATCTGTAGCCACCTTACTCCAACTAGAATGGGCCATGAATCAGACCCAGGTAGCCTGACTGTGCTCACCCTAGGAAGGTCTATGACCAGTAGTAACCAGCCTGAGCCTTCAAGGGTCTGGAATAGCACGGAACTGAACCCAGGACAGCCACACTGGACTGGGGTGGACACATGACTTCAGACCACAGATCCGTGCTCGGGTGGCATGGTGTGTGTGTGCGGTCGTGGCCAAGCGGCTCTCTGAAGTTTAGAACTTGGCACCACTCTGAGAGGTAGTGTCTGGCAGACGGGGAAGATGACCTAGATCAATAAGCTGGGTGGGTGGATGGGCTGCAGGGGTGGAAACCAACCTGCCTGAAACGAGCATCAGGAGCCAGATGGCACCAAGAGTGTGGCCCCGAGTACTGCATCAGCTCTTGAACACTCAAGTCTGAACCCAGAAATCCTTCCTGGCCAGGTAAGTGCCACTGTGCCTGGCATCCCAGTGGCTTGGGAGGCTGAGGCAGGAGAATTGCCAGTTGGAAGCCGGCCTCGGCAAAAGCGAGGCACTAAGCAACTTGGCGAGACCCTCTAAAATACAGAACGGGGCTGGGGATGTGGCTTAGTGGCTGAGTGCCTCTGGGTTAAACCCCCAGTACTCTGCCCAAATCCTTTACCTTTTTAAGTAGAGGTATCCAAGTAGCTCTGGAAAGCAAACTGAGCTGTGGGGCGGGCTCATCATGGACATCAATCTGACACGAAGTGTAGTCCTCCATTATGGATCACTCATGTCCTGAGCCACATGGAAAGATGTAAGCAGTACTGGCCTCACGGGTGTCACCCTTGACACCATGCTAATCAGTCAAAAAAAGTCAACTTAAGGCTCTGGGAAGACTTTGCTCCTGAGCAGACCCACAGCCCCTACCTGACCACCTGGCATGTCCCAGGCCCTCACCCGTCTGAGCATCTGCAGAGTCAGGCCAAAGCTCTGCACTAGATCCTGTGGGACTGCTCTGTCAAACCTCAACTCCTACCTCGTGAAAACCTAGGTCTCGTCACCACTGGACTTGCCTTGGGTACAGCCTAGGATAACCTGATCAACCAGGCGCATCGTCCTGCTGAGGCGCTTGGGTACAGCATCGTCTGCCCTGGATCCTTCATCTGCGATGAGCAAGGCATGGACTGACTGACCACACGGAGGTCAATGGCCTCACTAGCCTTAAGTTCTGTGCCTGTCTATGTCCAGGCAGAATCGCAGCTTGGTCTCTATCCTTCCCTCAAACATCTGAACAATGGGTTCTCCTGGCACGTTCAAGTACTCAGGGCTCCTGACTTGGGGACCTGGCTTGGTGGTGTCACCTGCTGGTTGCCTTCTGTCCTGCTGATGGCACTTAACCCCCTCTTCTTCCCTAGCTAACCTGACCTCAGTCTAACCCAGGCTGACCCGACTCCCAGGTCCGTGACCTTATTACCAGGTGCAAGGTGTTGGGCACACCTTCAGGTGGTTGGGTTCTCTGATTGGGGAACTTTGCCCTGAGTAGGTGGGTCAGGCAACCAGCTCTGGTGCTGCCACAGCCTTGAAAGCTTGCAGCTACCAGATGTGACAACTGGGGACTTGGAGCCCTGGATGAGGGGACTTCTGGGAAGTAACCGAAAGTAACTTGGGAGTCGGGCTACTGTTCAACTCAAGTCTCAAATGGAAGCAAACCAGTCTTAAAGACCAAGTGAGGGCAGGAAGTTGATCCCCAAGCACCAGCTGCACGCCATACTCACTGGGAGAACCATCAAGCAATAGTCTGAAGCATCTAAGCCTGGACTCGAGCTCTGAGATCTAGTGGTCCTTGCCATTTGTGTTTTGATGATTTCTAGAATCGGCCTCATTTGTAACAGCTGACTCGAGTCATCCCTCAACTAACAGCCCCCTTAACACTGTCAGAAGGTGACCTGGAGACTCAAAGCACCTAGACGGAATTCTTTCAGAATTTCTAAGAATCCTGAGACCTACGTGACTGTCTGGAATAGACAGACACGGGGCAGCCCCCCACCACCCATGCAGCTTGGGCCTCCTCGGAAGCCTTAAGTTTGGCCCAGGGAGACCTGAACAGTGATGCCTGAGCATTTGGCTGAAGCCGGCATCTAGGCAAAGGTGTCAGAAAAGCAAAGTTCAGACAGCCCATGCAGAGATGCCAAGGTGTGGAAGCTGTTGGAACAAAGGACCCAGCTGAGGCACAGGAAGCATGAGTGACAGGTGGGGAACCAAGGCTATAGCTCCCAACTCAGCACTGCCACCGTCTTCTCAGCCCAAAGGCACCAAGGGTGTCCTCCCGGAAGCAATACTGAGACTGGGTGACGGCTCACCTGGGCTGCACACCAACCACACAGCCATTCCTGAAGCATAGGTGGGGATGGGGGTCTGGAAGGCCAGAGGAAGTGAGCATGCAGGCTGCCGTAGCTGGCACAGGGGTTCCCCGGGATGAGCACAGCCCATAAAGGGGTAAGAGCTGAGGGAGCTCCCAACCACCGAAACTTCAGCCCTAGCCACTGAAGAGCTCTACAAACTCTGGTGCAAAACTCGAACCCAAACGGCCCGGAAGTCCATGTGATAGCACCAGTTTTTATAAAAGAGGTTTCTTGGAGGTGGACCAACAAGGAGGTGGAGGCACATTCCCATCTCTCTAGGATGGGCCAGTAGCAAAGGATGGAAGCCTCAGGGTGAAAAGTGGCAGGGACTGATCCTAACCTGAGTTTCCAGTCCCTTCCACTGGCCCTTCAACTGTAGAACGACCCCCTAACCAGAGTAAGGGACCCTTCTCCAGGTCCTGCTGTAACTTGTGGCTTCATGCTCAAGGTCACGTCTCTGCTTCTCTTGGAATTTACCCGACACTATGGGCTGCATTCCCAGACATGAGTCCAGCAAGGCCCAGGCCTGGCACACCAGGGGGCACTAGCAGCCTGGCACTGTCCCTGGACTAGGCCTGGATCAGGACCTCGGCCAGCAGGGGGTCTCGGTGGGCCATGTCTCCTGCCCCCTGAACTCTCCAGAGTTTTGTCCCTGTCATGGAAATGGTTGGCATACACTGCTGTCTCATAACCCTGACTTGTGTGTGGTTGAACCACATAGCCCTTTCTAGGAAGGGGGTCCCAGACCGAAATAGCTGAGATTTATAATCAAAGTCCTGAGTAGAGAAGGCAGGGAGCTGCTGTGTTTGGGTCATTTATATAAAAGCAACAGCTTTTCCCAAACGACTACTGGGGGCGCCTGAGCTAGTTAAACTAACTAGTTTCAACTGTCCTAGCAACTCCGAGCTGTCCTGGGAACAGTTCCTGGAAACTACTTACCAGTCTCTCAGATCTGAAAGTCCTTGAGCCACCTAGCCTGATCCCTTTTTGTACGAATAGGGGAAACCCAGGCCCACCTGGGGAGGCAGCCTCATGGTGTCTGGGCTGGGACTGATGCCTAGATCATGGCTCATTGGTGTTTGCCTCAAATGTATAGCTCCTCCCTCTCCTCTTCTTGGCTGAGGAAGCATCTGAGTTGATTGATCAGTGCCTTGAGTTAACTACTTCCATTAGCAATAAATAATGCACTCTCCTCATTCTGAGGAGCATTGATTGGGGAGGAAGGAAGGGAGGATGAACAGCTGTCTGGCCAACTTAGAAGGCACTGGCATAAGTACATGAAGGCACAGGCACCCGGGCCTTGGCAGAGGCAGCCTGTGGGATCTGTCGAGTCTGATCCAGCCTTAGACTCGGCCCTCTATGCAACCCTGTTTTTTAGCATTGCTACAGGCTCTCACGAGGTATAGCCCCTGATCGTGTCTTCTAGAACTCAGCATTTACCATGCATCAGTTGCTGAGAAATCCCAGCCTCAGTAGCCAGACCTCCCTTTGACCAACATCTAACCTGAGGATACGTGGTTCATTGTCTACCAGGACTTGGAAACCCATAGGAGACCTAGGAAGGTTTCCACGACCTCCTCCCTCTTAGCCAAAGACTTGCTGTACTAAATCCCAAGAAGTGACAGACCTGAACGCCCTCTAGATAGAGGGCCTGGGGGCAGATGGAGCAAAGCCTGGAGCAGGGAAGTGGGCAGATGCCCTGGTCCTGCAGGGGTGTTCAGCACCTCCGTGGAATGGGACAACTGCACTTCCTGGATCGAGATGGGCTTTAAGATGACGTGTTGACTTGTCTCCAGGTGAGTGAACACAGGTGGGCTGGCTGGGCTTTCTCAGCACTAAGCTCGGCAGGAACAGTGATGTCAGCAAAGTGATCAAGCCGGAGATCCTTGTTTCCCCTAGAGTAGAAGGGAGAAGCTCGAGGTGCTGAGCTTCCAGGAGAGGCAAGAAGCCTCGGCTACTCTGCTACAGAATGGAAGGAGTCTCTTGGGGTAGACCACAGCTGCAAGTGCCTCTGCCGTGTTAGGTTTGGAGTTAAAATCTTACACTCACCCACGTGCAGTCCTTGGGGTCAGCTAGAGTTGGCATACAGACCGCAAGAGAACCCTAGCATTCTGGGGAACCAGAGACCTAGAGGCCTCAGCTAGGTCTCCAGGCAGCCCTTGCCCCATGGAAGAGATGCCAGGTGGTGTCCGGTGTGGTCCATACCCTATGGAACCCTCCCTCCCTCCCTCTGAGTCTTCCATATCGGGATGCCCTTTGAACTAGCTCACAACTTCTGGCTCCATGGGCACACAAATGTGGACCTTCACACTGGGTTTCCACCTACTGGACAGGCCCTTCTAAGGGGACAAGTTCAAGTCCGTTCAGCCACTGAACAGCAGGAACTGCCGAGAGGGTGAGCTTCTCTCAAACAGGAGAGATGCCAGCCCTAAACACTGGTACCAAGAAGGTTTGTGCAGTCCAAGTCGCCCAGACCTGGGTGAATGAAGATGGAGTTGTGGTCAAGTATCGGTCGACTGAGGTATCAAGTACCTAGTCCCTTTCCCCAGGGGCCTGGATGAATGGACCCAACTCGCCGCTGAGCTAAATGCCTGGCTGTGCTTTAAGCCTCTGTTCCCGTTCCAGCAGAATGGAAGCCCCAGCTTCCGTGATCTGCATTATCCCTAAGGTATTACCACAAAGGGATTCAAATCACCATGGCCAACCTTGGGGTCACTTGTGTCAAGTGCTGGGGAGAAAGAGGCAGCATACATGACCCACGGCCCTGGCCTCCTCTTGCTGCACCATACCCTAGCAACTGAAGACAGTTCCACTCTGTGGGCCGCCAACATAAGTGCACAACGGCTGAGACCTGGTCTCCCAAAGATGAAATTGAGGTGTTAGTGGCTGCCTCAAAGATCTAGGGGTGATGCCACTCCTAAGCAATCCAGTCCTTGCAATGAATGACTGGAATACAATCCTGGTTGTCGTTTGGGGCTCATCAGCCCCTAAAGGCCTGCTAACCTTCTGCCTGGCCTGCCCATGACCTTCAAGCCACCAATGGCACACAGAGGCCTCCTTGGGCCTTGGATCTGCCTTCCTGTAACATGTAGACAGAGAGAGATCTTGTGATGAGGTCAGGCCAACCCTGGGCAATCATTGCCTCAACCATGTATTTATCCCAGGCGCAGGTGCTGGCCCATGCCACTTGGGGCATGCGCACACAGTGGGGAGCCTCTTCCTGCCTACCACAGAGGCAGCTGTGATCCCCTGCCTGAGGATGGGTCTTCTCTCCAACTGTACCCATGGTCCTGTAATACCAGGCACATGGGAGAAGTTGGAACTCTGGGAACTTGAGTCTTGACCCCTTGGACTAATTAGGAAGGGATGAATCCTGCTTCTCCATTGCTGCAGCCTGCGGGGGGCTTTAATATGCTGTCGGAGAGGCACGTGTTCTGACTGCCAAGGGGACTGACTGCCTTTGCTCCAGGTCTGCGTGATGTCCTGCGCAGGCGCGGAAGCCCCGCTTCAGGCTCTATTGCTGCTATGTGCAGCTCATGCTGCAGGCACCAGCGGATTCCATGCTCGGAGCTTGTCCCCCTGTGGATGTGGCTCTGGGAGTAACTCAACGATGGAGTATGAGCAAGGATTCCCTTCAGTCCCTTATAGGGAAAGCCGTACATCAGGTGGGTGCTGCCCTCTGTGTGTCAGATGGGTGACTTGGGCTAGACTGTATCCCTCCCTCCCTCCCTCCCTCTCTCCAGTGAGGTCAAGCACTGAGGTCAAAGTTGGTTGAAGAAACATTTTTAGCCTAAAGATTCCATGATGGATGGGAATATGATACTTTGTACCATAAAGCTTGCAATGATAACTCATCAGCCAAGGACATTGTGTCCCTTCCTGGGAAGCTCCCATGTGGATCTGTGTCTGATGCTTGGGTCGCACCCACTCTCTGACCTTCAAGGTGGAGGTGCTTGGGGCAGTCCTCCAATCCCAGGCAAAGTTACTAATCCATCACAGCCATCGAGGAGCTCCTGTAGATGCTCAATCTCTCAACACAGTCCAACATAGTAGCAATTTTGAGTACTCTGAGGATGGTTTGTAGTAAGCTTCAGTCCTCAATTACCCATGTGGCACTTGCTAGAACAATAGCTCTGGTTGGCAAACTCGGGTGCAAGTTCCCTCCCTGAGAACTGCCCACCAGTGCCAGGGGTAAAAAGGGTCTTGCCTGAAGTGCATGCCCTGAAGTTCAGGGTGGATAAGAGGTTAGAAGGGAAAGTTGAAGGACGGTGAAGTTGCCCTAGGCTTTCGCATTAATGTTTTGGGAGGTTATAAGTGGTACCACTTGATCTGAGGTCAATATCTTCCTGGGTCCTTATTTGCAACTAGGTTCTCCTAAGACCTGGTCTGAATGTTGGATTCATGCTCGGGTCTGGGCCTTGTTCCCAATGGCTCTTAGCCTCTGTCACTTAACGTCTTGGAACCTCATGAGGAATGAGCCTCTTTCCTCTGTCAGTGGTCGGCTTCCAGGTGAGCATCTGAGCTGGGTCAACCTCTTCACCTTGAGGGTGAATGGCTTTAGTTCTGTGGAGTCTTCCTCCTCCCCCTCAACCTTCTCTTAGGTCATTCAGCTTACTTAACTCATTCAGCCCTAGGGGGGTACTGTTCTCTGGCTGCCATATCACAATGGGTAGTGACTTTGAGTGGATGTAGACATTTCTGAGACATCAAAGGGCATTGGCCTGGAAGGAGATGTCAGGGGTAGTGACGGGTCCTTTACATACTGCTGCTCGGGCACCTACACCAACCACAATGTTTCAGATGTGCTTGGGCCCAGGTTTGCATCCCAATATGGGACTACAAAGACTGGGATGGAAAACGGTCAAAACGTGGCTGGCATCTAACTTCCTCCCCCCAACTTCCTAAGCCTTTCACATCGTGAAGGCTTAAGTTTTGGAAAACACAAATGCATCTCAAACTTCTTGATGCCTGGAAACACCTGAGTACACCATTCAACAGCAAATGCCTGTGCACCAGATTCCTAGGAGCTGAAGATGTGGCAGAGAATGCCCTTGCTTGCAGAAAGTTTGCAAGACCCAACTGAAACATTGGGTAGTATCATGACCTATGAAGGAAACTGAAGCCAGCGTATGGAGCGGACAGAACTCGGGAGTCGTGGGCTCAGGTTCTGACCTGCAGTCTTGGCTAGACACAGAAGCCCTTGATCTGCAAGGCATCCCACTGTCAAACCTTAACGTATGCTTCCCCTCAGATGTTCACTAGATGCTCCTAAAGAATAAACCTTGATTCTTAAAAACGAGTCTTAAAAACACTAGCTAGAAACTCAAGGTAGTGATATAGAGGTCTGGGGAAGATGAGTCTGGCTGTAGCATCTCCCCAAGAACTGCCAATCAGACACAAAAAAGGCTCCCAGTTGGTACTTCAGATGAGATAGCTTTGGGGTTGAAGAGCCATCCTGCTGGCTTCCTACTGAAATGTGTGTGGTGGACTTTAGTTTCCCTGAGATCCCTTCTAGGGGTAGGTGTGCAGACCTCGGGTCAGATTTCGCTTGGCTCCAGCAACTGTCATTGGGTTGATGCCAGATTTGGATCCTGGCACCACTTGGTGTTTGGAGGGAAAAAGCTTGTTTGCTTGTTAGGGGGAGCAAGAGGGAGTACTGCAGTATGTACGTGTCCTGGGTCATAACTCGGGCAAACAGAACATGAAACTACGTGGGCTACAAAAACCGTGGAGTGGAATATACTACGTATGTGGAAGAGATTAAAAACCATAAACCCTCACAAACTAATGGGGACAGATGGCCGGCACAACAGATGGGCCAATAAATGGGGGCCTTCCCTGACCTGTCAACCCATCTTGGACTCTGGGTTATTCGGAGTCTCTTCTACTCCTAAAACCAGCTACAGAGGAAATGGAACAGTTTCCTAACCAAAAACCTCGCCTCCATCCCAGCCCTAGGAGGGAGGGGGAGATAGCCCTGGAGCAATTGAACTAAGGAACTTGGCAAATCGTAAGGATGTTGCCATTTTATTTTTGCTCATAAAACACAAAGGCCCAGCTTAGTGGACCAATATGGTGGCTCCTAAAAGCACATCTTGAGGGCCATGTGTGGCTTGGGTTGACCCTCCACCATCCTAAAGAATGGAGGTGGACATGGTCCACCCAAGTGAACACTGGGTGACTTGGGCTTGGAATTTCTCTCTAGGGGGAACTGATCTCTCCCCCTCAACTGAATGGCTAGGCTAGTGTCAGTTACCAGTCTAACAATTGTGTACATGTGACTGTCTTTGGCTAGCCTTCCCCCAGGGACTGGGGACTCTGGATGCCCTGACACCCATTGTTGACAGTTGCTACCTTTGAGGGAAGAAGGGAAAATGAGCACACGAGTCCCAATGTGGGCTTCCCTCGAGCACCTGGCACACCCAAGTTCTCCACCTCGCTAAGGTATACTGTGTGTGATAGTCTCTGCACCTGGAAGACCTAAGTCCTTGCCCTGGTTCTCCAAGGTGGCAGTACAGAACCTCCTTGGGTGGCGTCTCTGGCCATCCCTGGAACAAGGATAGCCTCTTCCTTCTGACCAGGGCCTTGATGCTCCTGGAGAGGCATTGCTTAACCTCCCCATCTGGGATACAGGCCAGCAAATGGGCGTCTGCAAATGTTCCTGAGCCTTCTCTTTCCTTAGAGTTTAGAATTTAGGGACTTCTGAGCTGGACTGGGTGGCACTGTCCACAGGGCTGTGAGGCTTTTAGGGAAATAAGTGCACTAGCAAGAGGTTGGACTTCGTGGTTAGTGGTATAAACTTAAACAGTTGGACAGTCATACCTCAACAATGCTTAAACGTCACCATTGCACCTGAGTGACAACTTGTGGTAGAGGGCATTGGGTCCATCTCAGGTTACCACAAACCTCTCCTGTAGCCCCGCCTTCCAATAGTCAAAGGTACTAATGCAAGTGCTGCTCACACTCTAAGGTTTGTTGAAGCAAAGGACGGGTGAGGAGGGGGACACTGGGTAGATGCAAGTGAGAATTTGAGGCTCCTATTGGGGTGACTCTGGGCTGTTTGTCTAACTTGAATATTCAGGTTATTCTGTCGTGTAACGATTTTGAACATGTGGCTGCCTGTATCCAGAGGGAGTTCTGCAGGGACTAGGCACTTGATACACTCAATCTGCTGAATCCTGCATGGGCCATTGACAAGTACTGAGTAGGTGCTATCTAGATTTGAAGACCTGAGAATCGTTTTCATGTCTGAGTCTTAAGTTGGCCTGAGATTTTCCTTTCATGGAAGGATCCTCAGGCTTTCAAATACCATCAGTTTGTGCTTGTAAAGGAAGCAAACTGACACCTCCAACTCTCCTGGGGTCTGGACTCCATTTGCAAGTGCTGAAGGTCGTTCTCAAAGAGCACTTGTGACTTGGGCTATAACTTCTCACTATAGCTTTGTACCCAATAAAAATGTACCTAAAGGGAAAAAAGATGTTCACTGGGAAATAGGTGATGCCCTTGTAAGGGGAGCCACTCGCTGAGGGCTTACAAAAGTTGAATGAGGCTCTGAAGGGAAACTTCTAAACATGGAGACTTCATAGCCTACCATGATGGCAAGTGGAGCACTTCTACATGCCCCAAGTCTTAAAACCCGGTCACCTGCTTGTCCTTGAAATGTCAAATCTAGAATGACTGATGTCCTACTCCCAGCCTGTCCTTGTGGCCTCCAGCTGATCGGACAAATCTAGCTCTACAGGGGAGGGAGAGCGGCACTAAGTTGCATCTGACACCAAGCTCTGTTGCTGGGACCTTAAACCCAAGCCCTTCATGGCCCAGGCAGGTAAGGGCTGAGAGCAGACCAGGAGGGGGCTGGACAGTAGACACACAACTACTTGAAGCATGGCTCAAACACCTGAGACAGTGGGAGGGCCAACTGTGCTGCCAGGACTGTCCAACAGGTACTAGGAAACTCGAGTTTCCATAAACCTCACGTGCAGGGCCCAGACTGCTGCCCCAGGCCAGGTGTGAACACGGGCAGAAGCCTGCGGACACTCCTTGGCTTCTAGGGCTGGCCATGTAGGCAGAGTCCTGTACCTGTGTACCTGCCCATATACCCAATGGTCAGCTCTTCCAATGCAGAGAACGTCAAAATCAAAAAGCACTAAAGCCAATGCTGGCTTGAATGTGCTCCCTCGACCCCATCCCCAACTTCCCTTATTGGTGTGCCTGCAGCCACTAGCACTGCCCAGGAAGTATTCACTTATGCAAGTGAGAATTGTCCCAGTGTGCCTCTGGGACTTGATCTCAACAGCTCCTCTAGAAGCTCAGGGCCTTCAGAGGCCACCCACTACGGCTGCCTAGAACTTTGGTTTTTATGGACAATGGGACAGTCCATCTAGTCGGATGTGCTCTGTGACCTACAAGTCCTTGTGTTATACACAGTCCACCGCAAGGTCCCCATTAGCTTTGGAGACCAAACATGGAAGGGAAGATGAGATACATCTATGCACTGAATATAACTCGCAACATGTCACTGACAAGTCTCAAAGCTTACACAATCTCTTGTGTACAGCTTGGCTAAACACTCGAATTCACTGTGAACACCACTATACCTTAAGTTACATTCTTGGTCTTGGCATGACTAAACACACCAGGACGTGTCTAGGTCCATGCTAAGGTTGCTGTTAGACGCCATGATGTGATGGTAAACCACTTGAAGTGTCTGAACACTTGGTTTGGCTTACCACCCAAAACTAGAAGTCTACATTCTGAATGTTAAACCAAACTATCTTACAATTGCATTCTTTCTGAGAAACTGCAAGAAATGCCCTTAGTAGGGAGACTGAGGATCAATACCTTGTTGCTCAAAAGATGAATAAGGATCTTGACTTGTGCCCTTACTTCTTGTTGAAGCAACCAGTATTCACAGCACCTCACAGCAAAGCCAGTCTTGTGGGCAGAGCTGAAATTGACCTGCAATCGGACACCAGGCTTTGTTACACTCTGGGAGATGCTGATGGAGCTAGGAAAGTGCATCTCGAATTCTTGGCTACCTAATGTGCCCTCATCAGGGACTTCCTGCTGCCACAATTCCACATTGACTGCATTCTTAAAGCCTCTTTCCACCATGAGTTCTGTGGTGGAAGTGGGTTCCCAAGACACAGGTTCTGAGTGTCTGGGCTTTGAACTTGGATGTGAGAACACTGTCAGTGCCTCTGGCCTCCCTCAGGATGGAACTCTGGAATCATGCTACAGAAAGGCAAAGGCACAAAGTCCTGTTTGGAGGACTCCCACAGTAGCCCACTGTGGTCACCATTCTGGGGTCAGACTGGTCTTCACTGTAACTCCATGACCCTAGACCTAGCCTCACTTGTGCAATGGCAAGCTGGTAGGATGGCGATTATATGAACGTGCCTGGCCTTACGATGGACGTGTGGGAGGGCTAATGCTAACCCAGTGTGTTTTCTTGGGGTCTAGACTGAGAAGATCTCAAGTGTCGGAGTTGGCCTGAACCTGCTGTGTGCTTCCCCATCTGCCAACTTGGCCCAGGTCCCGTGACTATCTGCTGCTGACATCAAACAGATCTGCTTTAGATTGAAGTGGACTGAAGACCTTCACATTCTAGGGGTGGGTGCATGAAGGCATGTTCACTCTTCCACACAGTCAAGCCAATGTAGATGTAGAACATATCGAAACACGGTTTGCATCCTAGGTGAGGCACACCCTCTAAAGGAACTGAATGTGAAGTGGAGGCACTCCTAAGTGGCACGTGGGAAGGCCTTGAGTGACTTTAGCACAATATCATGTAAATGATCTCTGAATCTCCCAGTGAACCATAGGGTCCACTCTGCATGCCTATCGTAGAGGTGGGAACTCAAGCAGAGTCACGGAACCCAAGTGAAGTGCTGCTCACATCTCCTAGTCATGCCAGGTTGACGAATCTCAATCTGTCAAGGTGCTTGACTCTCCCCATTGAAATTCCAAATTGCTGCAAATATGCAATTTGCAACCAATCCCGTGAACGGTCTCGTGATGTATTTTAACCTCCACCTGCATCTTGCTTGACTCTGCACCCTGGTTGATAGGGTGGAAGCTGGCTGTGTCCTCCATGTTCCCAACATGGCAGACCCTTGTAGTTAAGGGGAGTGGCACATGACAGAAGTGTGCTAATGGGCTCCATTATGGATGGACCTAAGCACGGAATTGCAAGTAGAAGTGATTGTGTCAAGAGTCCCGGGGTAACTGGACCACAGAGAAGCAGCTTGACACAGGCCTGGCTTCCTGGAATCCCCAGGGCTTGAATCCCTTGAGCTTCTTCTAAGTGAAAACAAGATTTCTTTTTTTTTTTCTGTTAGTGGTTTTTAAATTTTATTTATTTATTTTTTATTGGTTGTTCAAAACATTACAAAGCTCATGACATATCATCTTTCATATATTTGATTCAAGTGAATTATGAACTCCCATTTTTACCCCAAATACAAATTGCAGAATCACATCAGTTACACATTTACATTTTTACATAAAGCCATATTAGTGACTGTTGTATTCTGTTGCCTTTCCTATCCCCTCCTATCCCCCCTCCCCTCCCCTACCCTCCCACCTTCCCTCTACCTAATCTGTTGTTGTTCCAACCTCTATCCTTGAGATGCCTTGTGTTTTATTCACACACACGTTGAACTTGGTCCAGGAACTTCCTCTGTGCCAGGGTCTCCGGTCTGTTGACAAGCAGATTGGGCCATGGCTGGCTGAGTCTGGAGGGTGAGGTCATGTGGTACAGGACATGGCTTTGTTGGCCTATGGGATCCGACAGTTTCAGCTCCAGGAGTTGTGAGTAGGTAGGGGACTTGTACCTAGCATCTCCTGAGTAGTAGAGAAGATACTTAACACTGTCATCCCTGTGTCTAAACAGTACAAGCTCAAGAACAGGGGTCCTTCCTTGTACCAGGCAATGTACCTGGCCATGTTCCTTAAGGGCAATGACTAGATGTGGCCATTCGTCCCGAGAACCCTAACTTGTGCCCCAGTTTGGGGAGCATCATACCTAAAGTCCCAACAGATGCTTTGTACAGACACAAACCCTGGGTCTATGCTTGGGGTGGGGGACAGCAACGTTTTATGTCCCATATGAACACCATCAAGAAGGCATCTGCTGCCTTCTCTGGGCCTGCCCGTCCTATGAACCAAGATGTAGTCTACCTTGGCAATTGTCCCAGGTGAACTTGAATGTGCACTATGATAAACGAACTGTGAGTCTTCTCCAGATGAAGTTGACTGTTCCACTCGACTGTCCTCGTGGGCTTTCTTGTGGGTCTGCCAAGAGCTAATAGAAGGGTGTCCATGTTTGAAACTGCCACAGTCTGGCTGGGCAAAATAACCGAGAGGTGACAAGCAACTTGAAGGTTGAAGTGGGAACTGCTTTATTGCAAGGAAACTCAGTGGGAACTGAGCGGGCACTCATAATAATAAACCTACTGTTCCTTGAGGAAGAGGTCCTTTTACCCCTGTAAGAATGATTTGAACTCCCATCTCTGGAGTTAGTACTGCTCTGGCAGAGGTGCAGATGTCAAATCCTGTGCTCCCTCTAGTTTGTCTGATAAGGGAGTTAACGGATAATGTGTCCTGGGCACTACCCTGATGGTGTTGCTGGGTTCCTTCAATGCCCTGTATATTTGTGGTTGTGGGCCCTGGGGCATTGGGCCCCCTTGTCCATTTTTTGGCAATGGAGTACCTTCTACAGTAGTCTGAGAATGGCATTCATTAGCCCAAAGTTTTCCTCTATGACATCGTGGGCAAACACCTGGTATTTTTCTTTTCTGATTTCTACGTGGCTGGATTGCTTTGTCAACATAAATTTGACACATAGTAGGGCTATTATCCATCACTTGAGGGAGCATTTTCCATTCACATCTCTGATCAGGACCTTCATG
Source organism: Spermophilus citellus (assembly GCF_964194105.1). Lineage (NCBI taxonomy): Eukaryota > Metazoa > Chordata > Mammalia > Rodentia > Sciuridae > Spermophilus > Spermophilus citellus. The sequence goes on from NC_138184.1 coordinate 82,852,345, forward strand.
ATTCAGCGCTGGGACAGTAAATGCAAAACGTGGACTATCCTCAGGATGAATTGGAATTGAAAAAAAACAATCTTTAATATCTATAACTAAAACATACCAGGTTTTTGGCAAAGCAGACAATTGAGGAATCCCCAATTGAGCAGGTCCCATGATAATCATCTCTTTATTGATAGCTCTCAAATCTTGTAATAATCTCCATTTGCCAGATTTCTTTTTTAATAACAGAAATGGGAGTATTATGGGGAGATACAGAAGGTTGTATATTTCCCTCCGCTAATTGTTGATTGACCAGGTCATGGGCTGCTTGTATTTTTTCTTTAGTCGGGGGCCACTGAGGAACCCATACTGGCCTTTCTGATTTCCAAGTAATTTTTATTGTCTGAGTGACCCCTTCCAAAAACCTAATCCATGTCTGTTTTTTGATCTATTTGTATTAACTTGTCGTTTTGTAGACAGTATAGTTGGGTGGCCTTTCTAATAAAGGAAACTAAGCCGACCTGCGGTAGCTCAGCTGACTAGGGTGCAATGGCCTTTAACTCACCTACTACCAAACCAAGGTCAGTCTGATTTTGCTCGTACTTTTGGCCCCTAAACCTTGTTGTACACATAACCTCAGGAACTGGCACCTCTATGGTGTGGATCTCCAGAAGGGACTTGTGCTGGCTTTAAGAATGTTCAATATTGGTGTTGCCAAAGGGTCTTCTGAAAGGAAACACATGCTCTACTAAGTAGCACCATAGTCATTGGAGCCAAAGACGGAACATAACTAGAAAATTGTCCAGGGGATTTGAAACCAAGGCACCAGGAGCTCTTGAACCCAATCATGCCCTATGGGCAAGTGTTAATTGTCCTGATACAGTCTTTGTCCTGTCAATGTCCTAGGATTAAATTCTAAATCGGGCACAAATGTCTCTAAGCAGTGTTCCTTGCAAGATATCTACATAACTTGGACTTGCCAAGGAGGCAAAGGAACCAGAATCTTGGTATTGATGTACTTTTACTTTGAACATGCTTGAACTTGTGGTGATTGCCTGAACTTGAACTTCAGTGGCTGGCCTTACCAAATCCTCCTTTGAGCCTTTAAGGCCCAGGCCTTAGCATCCTGGGCTCATGCCCAATGAGCAGCTAATCCCCCTTCTTCCTGGGCATCCTCGGTGCACCCTAGCCCTTAACAGATGTGCACTTAGAAATGGCAACCTACTAACAGGGAAGCTGCTTGGATGGTTACAGCCAGAGTGTTAAAACTGTGGCTCTGGAATGTGGGGCAGGATTTGTACAAGGGCTTTATCCCTGGTTGTGCTCACAGGCAATTAACTTATCTGCATTACCAGTGCATCCCTGCTGTATGTGTCTATCAGACCCCACGCCTACAGTCACCCGGGCAGACGGCACATGAGATGCTGCAGAGACCTGTTGCCAGGTGCTTTATATAATTCTAATTGGAGACTAGGGAAGGAAGGGTCTCTGCCAGCTTTTCAACTGCTCTCAGTAGCACCCTTGCCTGTCGCTCGGTGATGAGCCAGGACTATCTTCAGGAATTTTCCCAGCCGGCTAATCAAATGGCATCAGTGAGAATATTTGCAGCTTCCTGCCACTTAGGGAGCTTTATCAGAGCCCTTAATATCAACCCACCTGCCCAAAGCTGATAACGGGACAGGGGCCAGGGATGGGAAGCCTCCAGAGAGCTGGTGAAGACCAGAAAACAAGATGTCAATCTAATCAGACTTCACCTAGGACCCCCTGCTTGAGCTGGGAAGAGCTTCCTGGGGATGACACGTCAGTGGCACCAGACAGATGCTCAGCACTTAGTAGTGCTTGTCTCTCTAGACCTGGAGCACCGGTCCCGGTACCACATGGTCCTCTCCACAGCGATGAGATGCTGTTCCTAATGCTTGCTAGGAACTGAGCCTGGGTATTCATCTTGCCTCTACATGACCTTGAACCACTTTCCTGGCCATTCTTGACTCTGTCAAATGGGGGCATTCTCTGAATCGGTTAAGGGCATACACAACCTCCAGTCTCATACCTCATCAGATCTCTGTTCCTGTAGTCCTAAATCATGACTGTTGACCTGACACCAAAAGGGGCAGTAGGCCTCCAGGTAAGAAATTAAAGTGTCTACCTTTGTGTTTCCTGCTTTAAAGGCTACGATGACTTGGAAAACACACCTGTCACCATGCCACCTGAGTCTTATGACACTAGACAAATACTTGATCTTGGCTGCCGTAGTCTGGCTGGGCACAGAATCATGAGCCACTCAAGCAGGAACAAAACTTTATTTTTGAAAATGCCGCCAATACCCCGTACACCTCCGGGAAGAAACCAGTCCACCCACGCGGTTGCGTTCTCCCGGAACCGGAAACAAGTTCCTCCCCCGGAATTCCCTCCTACTGTACTTCCCCAACCTATGGGAACTCTCCAGGAGTCCTGTAGCAGGCCGAGGTGAACAGCAGGAGTCCAATATCCATATGAATGCAAATCTTAACATAATCATATCATCTCAATGGCTAGCTGGCATCACCTTACAACCAAAAGTGCCATGCAACGTATTACTTGGCTGTGGCTCTTAGCATCTGCCCCCTTCTGTTTAATTAAGCAACAGGCAATGTGGCTAGGGACTGTGCCTGTTAGGTATGTCCAATTCAAAATATGGTTCTTACCCGTCATCGGAAAACTGACCTCTAGGCGTCAGCCTCCTGTCTTAGGTTGATACCACTGCAATTGAATCTTACCCGTCACTGACTACCGGTCCAGTATATAGCCATACCTGTGGATAGGCCTATGCACCAGTGTGTGGGGGGGGTGAGGTTCTTTGCCTCACCTCAGTTGGCCCCCAAAATTAGACCATCACTAGTAGAAGGGAGGAAGATACAGAAATGCCATGACATCAAGTCAATAGACGGCTCTTTAGGAAAAATTGCATCACTGGTGACACATCAGCAAAGATACGCCAGCACTACCATAGTTTGCTGTATCAACAAATAGAGCACAATGCATACAAGTGATACATAGTCCAGGCAAGTTTTGTAAGCAGTTCAAAGCGGAGGAATCTATCAATATGTCCACTTCCTCCCAAAATAAATCGACTCAGTGATTGAGCATTACTTGTTGAGTTATTATTCATTGATTCATCAGTTTATACAGTTTGTTGTGATAATTATTGAAGAAGTTGTAGTTTGGTTTCATCTTTGTCTTCACCAGCATTTGGATGAAAATAGGGATTTTGACAATGATGTTAAGAAAAAAAAATGTAACATTTCAACAGGTATTAAGAAAACAATTTTTAGAACAATTCACATTATCTTGAACAGAATTATTAAATATAATGAAAAGGAAAGGTGAAAGTAAACAAACAGATCTGTTAACCTGCTTATTTGTACACATACTAAAACAATCTTCAACAGCTGTTTACCCAAATTAAATTAAACCATTAAAATCACGTGAATAATAAAAAATTTTTGGATCCATATATTTATAAGCGCTCCTCATATGATATACAGACATACGCACATACAGACATACAACACAAAACAGAAATGTGCACACGTAACATACAACACATAAGACAATAGTAAAGGCCTTGTAGATTTACCTAGGTGAAATCTCCATTGCAATGTTTAAAAACTCCATAGTCAAAAAATAAAACTGATCAGAAAAACATTAATCTAGGTCTGTATGAGCTCAAAAATAAAATGGAACTTTATGATGTGGGAAAAAGCAATAATAAAATAGATATTGAAAAAAGCATCCTGGTTAATGACTGTCGCAGATGTAAGAATAGCCAAGCTGGAGCTCTGGATATTAGCTGTTATGGATTTGAGTCAAATCATCTTCTTTTTCATCTGTAGAAATCGCTTTGGTTAGTCTCTCTGGAATCCAAATTGGCTGCTGTTCTCCCTATGGAAACACACAAACTGACCCCCAACTCCAGACAATCACTGGGTCAGGACCTTTCCAATGTCCTGTTAGAATGTCCTTCCAAAGTATCTTAGGCTTATGTACATTTTTTGGATACAAATGTCTTTCTGCAGCACTAAGCCCCGATGAATCCAAATTTAAAAAGTTTAGAGTAAAAAGGGTTATTTTAAGTTTATATTTGGGGGATATATACCCCTTTCCAATTCCCTCTTTTTGCTTTAATAAGTACATTTTAATAGTTTGATGAGCTCTTTCAACTATGCCTTGTCCTTGTGGATTGTATGGAATTCCTGTTATGTGAGTAATGACAAATGATAAGCAAAATTGTTTAAAAGAGGTAGAGGTATAGACAGGACCATTAATTGTTTTTAACTGTTTTGGAATGCCCACAGTGGCAAAATTTTGTAAGCAATGAGCTATAACATCTTTAGTTTTTTCTCTGGCATGAAGGGAGCCCATCAAAAATCCGGAAGAAGTATCAACTGTAACATGCAATTATTTTAATTTTCCAAATTCTGGCAAGTGTGTGACGTCCATCTGCCAAATATGTTTAGGTATCAGTCCTCTAGGATTGACTCCAAGATTAACTTGTGGTAAAAATGTCCCACAATTTTGACATTGTTGTATTATATGTCTGGCTTGTTCTTTAGTAATTTTAAAATGCTTTTGTAAAGTATTAGCATTGACATGGAACCTTTTATGAAAATTTATAGCTTCTTCTATTGTGGAGAAAATATGTATGTCATGTGTAGATTTATCTGCTAGTTCATTGCCCATACTAAGGGCTCCAGGCAATCCTGTATGTGCCCTGATATGTCCTATAAAGAATGGATCTTTTCTGTCCCAGATTAGACTTTGTATAGCAGAAAACAAAGAGAAAACAGTAGAAGGGGAAATCTTACCAGCATCTTCAAGGGATACTATAGCATTAACTGTATACTATCAGAAAATAAATTAAATACAGAATCTTTAAACATCATAAAAGCTTGTAATACTGCATTAAGCTCTACCTTTTGAGCTGATTGTTTGGGTACTAAAAATGTAAAAGTTTGATCAGGAGGAACTACTGCTGCTGTACCATTGTTTGACCCATCAGTGAATATATTTGGAGCATTCATGATAGGGGTTTTTCTTGTCATTTTTGGAAAAACTACAGGATGTGAGGACCAAAAAGACAACAAAGGATTAGATGGTAAGTGATTATCAAATGAAACACTAGATTTACACATGATTATTGCCCAAGTATTTAACTCATTAGCTAACTCATCAATTTGATCCATATTATATGGAGTAATAATTTTATTGGGAGAAATCCCAAACACTCCCTTTGCTGCTTTTATTCCTTTGAGTATTAATTGTCGTACAGCCTCAGGATATCTAGTAAGACTAGTGTTAGGAGAATAAGATAAATGTATCCATGATAATGGACCTTCTTGCCAAAATACTCCTGTAGGAATATTTTTGGTTGGTAGTACAATAAGTTTGCCTTTATTGTTTATCAATTCTATCCAAATGCATATTTTCCATATATGTCTCAATGATTTTTAATGCTTTTCTTGCTTCAGGCGTTAACATGCAGGGTGAATTTGGATCTGATGGACCTTTTAGGATATCAAATAAAGGTCCCAACTCTCCTGTTAGTATACCTAGATAAGGCCTTATCCAATTTATGTCTCCTAATAACGAGTTTCAAAAGTTAAGTGATTTGAGTTGATCTACTCGTATTTGAATTTTTGGTGGACAGACCATGGTTGAGGATAATAGAACTCCTAAATAATTAATTGGAAGATTTAATTGTACTTTATCTATTGCTATCTCTAGATTATAATTTTTTAATAAATTTGTAAGTGTGGCATAACATTCTAGCAATGTGTTTTTATCTTTATGTGCCAATAACACATCATCCATATAGTGAAATATTTGTAGTTCAGGATTTTGATTTCTAAGTGGCTGGATTGCTTTGTCAACATAAATTTGACACATAGTAGGGCTATTAGCCATCACTTGAGGGAGCATTTTCCATTCATATCTCTGATCAGGACCTTCATGATTTAGTGCAGGGATAGTAAATGCAAAACGTGGACCATCCTCAGGATGAATTGGAATTGAAAAAAAAAAACAATCTTTAATATCTATAGCTAAAACATACCAGGTTTTTGGTAAAGCAGACAATTGGGGAATCCCTAATTGAGCAGGTCCCATAATAACCATCTCATTATTAATGGCTCTTAAATCTTGCAATAATCTCCATTTACCAGATTTCTTTTTGATGACAAAAATGGGAGTATTATGGGGAGATACAGAAGGTTGTATATGTCCCTCTGCTAATTGTTGTTTGACCAGGTCATGGGCTACTTGTATCTTTTCTTTAGTCAGGGGCCACTGAGGAACCCACACTGGTCTTTCGGATTTCCAAGTAATTTTGATTGTCTCAGTGGCCCTTTCTGAAAACCCAATCCACGTCTATTTATTTCTTGATCTATTTGAATTGGTGCTGTCATACCTTGTTCTTGTTCTCTTAAGCTTTTTTCTTTCCTAAAGCCTTGTCTAGTCCTAGTAGTGGGCGCGTTAGGATTGATGTTATTTGTTAATGTCAATCCTAATTGATCTAGGACATCTCGTCCCCATAAATTTACGGGAAGATGATCCAATACATAGGGCTGTATAGTTCCTTCACATCCTTCAGAATCCCTCCAATCTAATACCATAGCACTTCTATGGGGATTTGTTGCCAGTCCTAGGCCTCGAAGCGTTTGAGTGGCTTGTTGTAATGGTCAATGTTTTGGCCATTCTTGACGAGATATGATACTGAGGTCAGCACCTGTGTCCAGCAGCCCATTAAATTCATGTCCTTGAATATTTAATTTTAGCATTGGGCGAGAATCTAAATTTAAAGACAGCATAGCCCAATCTACACCTGTGGAGCCTAATCCCTTGGAACCTCTTTCTACATTACAACTGGAAAATTTATCATGCAGGCTGGGTGTTATTAATAACTGTGCTATTCTATCTCCTGGTGAAATTACTGATATACCTCTTGGAGAACTAGCTATAATTTTTATTTCACCCTCATAATCGGGATCAATTACCCCAGGACTTATCATAAGTCCTTTTAGTGTAGAAGAACTGCGTCCCAATAATAAGCCTACTATTTCCTGGGGAAGAGGTCCTTTTACTCCTGTGGGAATGACCTGAACTCCCATCTCTGGAGTTAGTACTGATCTGGCAGAGGCGTAGATGTCCAACCCTGTGCTCCCTCTAGTTTGTCTAATGAGGGATTTAATGGATAATGCATCCTGGGCACTACCTTTATGGTGCTGCTGGGTTCCTCCATTGCCCCGTATATTTGTGGTTTGGGGCCCCGGGGCATTGGGCCCTCCAGTCTGTTTTTTGGCAATGGAGCCTGATGCCTTTCTCCATGATATCATGGGTAAACACTTGGTCCTTGTCCATTTTATGATAACGGAATAACCTCTATGGTGGTTTGAGAATGGCATACATTAGCCCAATGTCTCCCTTTATGGCATCGTGGGCAGATACCCGGTATTCTATTCCTTTGATACCTAGCTTTGTTAAACCCTCCCCCTATGGGGCAACTCCTTTTAAAATGTCCTGTTTGATTACAATTATAGCATGTTTTTGGCCTGGCATCTAAAGCCTGTTGTACTGCTGCTAAGACTTGCCCTTGTCCATTAATGTCTCTACATAATTTAATATATGTGTTTAAATCTTCATGTCTCCATGGTCTAATGAACTCTCTGCAGCAACGATTTGCTTGGTCATAAGCCAGTTTTATAAATGGCATTGCCTGTTCTGTATCTCCAAATATTCTAGAAGCTGTCTGAATAAGCCTATCTACAAATTCAGCGTAAGGTTCATTAGTTACTTGTATTACCTTAGATAATTGACCTTGTAAATCTCCATGCCCTAACTGCATCTACAGCAATTTGTGCGTATACGCCAGGATCATATTCAATTTGTTGTCATTGACCCTCATAAGGTCCCTTTCCTAATAACATATCTAGATTTCTTTTGAGGGTAACCAGCTGCTGCATTTCGCCTAGCTGTCTCCATGCAAAATTCCTCATTGGCAACCTTCCATAACAAATATTGTCCTCCATTTAGCATGGATCGACACATGTTAGCCCAATCTATTGGTGTCATATCCAAGTTGGTAATAGATTCGACCATACTTATGGTAAAGGGTGCTTGCGGACCATAGGTTATTATAGCCTCCTTTAATTGCTTTACTGTTTTGAAATCTAAAGCACGGTGAATTTCTTGCCCTCCTTCCTGCTCAAGTACAGGGCATGCTAATCTTTGGGGTCCTGCCTCAGGATTCCGTCCATCAACTACGGGAGTTGAGGGCCGCTCAGCTGTAGATGGAGCTGTTGGTTGAATTACGCCCTCTGGTGATAGAACGGAGTTAGTAGCAGCCTCCTGTTGTAATTCTCCACCTGATGGCTGTTTTTCCTCTAAGCTTTCTTTCTTCAAATTTTCCTCTGACTAGCTCGAGAGACCTTCTCTTTTGCTTGACCTAACATGTTTTCTACCATAGTCTGGACCTCTAACAATTTACTTAACAGTCTTTTCGTTTGTTTTTTACTAGATTCTAATCTACTATAAAGGTAATGCAACCCAATAAGATAGCATAAAACAAAGCCGAAACGGAATGAAACAAAAATGGAACAGAGAATAGTTGTATCAATTTTCTCTTTCTCAGGCCGAACAACTTCAAACCTTGAGCCAACCATTTTTCCCAGTTTGCCTGAGAATTCTAGGGCTAGGGAGCTTGAAACAAAAACAAAATACATCAAAACAAGAACACATTGTTTTTTGAAATGGTCACCCATTCTGTCGCCTTCCCTCAGGGGCGAGCAATTTTACTCGCCTCCAAGCTTCAGGCGTCCCCCGCACGGGCCACCAATTGCCGCAGTCTGGCTGGGCACAGAATCACGAGCCACTCAAGCAGGAACAAAACTTTATTTTTGAAAATGCTGCCAATACCCCGTACATGTCCGTGAAGAAACCGGTCCACCCATGCGGTTGCGTTCTCCCGGAACTGGAAACAAGTTCCTCCCCTGGAATTCCCTCCTACTGTACTTCCCCAACCAATGGGAACTCTCCAGGAGTCCTGTAGCAGGCCGAGGTGAACAGCAGGAGTCCAATATCCATATGAATGCAAATCTTAACATAATCATATCATCTCAATGGCTAGCTGGCGTCACCTTACAACCAAAAGTGCCATACATCATTACTTGGCTGTGGCTCTTAGCACTTGGCAACATGTGATCACCTAACCACTAACAAGGCACAATCTCTGGTCTCAGGCAGACTTGGTGGCCTTGTATACAATCTCAATGTGAGAGCGGTGACCTCGGTGACCAAGAGTGGCCGTGGTACCTTAAGCTGAACATGGCTAACTTCCGTTCTAGGATCAAATGCTGCTTAGAAACTGTTCTTGGTCAGGTGCAAATGCATGACTTAAGCCCTGACCACTGACTGCAGCCTGGACACAGGGTGGAAAGGACATTCTGGGGAGCTGCATATTGGTGGCCTCCACTGCTGGGCACCCGATTGTAGTCTGAAGTGCTGGCTCAATGCACCCCTGGCACCAAGTACGGACAACAGGCTGCTCTGTCTTGACACCGGGAGGCGGGAGGTAGTAATGCCTGCTCTACAAAGTTCACAAAGCTGCCTAGGGAGGAAAGAAGGGGAAGGGACCCCCAACTCGGGTTTCAAAGTTGTCCTCCTGGGGACAACCGGTTGCCAATGCCTGTCAGTCGGGGTTAAGAGCTGGCGACTGCACAGACTGAGGAAACATCCTGATCCAACGGTGGCGGGGTTCTGGTAGTGGAGAGATTAAGGGTCCCCTGGCCTATCTTGCTCATTCTTCCTCTGGCTTAGTTTCTTGAGGCCCTGACTTTGTCTAGGAAGTCGGTGTTTGCATCGGCCTTCCTAACACTAACGGTATCCCATTGCGAGTTGAATTTTAAGTGTCTTCTGCTGAGATCTTCTTAGACTTGCGTTTTGATCGAACCTTAAATTAATCTTGGTTGTGGGGGAGTCAAAGATTAGCAGACTGGAATGAAACAACTATCAAAGTCTCTTAGTAACTACACCATTATTGATCAGACCTGTGTCTCTATCCAAATCGCTGATCAAATATTGAACAGAACGAGTTGGTTCTCATGTGCCTGAATAAATGTCTCCCTGGGGATGTGACTCTATTAGTTCATGCTCCGCCACCCACATCATCCAGCTATGCTTGAATGGTTTCATCTGCAGAAATGTTCCTTTGGCTCAGGTGTTTCTGGGAGTTGAGATGGATGCCTAAAATGCTTCCCTGGCATTCTGGAACCTTCCTAGGACAACACAAAGCTTATCACTGACCTCTGCCTTCTAATCTCTTCCATTTCTAGGCTTGAAGGCAGTTTGGGGGAGTGGTGTCTGAAGATGAGCCTGCAGGGTTAGGCTGGGAGCTCATGCTTGCAGACCTAAGCCACTGATAGACTGAACCTTTACTGGTGCTGTTGGCCTCATAGCTCACCAGGCACTCGAATAACCAAATCCAAAGGGTGAATGCAACATAAAGCAGAAATGAGATAGCTGTAGAGTCTGGGCATCGCCCCCTTCAATACATGGTGCCCAGAGGCAGAAGGGAATCCAGTCTGGAACCACTTGGTTCAAGTGCTTGTGATCGGGGTCACCAGCAATGCCTAGTACCCTCAAGTACTTGCTGTGAGGTGACACCTAGGTGCACCACCTCCACCAGGCCAGGATGCACAACCCTGACTGTGAGAATACGTGGCCCTCCTGAGGCTCATGTTGATCAAGAATCAAAGATGAGAAAATGGACCTGGCAAAACCTGATGTTCTAGAGCTGATTCTGGAACCGGGAAAAAACGGCATCGCTGAAAAGGAAAGTCGAGCTCTAGTTACATTGAGTCAAACTTCCTAGTTATTGTGGCTGCCTGACCCTTCTGGGGGCCAAGCTTGGTGACAGTTGAGGACCTCTGCCACTGTTCTGACCCTTATCTTGATGTTAACTATCCCAAGCCCTTACTGAAAGGGGGAGTGTGCTAATGACTAAAAAACTATCCACGGGCTGCCCTTCCCTTAAGGCTGTGTCCAGGTAGAGCAGGATTCTGAGCAGTGCCCAGTGGAGCCAACCTGTCCATCTTGCTGGAGAGCCAACAAAGGCTCAAGGGAAAAGTATCCTGGTGGTGTGACCATGTTAGTCAGAGCAGGTCTTCCTGGACTTAAGGGAGTAAAAGGGGTGTACGGAGGTGAACACAAGTGACCGTCACCTCCTGTTGCCTCACCCTGCCTCCAGAGGGTCACTAGCTGTGGGCAGATGCCCATGAACATAGCCTTGAATGCAGAGGCCTCTGGAGAAGGATTTTGAGGGCACTGTTGACCATGTGGGGGCTGTGGGCACCCACGGATGCTGTGGTCTGTTTCTGGATTTTTGTCATGGTTGACGCAGCTCGAACGCCATTGCCGATTCAAGTCTCCTACTCTGCTTGACCCAATGGGGCCTTTGGGAAAGGCAACCTCCGAGCTTGACCCAGAACCAAGGAGAACCTGTCATGAAACGTAAGGGGAGGGGCTGGGGATGTGGCTCGAGCGGTAGCGCGCTTGCCTGGCAATTGTGCAGCCCGGGTTCGATCCTCAGCATCACATACAAACAAAGATGTTGTGTCCACCGAGAACTAAAAAATAAATATTAAAAATTCTCTCTCTCTCTCCCGTCTCACTCTTTAAAAAAAAAAAATGTAAGGGGAATGATCATCTGGGTTTCTCGGGGTAATCCCAGGGACCAACCCAAGGCCCAAAGCCTCAGCCTCTGGGAAGAACCGGAGGTCCCTTGAGCTTCCAATGCCATCTTCATGGGGAAACTAGCTTTCTGAGATAAATTGACTCTAATCTCTCTGTCAAAGGGAAGTAAAAAAAAAAATCAGAACATTGGCATTACTGGAAATCATGCTGACAAGAGGGCAGGTTCCTGTTTCTTGAAAGACAGAGGGCTAAACTCCAAAGAGGAAACAGAGACCATGAAGGCAGAGGGCTTATTGGGAGACTCGGGATGCCATGAGCCAGAGGGGGACCCCAGGCCGGGGCTGAGTGAGGGCCAAGTTAGGGGCACATACCAGTGTGATGCCTGGCTGTTGTCACTGGCTAACTAGCTACTAAACACAACTAGGGGTAACTCCGAGACTCAGGAGCCAGCATCTGATAGCATTTCTTAGGTGTCACTAAGAACCTAGAAGAGAACATCAGGACTTGGTCTCCTATATCTAAAGACAAAGGAAGTTGATAAGGACCCGTATTGGTTTTGGATATGAGGTATTGCCCCCCAAAAAACCTCATGGGGGGGGAAATCATTGTTCAGAGGTCAAGTGACCATGAGAGCTATACCTTAATTGGTAGGCTAATCCACTGAACCAATGAACTTAAGGATTACTGTCCAGGTGGTAACTGTAGACAGGCCGTGTGGCTGGAGGAAGTGGGCCTTTGAAGGTGTGCCTTTGTACTGTCCCTTTGTACTGTCCCTGACTGGCCTCTGCTTCTGCAGTGAGGGCCTCTCCTCCCCCACACCTGCCTCCATGTTCTGCCGCACCTGAGGCTCTAAGCATGGGCTGAGGCCTCTGAAGCCACAAGTCACCCTAAATCCTAAATTCTTGCGTTGGGTTTTGGTTGTGGTGATGAAAAGGCTGACTAAGGCAACCTACAAAGTGAGGCTGGAGTGGGCACCCAGTGTGATGTACCAGGGTCATGGCTGTGGAGGGGAATGGGGTGGACGGATCTGTGCTGGGACACTGAAGGGTCTTCTCTGATACAGAACGTCCTCATTGTGGTTGCGAGGGATTTGAGGACTTAACTGGGAACACTAAGCCCCGGGGCTCAGATGGACCCCTCCTGAGGTCCTTCCAAGGACATGGCTCCCTTTCTCCCTGTAGTCCTCAGACCTCTTCTTCCTGCTGCCAAGAGCTCGACCTGCTCGAGTCAGACGTGAGCTTGTCAGTTCTCAGACCTCTGCAGGCATGTCCGTTTCAAGGGTCTTGGGCCTCCCCCATGGTGAATGGAGTGATATGGTTAAAAAGCCGCCCTGGGGAGCAGGTCATGGGCTCGGCTGCTCCCAGTGGGACTGGCTTAATGGAAGGTTTCAGTAACCTACGGCAGCTCAAACAGGAGGGCCTTAGCATTGGAACTGCTAGAATGAGGAATTGGAGGCTGGGGATTGAGGTGTACTCAAGCTCGGCCTGGCGCAACACTCTTGATCTATATTCTACTTCCTGGCCCACTCTGCTAGGCGAGTCTCCAGGGGGATGAGATTCCTGGCTCTGATAAGCTAACTTGAATAGTCACTGATCTTAAGGGACAAGCCATCCAAGGCTGAATGGCATATTAAAGGCTTGAGTTGACCCATCATGTGCTGCTTTGCCTTATGACACTTGTCTCAGTCACCTACCTGGGAGGAAATAGATGTCAATCCATAGTCCCTAGTTGATGGGCCTGCATACTGGTCCCAGACTTGGGTTCCGGCAGTATCCGAAGCCTTGGTCGTCTTTCCCCACCTATCCAGAACCACACAGCTGTGTAGAGACCCTCAGCTACTGCTCTGCAGTGATCGTCCTAGGACACTTGAACAGTAACAACTGGTTAGAACCTGAACCTTGGCTCCTATAAGACGACCTGTCATGGTAACATTGCTATGCCCGCCCTACCTGATGGGTGATAGTCCCTTGAGAGATGAGTGTACTCGGGGTCTGAGCGCGTGGGCTCTGACTTGAGAGACCAGACAACTCTGGGGGGTGGACGCTGAACTGGAAGTGAGCAGGCGGGGTTGAGTCTCCTTGTGGAGAAGGGAGCATTCCAGAAGACAACTGGAAGCGGGCCCTTGTGGCCACAGTAGAGACTGGACAGAAAGGCTGTGAGCCCAGAGAAATGGGGTGTGGACAGAACATCTCGGAGTTGCCAGCACCGAGTTGGTCAATGAAGTTTTTGGAAACCAACAACGGCTCACACAGGAATGGGTTGCCCATGGGCTACTGGAGCCGTGCTGGATCTGGGGATGGGGTGTCGGCACCCACTCCCAAGCCCTAATTTGGCCCACTTCAAGGGTTTGACCTCCACTCCAAACCAGCTTTACTAACATGGGCTCCCCCGGTCAGTGACCAGGCATGCCAGTGATGGCCAGGGAGGTCTCCAGTAATGGACACCCTTACTTTCAGCCCACCAGGTTGATGGTCTGAGCACAGCCCGACTCAAATCAGAGTTGTGCTGAGCCTCTCCTGAAACAGTGGAGGTAGGGGAGGCTGGATTCCTTGGGCCCAGTCCCCGGGAGCCCCCTGGAAAACCCGAGCATTCCTTAGTCTTATCAAAACGGAAACCGCATTGTCGGAATCGCTTTCTCTTGATGGTCCTACGGCCTCACATCTGTTCTCTATCTTAAATCTTAACATACAACTTCTATCCTGTTGGGTAGATGGAGGTTTCCCAACCCTCTTCATTTGTCCTGTGGGAGGGACTTGCTGAGGCCTACCTGCAGGTGTCTCGACTGTTCTGGCTCCTCAGAGTAGTCCTTCTGAGGCTGACCTGGGCTAGGGTCATCCTTAGAGATGGTGACATATGCTCAAAAGGCAGTCATTCTCCCGAGATCCTGTATAACAAGACTGGCCTTGGATCTCTAGGCTACTGTTTGGATTCTCTATCTTCACACCATTTCTTTGTGCTCAGGCTGAGGTTTAAAGTGGTAGATACTAAATGGTTTCTAGTGACCAACTGTCCCTAGAAAACTTCTACTGAGCTTGGAGTTTCCAAATGTTAAATTTTTCCTGATGAGGCCAAACTAGGGGTGTTTTTCTTGCCTTGCAATAGTGGAGAAGGTCGTGGGAGGATGTTCACCAGGCTGGTGCCGTCGGCCACACCTGCATGAGTCTGGGAACTGCAAAGATGTTTGGGTACTTCAGGACGCTTCTGCAGAGATGAATTAGAAGTGCTTGCAGGCCTCAGAGATTCAAACTGGTATTTAAAGTGAAGGTAAAAAGAAGCTAAGCAAGACTGGCCACCAGGGTGTCTAGCGCACAAATGGGAAAAGAGATCTTAAAGAGTTCAAACTTGATTCTAAAGTTCATGAGGAATTAAGGGCATATTCTTCAGTGACAAATGAGCTTTGTAAACCTGAGATGGCTTGGGCACAAGACCTCTGACGGGTCTCACTAGACCCATGCAGCCTACCTCCGTAGTGAAGATGACCACGACTGCATGTTGGGTACTGAGCTGGTCTCGTCTAATCCGAGACCCAGGTCGGTGTCAGCACCTCCATTTTACAGTGGAGGAGATGAGCTCGAGCTTCCGCCTCACTGGAAGCCTGCGATGGTGGAATCGCCACTGGATCCTAGGCCAGCAGGGTTCTGAGTCCAGGGTCTTCATCAAGGATGCCTGTGTTGAATCCTAGGTGACACTGTCCCCCTCCCCCGCACAAGCCAAGAGCAAGAGTGTCAAGGGAAGACTGTCCTCCTGGGAGCTGAAATGACCCACACAGCCCACCGTGGGCAGAACCCATCACCTAGGGAAAGGGGTGCTGGCTCCTCTACGAGGTCCATGGAGTTCCTTGCACACAGGCCTCCGATAATGGGATGGCATGGAAGGGGGCAAGGGACAGTCTGAAATGACCCTGTTACTGTTCCCCCTTGTAACTCCCTTGATCGTAAGGGGCTTGACTTGCTTATTTGGGAATGCTTGATGGTTCCCCAGCTGGGCAAAGTCTAGTTCGTGAGAAGGCCAAGCTAGGTCTCACATGAATCGGCCGTTGTGTGGTTACAAAGGAGATGGAGGCTTAGGCCTCCTAGAAGTACATGATCTCTGAATTGGGTGATGATGCACAGGGATGCTGTTCCTGGTGCTGATCACTTTTCGGTAGGATTGACACACAACTCTTCCAGTTTGCCTCGTGGGAAAGTTAACCAGCTTTCTGTCTTATCAAAGTACTTGACAAGAACAACTTGGAGGTTGACTCTACGACTGGCCTGTTCAAAGATCTCAGTCCATGGTTGGCCAACTCCATTGTTCTAGGCCCAAGGTGAGGCAGGACATCATGGTGGAGGGAAAGATGCTTGGGTCATGGCAGATGGGAAAGGACCCAGGGATAGGGTCCTGTTGCCGCACCCCCAGGGCCAACCTACCTCCAGTTACCCCCACCCCCTGCCCAGTTAGTAATGCTCAGTTAGTCCATTCAAATGGATGAATCCACTGAAGTGAGCTCATAACCCAATCTCTTCATCTGAACATTGTGACATTGCTTAACACTTGAGTTTTGAAGGGGACACGTTGAAGTGTGACAATGCCGAATTGTTTCTGAATCTTGGCAAGGTTTCCCTGCACAAAACGATTTTAACGACTCTGGAATCTGATCTAGGCAAGGGCAAGATGGGAAAGGGCAGCCCACCTTGGCAGAGAAGCAGGAAATGCCCCCCACCCCGGTCTCTTGAGCTGTTGGTGCTGATACACGTGGACAGGCTAGGCTGGTGGGCTATCGACTGTACCTGGAATAACTTACAAATGGACCTTCATGGAAAAGCAAAGGCTTCCCCCAAACCACCATCTAAGATGGCGACCACTCATTACAACTCAAAAAGATCCTCATACACAAGCTGTTGCTCTCAGAGTATTAAACATGATTTGGGGTCCTATTTTATCTGCCAAAGCTCATCCTCCAAACTATTGGCCTATGTTAGATAATGTACTCTACAAGTTCTCTTCTAGAGAATATACCTAGAAGTGGTCAAACATCACATCTTTGTGGCATGTGTTACATAACTTACAGAACAGTCAAACTTTTTAGACTTGAACCCAAGAGTACTTGAACTTGGCAATTAATATTTACTTATGAAGATTCAGATGTTTTCTATAATTATAAACATCCAATCTACACTTGCCTTATTTCTGAATTATTTTCAAATCACCCACAGAAATGGAAATGATTCAAATGCATAGTGACTACTCTGGGGTTTTCACTTTGGCACAGAAACGACTTAAATATTGCCATACTCAAGGACCAGAAAGCAAAGGGCCCTGCATCTTAAATACTTAAGATGTCTGTCTTGCCTTACTAACATCTGTTAACATTTTAAACACAGGACAGGGCAACACAAACTTACCAGGTTCATAAACCAGACTAAATTCAAATTCTGTTGGACAAACAAGTTGGAGTTGCCTACAACTAAGGTTCTTAGTTTTCAAGTCTTATGTAAAGTCTTGACCAAGACCATAGACAGTAGGATATTGATTTTTTTTTTTTTTTAAGGGAACTTTTTGCATCTTGGTCCTGAACACTCTGAGGAATGTTGGCCACATGTGTCCTCTAACCTGATCTCTGATCAGATGTAGTCCCTCAAGGAGTAGAAAAATTTTCATGCCCATTCGACCCGAGGGAGCATTAGACCTTGGTTATTGGAGTTGGCTCTAGGTTTAGACACCAATTCAGGAACATCAATTTCTCCTAAGCTTAACATAAAGCCAAGTCATCCTTAGTTAAAACTCCCCAGCTTTCTTGCAAAGGGTAACCCTCTGTGCTTGCTGGTGGGATTCACTTCTGGATCAGCTTAGTGTTGCTTATGGAGGCAGCTTCCAGTTCTAGCCCAGGCTGACCTGCTCCTGTGCCCTAGTCTATGCTGCATGTTCAGGGAACATGAGGGTCTGAGGTCCTGGGTGAGCACCTTTCCAGGCATCTACCCAGACAAACCAACAAAGTCCCTCCTGACACAAGGGGCTGCTTCCTGTAAGGCCCTTCTGTACCTAGGGGAGCTCCTCGGACAACTCCACCTCCAACCCAGGGGGCCTTATTCTTGGCATCTTCATGCTCAGGTGCTCAGAGCTTCTACTTAAAAGGGGGCAAGGGAAGAGGGATTGGAAGAAAAATTGAAGCAAACTCCCAACCTTCTGGGCACTGGCCTTTAGCTCTCTGAATCTCATCCCTCACCAGCACTCAAAGGATTCAAAAAAGATCCAAATGTCCATTTAAGCACCAAGTGGACACAGAAGATCCCTGGTGTGTACAAGACTCCAGATTGGGCTGACAGATCCCCTCACCCCTCTGCCAAAACCAGAGACCTTTTCCTTCTAACAAATGTCTCTAGAATGGTAAGGGGCGGGATGGGGAAGAGAAACGCCTGATATGAAGATCTCGGCTGCTGTTGGGGTGACCCTAGATTCCTGAACACGGCGCAGCCCAAAGCAGTTGAGTCCCCTCTCCCAGCTGAATGCCAGTTGCCTGGGGCTGGCTGCTGCTCCTGGCTGGCTCTGCCGACCCTCCCAGGGTGACGGGTCTATGCTGCTTGATGCTGGGTTGGAAAATCTGGGAGACTGAAGCAGGGAGAAAGTTCTGTTCAAAACTGGCTTTTGAAGACAAACTTGGTGTAAAGTTTCCTCCCGTCTTGGAGTCTCGGAGTACAAAGAGCTTTGAGGAGGGAAAGGGGGATGGTTGGATACCGGGCATGAATGTATGCTCGGCGTGGGGTCCTCATTCAGAGGTGTCCCCTCTCTGGGAAACATCTTGATGGCTTTGACTTTCTGCAATGAGTCAACTAGAACCTAAAAGCGGGCTTCCCGTTCACAAAGGATTAGGGAAGAACAAGAGACTGTTGCCCATGAACCCCTGTTACGTTAGGTGCTCCCCAATTACATCCACATGAGAACACCAAAAGCCTATACCAGTTCCAGACTTGCAAATGGATTAAAACATGGTTGCCTCTGTGGCCCTGAAGAATGTGAAGACCGGGCCAGGAATCTTCCTCAGAACTCGCAGGTCATGAGATGATAGCGCACTGACAAAGGCTACTCGACAGACTCCTGAGCAGCATAGGCCTCATCAGACAAAAGTCTCGACACACCTGTGTACCTGGAGTGGAGAAGCTGACATGAGAGCCCTCGGTTACCACTCTGCATGAACGACCACGTCCATCATTTTAGAACTTAAGCTTCCCAGGACCTAGAGGACTAGGTCTAGTCGGGCATAGCACTGAATTCTTGCCTGGACATCATATTGTGGCTTGAGGTTAAGTTAGAACTACTCTGACTACAGCAATGAGAACCACAGGCTCCAGATTCCGAGCCTGGCTTCAACTACCCTCTTGCTCTGTGGCCTTGGATAGACGCTTGGTCTCTGAGTCTTGTTCTCCAGGACCAAAGTGGGAGTGCCAATCATCTTGATCTGGATCCTAGGACAGGATTTGACCTGCTGAGAGATTAACATGTCGGGGAAAATGCTGGAGGAAGCCGAGAGAGCCTCGGGTCTTGATGTGGGCCTGAAGAGAAGGAAACTGAGTGGGAGGTACACTAGACTGCTGGGCAGGCTGAAGCTCTGCTGTGGAGTAGCTGTTGGGAGCTGAGTGGAGAGACCAGGCCATGATGCAAACACAGGGTGGCCTATAGACTTCATAGCTGGGACCCCTCCCTGCAGACCCAGGAGTTGTTTAAAATTGCTACAACAAAATTCTCTGCTATAAGGACTTGGTACACGGTGTATAAAATGCTTCTTTTAAACTGAAAGAGCTGCTATGCAAGGCTTTTTATTCTGGGTTGCTGTGTAGAGGCTACACTTCAGCCTGTACAAAACCATGCACATCACTACCCCTCACTCCTTGGTTTTCTTGCCAGGTATAATGGAGCTACCCTTTCCAGCCAGGATAAACCTGGAATGCCTACAGAATGCTCAGCATGACCTAGAGCAAGAAGAGAAAGCTTGTAGCTGGATGGTGTTGGCCATTACCACCAAGGTCGCTGCTGGCAGTGAATCTGAGAAATCCTTCCGCTGTAGAAAGAGCATATGGCTTTTTTTTCCCCTGCAAACCACCTTGAGTGTGGTGAGCCTATTACTGGGGAGACCTTGGCTCTCAGGCCAATTCATAAGCTCTGGTAGTCTCGGGTAAGGAATCCCAACTACACCCGGTGGTTCTTACCAAGGTCTTGGTGGAGCCTGGGGCCACCCTGGACATGTTGCTGCACTGACTGGCCTTGGGCTGGTAGGGGGACCCTCACCTCGAGTGCAAGGACACATCGTGGACACAAAACTGTGTAGTCACAAAGGGACCTGTGCTTGTCTCGGTGTCTTAATGTTACCTCTTGAACAAGAGGCCCATGTCCCCTTTTGTTAGGGGTCCCATGAGCTATACACCTGACCTGAGTGAACGTTCCAGTCCAGGGTCCTGAGAAGTGCCTGCCTCGTTCAGGGGTTAACTGATGACGGCGTAGTGAATGGACCACGTGCAGGTACACAAGCAGTGACTGAGGAACTTGCAGAGTGGCAGACTCGAGGGCTGGCACCCCAGGGAGTAATGCCACCCCTAGGCTGACTCCAGCAAGGGCTCTAACTGCAAGGACAGCAGAATGTCCTGTGTCCCTGCCAAAACTGAAGCCTAAAAAAAGAACTGGGGGAATAAAGTCTCAGACTTTCCTAAGTCTTGATTCCCGCTGAACAAATGGTGGGGGGGGCAAGAAGATGGATGGAGGCAGCTCACCAGGTCGACCTCCTAAGGCCCCGTGAAGGGCGTGGAAAGGAAGAGCAGATGGGGACATCATGACGGGTCTGTGCCTATTGGTGTAGATCTGAAGAAATCAGACTCCAGTACCCAGCCGACCAATCCCAAATGGGATTGGTCATAGGTGCAATCCGTAGTTCCATGAGTGGTCGACCATGTCCCGCCCCAAGAACCCAGATCTGTCCCTAGACGGGAAACTCGTTATCGTCTCCCTCTGCTAGCTCCACTAAAGTCCACTGTGATCCCCTGCCCGAGACCAGCTACACCTAATCCTGCTCTAATGTCCCGCACAACCAACTCTGGACAGCAAGGGGGTAACAGCCTTAAATGGAGACGAGGACAGGATTTTGTTCCGTCCTGAGCACGTCTTTAACATGAACGTAGGCTAAGTTTTGCCAGTGGCTTCATGGGATCTTTTACTTGGGATTACTGCTTTAGGACCTTGGTGTCTTTCACTATAAAAACTGCCATGGAGACAAGTCTTGGCACTCGCCCTTACAGGGGAGAACTCATGCAGCATCCTTGACATCATGGTGGGAACTTCTTGGGACAGTTCTTGGTGTGTTCACAGCAGTGTGGTTCTCTATGGAGCCATGTTTCCTGTGAACAATGTGAAATTTATGGTCCTATGTAGAGAGCAAATTCATCCTGCTTGGGTGTGGTTTTTTGGTTGTTTTTCTTTTCTGGGTGGATAACAAGTTGTTACCTTCTGAGCTGTCACCATTTCCCCATCCTCTCTTCCCCTCCATTCCACACCCTTCATAGGGCCTCAGGTGGCCGACCTCTGTATTGACAGAGGGTAGGCACAAGCCAGCTCTGGACTTCAAGGATTGGTGGGGGGGTCTCTGCAGTTCCTGGGGCCTGCCCCTGCTGTCCCCCCAGTCCGTACCCTGGAGAGCCAGATCAATGCATTACATTGTCGTACATGCCATAGGGATCAAGAACGGAGTGTCCTGCGAGCTGAGATGAGCTTCCTGGTCACCAGGATTCAACCTGTTGCCAGCAGAGGAGTAAGAGACCTCAGCAAGCCCTGGAAAGGGAGAAGCATGCTGTCTGAGAACACAAGAAATGGGCTGGGTCACTGCTGCATGTGACTTCTGTTGCTGCTGAAGCCTTGGGCAGTATTACTGGAAAGACGGGAAGGTCAGGACAGACTGACCCTTCCCCTGCACACCCAGCCTGCAACGCCCAGACAATGAGGGAGTAGAACAAGGCCAACCATCTACCCTGGATAGGTGAAGGCAGCCACAGCATGGGTGTGCCACTGTCCCAGCTCACCTTGGGAAAAAGGACAGCCAAGTTAGATGGTTCCATCCCTGTCCTTCTGCAACATGCAGGACCCTGGCACTGCCTGCCATGGCACATGAGGGGCTCTGCATCCCTCTCTGTATCCGCATCAGACACCTTCACCGGGCAGATGGCCACAGGGGCCTCCTGTGTCAGCCCCGAGGCTGTTTACTCCTGGTGCGTGGGTGCCTAGGTGCAGGGGGGTGAGGACACACATGCGACCTTCCCACAGCCACCTGCAGGAAACGCACTCATTTCCCGCCATTGGCGAGGCACTGACAGCAGAGTCACAGCTTTGGGTGTAGAAAGGCTGCAGGGGAGAAACAATTTTCCAGCCCCAAGCTGCTCCGGAAGGAGAAACTGAGCACTTGCTTGTAACTCCCCACCCCCCAGGTCTCCTGGGTACTAATCCAAGTTGGCACTTGGGCCCAAGGGTGAGAAGACTGTGAGCGGGGCCTTCCCAGTGACCACCTTCAACCCCATTCCCCAGGCTAGCCCTGCCATAGCTGCCCTTCTCTGGTACTGAAGTCTTGCTCATCCCCTATTAAAACTGAGCCTTTTCCCCCAGTGCCGGGAATGGGAACCAAGACCGCACACATGTTGGGCAAGTGCGCCATCACCGAGTTGCGTCCAGCCCCTGGCTATCTGTCCACTGACATCCCCATAGACATGCATATCATGTGCCAATCACGCCTACTCCTGCCTCTCCTTACCTCCTGGTCTCCTTCCCCATCGGCCCCCCTCCTACACTGGGTCAGTTTCTTCCACATAAGCCAAAGACAAGTACCAGGTGTTCTCCCCTCTCGCTCACCATCATGACCTAGTTCTAGTCACTTTTCTGTAAATGACACTTAACTTTTTATGGCTATCCCGTTTTGTGTATGCACACATTCATTTTCTTATCCGTCAATGAGCACATAGGCCAATTCTACAAAACGTAACTATTGTGAATAGTGACGTGGTAAACATGGGTATGCCGCTGTCTCTCCTGTCTGCTAACTTTGTTTACTTTAAGTACATACCCATATGTAGAATAGCTGGATCATGAGACATTCACTCTTGGTTTGAAGAACTAGCTGTCTTCCAGAGGCTGTGCTAGCTAACATTCCCACCAGTGGTATATAAGGTCCCCTCTTCCCCATCGAGCATTCTCTTGACAACAGCCATTCTGACTGGGATAACATGGAATCTCCATGTAACTTTGACTTGCATTTCCCTCGTCAAACCTGAGCATTCTTTTCCACATTAGACACTCGAACTACTTCTGAAGTCTGTTCAGATCACTTGCCTACTTACTGACTGGACTGCTTGTTTGCATATTCTAGACGTGAACACTCTGTCAGGTGACTAGCTAGCAAAGACTTTTCTATCCTGCATGTTCTCCTCTCTCTCTGGCTGTGCAGAAGCTCCTCAATCCATCTTTGATTCTTTCTTCCTGTTTGAGAAATCACTGCCTTTGCCTATCTTGGTGTTCCTGTAGTTTGAAAGTTTCAGGTCTTGCATCAAGGTCTCTGATCCACCTTGGGTTTAGTTTGGGAAAGAAGTTAGGGTCAATCTTTGTATATGGCTTTAATGTCACTAGAAGAGGCCATTCTGACACGTGTCTTGGTACCTTTGTGGAGGGTTGATGGCTACAGAAGTGTGGGTTTATTAAGGTACTCTACATACTCCACTTGTCTACATGACTGGTTTTGTGCCAATACCATACTGTCTTGTTGCTATGGCTCTGTAGTACAATCTGAAATTGGGTATCAATGCCTTTAGTATTCTTCTGTTCAGGGTTGCTTTAGATTTTTTTTTTGGGGGGGGACTTCTAGCCTTCCACATGAATTTGGGTATTTTTTCTTTTCAGTGTAGAATGTTAGATCTCTAGATCCCATTCAGTCTTTAGACCATAGTTGTCAACAGACATTGAAATAAGCTTCTCCTAAATAGTAACAGGAGGCCTTGTCTCCTAGGGTTGTCTTGAGTTTCTTCCTCCAGTGCTTGATAACTTCTACTGTACTGACCTCTCACCACCTTGGTTATTTATCCCTGTTTTTTGCTACTCTGCTGAATTTGAAGTCTTGGGTAGAGTCCTCTGGAGTCCAAGTATAGAATCCTACCTACAAGCAGGGATAACTTGACTTTTCCTGTTTGTATCCCTTTATTTCTTTCCAGGTTACTATCTAAAACTTTGAGTACTGTGCTGAACAAGAAACGAGATGTTACTCATTCCTGATATTCACAGGAAATACTTTGTTTCCCGTCTGTGATGGATAGATTATATCTCAACATAATAGACTGTCTATACCTAGCTTCTTTAGGACTCCTATGAAGTGATGTCAAATCTTTTCTAAAGCATCTTCTGCATGTGAGATCATGTGACTCCCCCTGATTTAACATATGCTATATCATATTAATCTTGGATGTTGAACCATCCTTGTATCCCTAGAGCGAAACCAACTAGATGGTCTCTGATCTTAGATTTTTTTTCAATTATTGAGGAATTTTGTATCTGTTCATTAAGAGCACAACTAAGAGTCAATTTCCTTATCTGTTTTCTATATTGGCTGTTATCTCAATGTTGAGATGTGCTTGGCTTTCTTTTTCCCATAACATGGAAAATCTTAAACTTAGACTCCCATGACTTCAGATAAGGTATTAACTCCTAAGTGCTCATCCCCTATAGGATGGAGGGGTGGTCACTAAGACAGGCTATCTAAAGAGCACATGAACTAGGCTCTCATGCTACCTGCTCTGTAATTCCTACCTGGGAGTTACACTGCTCCTTTCTGGTGAGAACACTTAGAGATGGAGAAATGGGGCCCATGGAGCTGTCCACTCAAATGTCTGATGAACTGCCTGCCTGTTAAGAGGAGCAAGGTTGGGTGTCAAGGAACAGTAAGAGTGGTTCACCATGACACCTGAGCTGTTCATTCCCTAACAAATTGCACTCGAGCACCCTCATGGTGGGCCTGCTACTCCCTCGACTTCAAAGCTCTGTGGTCTGCATAGACTCGGGGTTGACCATGAATCACAGTAGCTCGGCTCCTAACTTGACCCCATTCCTTGGAGAAGGCTGCTAGTTCCCCCAAATGGCATCTCATGGCCAAGAAACCCTCAAAGCCTTCTTTGCTAATACCTTGCCCCCCTTGGCAAATGGGCTTCAGAAATGCCACTCCCAGCATTGGTGCACTGGAAAGCACTGGTGCAGTCATTTCACAGCGTTGGTGGTGAAGCTTGGGAAAGTGGCTTTAGGAATGATCTTCTCATGTAAGAACACAGGTGGTGCTGAGGAAGGGGTCACGTGAATTAAGACTGAAAGGTGACACACGACAGAACCTTGGCTAGAGATGCCACTGCCCTCACTGTAGCTGTACAGGGGCTGGACATCCTGGGAAGGGGCTCAGGCTGAGACATTTGCTGTGGCACACGTGTGAGCTCTGGATAACCTGCTAGTGAGCAGGAAATAAGCCTCAGTGACATCCCCCCCAGTCCCTTCGCAAGAAGGGTGTTACTGGGTACAAGAGAACCTTGGAGGAGCGCTTGTGCTTCCGGCTTCTGTCCTTGCGTCTCTTCTCCTAAAGCATAGCCCCACGGGTCCCTCTGCCGTGCGTTCTCATCTGGGGATGTGCTGTGCGGGAAACCAAAGATGCTCTGTGACCTAACGGCCGAGGTCAAGCCACTGTTGAACAAGTGACGTATTGACTTTCCTAGTCCCCCTGGGGACAGCCCCTCTCCTTGAGCTCTGACCACTCCAGCATTTCGGGTGATGATGATGCTGCCACCTTCATTTCCATGGCCCACATCAGGCTTTGTACCTGGTCCCTGAATACATGTAACTTAAGGAGAACACAAACCATGACCGTGGCCATTTGAACCCCGGATGAACAGGCTTCCAGTGGAATGAGGCAGCTGGGAGAGGATGAACCGGGCCATAGTGTCCATGTCTTTTTCTGGGCCCAACCTGATCGCCTGGGGAAGCTCCTGGGCTGTCGAGCATCAGCTGGGACCAGGAAGAGATCAAATAATGCCTTGACTTGATCGGCTCCCAAGGGACAAGCATTCAGAACTCAGGTGGTCTGTGCTGGCCACCAAAATGGGGCCAGGAATCCAAGTCTACAACACCAACCTCTAAAATGCCAATAGAGAGAGGGCCAAGCTCTTGTTCTCATGGCCTAGAACATGAGGCAGATCAGTGGACACTAGACCTTTATCTTGTCCACCAGCTGACCAGGCCCTGAGCTTCCTCCTCCATACCAAGTGGCACCTGAATCAAGGAGCTCAGTTGCTAACCTTGATGACCTTGACTCTTCACTCTCCCCCTC
The DNA here is from genome assembly GCF_964194105.1 of Spermophilus citellus. Taxonomy (NCBI): domain Eukaryota; kingdom Metazoa; phylum Chordata; class Mammalia; order Rodentia; family Sciuridae; genus Spermophilus; species Spermophilus citellus. The sequence continues at coordinate 82,878,404 of NC_138184.1, forward strand.
CCCCCACACAATGACCATGGAGCTAAATGCCCATCTCTGAATTTGGATGGAGGGCTCAGGACTTCCACCCAGATGTAGCGATGTTCATGACACACACCAAAATGAGAAGGTGACTCTGGAAACTCGCCTTAGCCAGAAAAGGGGTAGAAATACAGATGTGGAATGGAAAAGGAAATGGCCTAAACAGAAGCCCAGCAACATCTCGGAGCCTAACTCCTGGTCTTCCCATAACATGGGGACCTAACCCTAGAAACATCCAGCACAGACCTGTCAAACTGAGCATCTGGGGACTTGAAGTAGGATACTACAAAGTAGGACCCTTCTGGGTTATTCATTTTTTTTCTTTTTTTATTGGTTGTTCAAAACATTACAAAGCTCTTGACATATCATATTTCATACATTAGATTCAAATGGGTTATGAACTCCCATTTTTACCCCAAATACAGATTGCAGAATCACATCGGTTACACATCCACATTTTTACATAATGCCCTATTAGTAACTGTTGTATTCTGATACCTTTCCTATCCTCTACTATCCTCCCTCCCCTCCCCTCCCATCTTCTTTCTCTACCCCATCTACTGTAATTCATTTCTCTCCTTGTTTATTTTCCCATTCCCCTCACAACCTCTTATATGTAACTTTGTATAACAATCAGGGTCTCCCTCCATTTACATGCAATTTCCCTTTTCTCTCCCTTTCCCTCCCACTTCATGTCTCTGTTTAATGTTAATCTTTTCTTCCTGCTCTTCCTCCCTGCTCTGTTCATAGTTGCTCTCATTATATCAAAGAAGATATTTGGTATTTGTTTTTTAGGGATTGGCTAGCTTCACTAAGCATAATCTGCTCTAGTGCCATCCATTTCCCTGCAAATTCCATGATTTTGTCATTTTTTAGTGCTGCGTAATACTCCATGGTGTATAAATGCCACATTTTTTTATCCATTCATCTATTGAAGGGCATCTGGGTTGGTTCCACAGTCTAGCAATTGTGAATTGTGCTGCTATGAACATTGATGTGGCAGTATCCCTGTAGTACGCTCTTTTAAGGTCTTCAGGGAATAGTCCGAGAAGGGCAATAGCTGGGTCAAATGGTGGTTCCATTCCCAGCTTTCCCAGGAATTTCCAAACTGCTTTCCAAATTGGCCGCACCAGTTTGCAGTCCCACCAGCAATGTACAAGAGTACCCTTTTCCCCACATTCTCGCCAGCACTTGTTGTTGACTTCATAGTGGCTGCCAATCTTACTGGAGTGAGATGGTATCTTAGGGTGGTTTTGATTTGCATTTCTCTGACTGCTAGAGATGGTGAGCATTTTTTCATGTACTTGTTGATTGATTGTATATCCTCCTCTGAGAATTGTCTGTTCAGGTCCTTGGCCCATTTGTTGATTGGGTTATTTGTTGTCTTATTGTCTAATTTTTTGAGTTCTTTGTATACTCTGGATATTAGGGCTCTATCTGAAGTGTGAGGAGTAAAAATTTGTTCCCATGATGTAGGCTCCCTATTTACCTCTCTTATTGTTTCTCTTGCTGAGAAAAAACTTTTAAGTTTAATTAAGTCCCATTTGTTGATTCTTGTTATTAACTCTTGTTCTATGGGTGTCCTATTAAGGAATTTGGAGCCCGACCCCACAATATGTAGATCATAGCCAACTTTTTCTTCTATCAGACGCAGAGTCTCTGATTTGATATCTAGCTCCTTGATCCACTTTGAGTTAACTTTTGTGCCTGGCGAGAGGAGGGGATTCAGTTTCATTTGGTTGCATAAGGATTTCCAGTTTTCCCAACACCATTTGTTGAAGATGCTATTGTTGCCTCCATTGCGTGCTTTTAGCTCCTTTATCAAATATAAGATAGTTGTAGCTTTGTGGATTAGTCTCTGTGTCCTCTATTCTGTATCAAATATAAGATAGTTGTAGCTTTGTGGATTAGTCTCTGTGTCCTCTATTCTGTACCATTGGTCCACCCGCCTGTTTTGGTACCAGTACCATGCTGTTTTTGTTACTATTGCTCTGTAATATAGTTTGAAATCTGGTATCACTATACCGCCTGATTCACACTTCCTGCTTAGAATTGCTTTTGCTATTCTGGGTCTTTTATTTTTCCATATGAATTTCATGATTGCTTTATCTATTTCTACAAGAAATGCCATTGGGATTTTGATTGGCATTACATTAAATCTATAGAGAGCTTTTGGTAATATCGCCATTTTGATGATGTTAGTTCTGCCTATCCATGAACAGGGTATATTTTTCCATCTTCTAAGATCTTCTACTTCTCTTTTTAGGGTTCTGTAGTTTTCATTGTATAAATCTTTCACCTCTTCTGTTAGGTTGATTCCCAAGTATTTTATTTTTTTTGAGGATATTGTGAATGGAGTGTTTTTCCACATATCCGTTTCAGAAGTTTTGTCACTGATACACAGAAATGCCTTTGATTTATGCGTGTTGATTTTATATCCTGCCACTTTGCTGAATTCATTTATTAGTTCTAGTAGTTTTTTGGTGGACCCTTTTGGGTCTTCTAAGTATAGAATCATGTCATCTGCAAATAGTGATAATTTAAGTTCTTCTTTTCCTGTTTTTATGCTTTTAATTTCTTTCATCTAATTGCTCTGGCCAGTGTTTCGAGAACTATATTGAATAGAAGTGGTGATAGAGGGCATTCCTGTCTTGTTCCGGATTTTAGAGGGAATGACTTTAACTTTTGTCCATTCAGAATGATGCTAGCCTGAGGCTTAGCATAGATAGCTTTTACAATGTCAAGGTAAGTTCCTGTTATCCCTAGTTTTTCTAATGTTTTGAACATAAAGGATGCTGTACTTTCTCCAATGCTTTTTCTGCGTCTATTGAAATGATCATATGGTTCTTATCTTTAAGTCTATTGATGTGGTGAATAACATTTATTGATTTCCGTATATTGAAACATCCTTGTATCCCAGGGATGAATCCTACTTGATCATGGTGCACAATTTTTTTGATGTGTTTTTGTATTCGATTCACCAGAATTTTATTGAGGATTTTTGCATCTAGGTTCATCAGAGATATTGGTCTGTAGTTTTCTTTCTTTGAGGTGTCTTTTTCTGGTTTCGGAATCAGGGTGATGTTGGCCTCATAGAATGAATTTGGAAGAGCTCCCTCTTTTTCTATTTCCTGAAATAACTTGAAAAGTATTGGTATTAATTCTTCTTTAAAGGTTTTGTAAAACTCCGCTGTATACCCATCCAGTCCTGGGCTTTTCTTGGTTGGTAGTCTTTTGATGGCTTCTTCAATTTCATCCGTTGATATTGGTCTGTTCAAATTGTGTGTATCCTCCTTACTCAGTCTGGGCAAATCATATGACTTAAGAAATTTATGTCTTCACTATCTTCTATTTTATTGGAATATAGGTTTTCAAAATAATTTCTAATTGTCTTCTGTATTTCTGTAGCATCTGTTGTGATATTGCCTTTTTCATCCTGTATGTTAGTAGAATGTATTTGGAAGTTCTCCCTCTTTTTCTACTTCCTGGAATAGCTTGAAAAGTATTGGTGTTAGTTCCTCTTTAAAGGTTTTGTAAAACTCTGCTGTATACCCATCCGGTCCTGGGCTTTTCGTAGTTGGTAGTCTTTTGATGGTTTCTTCTATTTCCTCAATTGTTATTGGTCTGTTTAGGTTGTCTATATCCTCCTGACTCAATCTGGGCAGATCATATGACTTAAGAAATTTATCGATGCCTTCACTATCTTCTATTTTATTGGAGTATAAGGATTCAAAATAATTTCTGATTATCTTCTGTATTTCTGAAGTGTCTGTTGTGATACTGCCTTTTTCATCCCGTATGCTAGTAATTTGAGTTCTCTCTCTTCTTCTCTTCATTAGCATGGCTAAGGGTCTGTCGATCTTATCTATTTTTTCGAAGAACCAACTTTTAGTTTTGTTAATTTTTTCAATAGTTTCTTTTGTTTCAATTTCGTTGATTTCCGCTCTGATTTTAATTATTTCTTGCCTTCTGCTACATGTGCTGCTGTTTTGCTCTTCCTTTTCTAGGGCTTTGAGATGTAGTGTGAGCTCATTTATTTGTTGGTTTTTCCTTTTTTTGAGGAATGACCTCCAGGAGATGAATTTCCCTCCTAAAATTGCTTTCATTGTGTCCCATAGATTCCGATATGTTGTGTCTGTATTTTCATTTATCTCTAAGAATTTTTTGATTTCCTCCTTTATGTCTTCTGTAACCCATTGATCATTCAGTAACATATTGTTAATTTTCTATGTGATGTAGGATTTTTCCTTCCTTTTATCATTGATTTCCAGTTTTATTCCATTATGATCAGATAAAATGCATGGTATTATCTCCACCCCTTTATATTTACTGAGGGTTGCCCTATGGCATAATATATGGTCTGTTTTTGAGAAGGAACCATGTGCTCCTGAGAAAAAAGTATATCCACTTGATGATGGGTGATATATTCTATATGTCGGTTAAGTCTAGGTTATTGATTGTGATATTGAGTTCTATAGTTTCTTTATTCAACTTTTGTTTGGAGAATCTGTCCAATGGTGAGAGAGGTGTGTTGAAGTCACCCATAATTATTGTGTTGTGGTCTATTTGATTCTTGAACTTGAGGAGAATTTGTTTTATGAACATCGCAGCACCATTATTTGGTGCATAAATATTGATAATTGTTATGTCTTGTTGGTGAATGGTTCCTTTTAACAGTATATAATGTCCTTCCTTATCCCTTTTGATTAACTTAGTCTTGAAGTCGATTTTATTCGATATGAGGATGGCCACCCCTGCTTGTTTACGAGGACCGTGTGCATGGTATATTTTTTCCCAACCTTTCACCTTCAGCCTGTGTATGTCTTTTCCAATCAGATGTGTCTCCTGGAGGCAACATATTGTTGGATTTGTTTTTTTTTAATCCATGTTACCAGCCTATGTCGCTTTATTGGAGAGTTTAAGCCATTAACATTTAGAGTTACTATTGATATATGGTTTGAACTACCAGCCATGTTTGATTATTTATCTTTTTTTTTTAATTTAGTTTGTTTCTCCATGATTAGCTTCCCCCCCCCCCCGCCCTCTGTCATTACCGAGGCACTTCCCATTGATGATTTTGGTTGTTGTTTTTCATTTCTTCCTTGTGTAGTGTTTTGCTCAAGATGCTTTGCAATGCTGGTTTTATGGCTACAAATTATTTTAGCTTTTGTTTATCATGAAAGATTTTTATTTCGTTGTCATACTTGAAGCTTAATTTTGCTGGATACAGAATTCTTGGTTGGCATCCATTTTCTTTCAGTGTTTGAAATACGTTGTTCCAGGATCTTCTCGCTTTCAGCGTCTATGATAAAAAATCCATTGTTAACCTTATTGGTTCACCCCTGAATGTAATCTGCCTCCTTTCTCTTGTAGCTTTTAATATTTTCTCTTTGTTCTGTATATTGGCTATCTTCATAACAATGTGTCTTGGTGTTGGTCTACTGTGATTTTTTTGTGCTCGGTGTCCTGTATGCATCTACAACTTGTATATCCATTTCCTTTTTTATTTCTGGAAAGTTTTTTGTAATTATTTCATTCAGCAGGTTACTCATTCCCTTGGTTTGAATCTCTGTACCTTCCTCTATCCTGATGACTCGTAAGTTTGGTTTTTTTATGTTATCCCATATCTCTTGGATGTTTTTCTGGTGATTTTTTTTTTTTACCAGCCTTTCTGAGTTGGCTAGACTCTTTTCAAGATGATATATTTTGTCTTCATTATCTGACGTTCTGGCTTCTACTTGCTCCACTCTGTTAGTGATACTCTCAATTGAGTTTTTAATTTGGTTTATCATTTCCTTCATTTCTAGAATTATTGATTTTTTTTTTAATAATCTCTATCTCCTGATAAAGATGCTTAACTTCTTCTTTTATCTGTTTATGTAATTCATTTTCAATGTGTTCTTTCACTGTTTGGATTTGCTGTCTCGTATCCTCTTTAAGGTTCCATTCCATCTGTCTAAGGTATTCCTTGAGTTCTTTATATGACCATTTTTCTGATGACTCTAGGTCCTCCTGAATATTTAGGCTGTCCTTCATTGTTTGTACTCCTTTTCTTCCTTGCTTTTTTATGCTGCTCATGTTGCTTCTTGTTCTGTTTGACTGCTGAGTTACTGTTTACTCTTATAAATTTATTTGATGCTTGGGAGGAAAGATATTAGAAGGGAAGGGAAGAAGAAGTCACTAAAGAGAATGAGAGTAGGCAGATAGAATTCAAGGAAGGGGGAATAAGAGAATTGAAAAGAAATGAAAAGACAAAAGAGAAAAAAAATAGAAAAGAAAGAAAAAAAATTAAAAAAATAATTTAAAAAATGAAAATTAAAATTAAAAAAATAATAAAATTTAAAAAAAATTAAAAAATTAAAAACATTAAAGTTAAACAACAACAACAAACATGAAAATGAAAGGAAAAAAAAACCAAATTAAAATAATAATAATAATAATAATAATAATAAATGCAGTCATAGAGTTCGAATAACTTCTCTTCCAGTAGGTGGATCTGTGCCCACTGGGCCAAGCTTCTCCTGTCAATAGGTGGGAACCAATCACTGTGCAGCAGCTCTTCCTCCCAGACTGGGTGGGTCTCCAATCCTGAGTGTCTAGGGCCTTCTCTTGTGTTTCCTCAAGCCAGGCCCCGCTCACCTGTGACGCTCACCACAATACTGGCTACATGCCAGGTCTGCTGCTCCTGGGAGCCCTGTTTTCATGAACGCCTGGGCACACTCTCCCTGTTTGCCTCCCTCAGAACCTAAGTTTGTAGAGCTTGGGGCTGAGAACCCCCAGCAAATTTGCTTGCCCTCCAGTAGCCACGCCCCTGGTAGCTGGTGCAAGAGTCCTCAGTTGTCAGCACTGGTGGGAGCGGTAGCCAGGAGTTCCATGCCGCGAGTCCCGCGCCACTCCTGATTCCCTCGGTCTGGCTATCACGCTCACGGGAGAGCTGGGAGGGGCCCTTAAGGTTTCCCCGCTGTGTGGAGAGGGATGGCTAGGGGATTACACACCTTTCGCCGCTGGTTTCAATGAAGTTATCTCCTCCGACCATGACGTCAGTTCTCTGCCATGGTGGTATCCCATGCAAATGGTGACCGTTCGTTCCCTTTGCTGGGTGACCAATGCAACGGGTGGGTCCTGACTGTCTCTCCCAAGCCCCGTTTCAATCCTGTGGCCACTGCCTATGAAGGCTCGGTTGGCTTTTACCTCTGTAAGTTCAGAAGGGCCGACCAGTTATTTCAGCAGGATCGTTAGTGCTGAGTCATGAGAAGCAGGCGAACCAGAGCTTGAATGCAGCCAATCCGGGCTCGGTGTGTGTTCTGAGAGGCCCAAAATGTTCGCTCCAGATCCACGTCAGCTCAGCATTGTCTAGTGATCCTGAGCAAACAGCTTAGAAAGTTTACGACTCCCTATGCCCGCACAGCTGAAGAGATCAGAGACTTGATCTCTCCGCGCCCGCCGCCATGTTGGATCTGGGTTATTCCTTGACTCTGCTTTCCTTGGCATCAAGTTCCTATTTCAGTGTCCAAAGCTGCCCCCCCACTGTTCCTGACCACCCAAGTTTGCATAAAAATAGACAGCAGCAAGTTAGGGTGTAGTTAGGGGGTTCTTAGACTGAACCCTATAAAGGATGCATGTTGGAGGCAGATACCAGTCTTTGCTTAAACACCCCTAAATAACCAAATGCTTTCCTCCCCAGTTCGATATCCTGCTCCCTGTGGTTTGGATTTTTCTAGTCAAAAAACACCCGTTGGAGACTCTGGGCCAGGCAGAGGAGCGTTACTGCTCATGGCTGGTGCAGAACATTGTCACCTTTCTGAAAGGTGTAAGAAATGAGTGCCTCTGTGGTCCTAGCCCAAGAGAAATGCCATCCACCACAGTGTCTTCAAGGGCATGGGATTCAATTTAGTATCAAGACCGGATCCAGGCTCTGTGTTAGCTTGGCTTGGATCTTAGCTTGAATCCAGACTGGTGCCATGGACCTTGCCCAGTAAGACTGGACTGAAAGTTGATCTTTCTTTCTAGAGCTAAAGGTGCCATTGCCTCCAAACCTCTAAACCATGAGGCTCTTTTGGGCCAGGAGCGCATGCCACCTGTGGAGATGGAACTTCTCTGGAGCAACTACAGCTCTGCTTACTAGCATGCTTTTTTGGGGGGGGGGGTCGGGGTCCAGCTACATGGTGTGACTATGGATACCTGTGCTCATTCGGCAGCCCCAGTGGCTCATGGAGTTGTGTGTCTGGACTCCCTAGAGGCTGGCTGCTGGCCAACCGTGATGTCCCTTTTTAATGGCCCATGTCAAGGCTAGGAATGAGTTCCCTTTACCATGGCACATGACATCCTACACGTGCTTTCTCAAACCTCTCTCTGTAGAGGATGTGACTCCTCCCCTCTTCCCAGTGGCAGCAGCCCACCTTCCTGCTCTCTTCCCAAATGTTCCCATCAACCCAGGCCTAACTGGGCTGTGTCTGTACCGAGCAGGTCCGGTGGAGGCAGAAGGCACCCTGGTCTTCCCCCCTGGCTAGTGAAGAGACTTGGGGATTCCCTGGATTTCTTCTCAACTAAGGCAAGTGGATAGCAAAGATAGGCCCCTCAGCCCTGCAATGGCACCACATCTGAAACTGTCCTTGTTCCACGGGCAAGGCGACCACACAGCACACATCCCCTGACTGTCCCATACATTGTAACCCTTCCATGTGGATCTGACTTAAGGGGGAAACCTGACTTCTAGTGGGGTCTTTACCTTGGTCACTTCTGAGTCTACCCAAGGAAAATGGGCAGAAGGACCTTGAAGACTAAACTAGCCCAACCCCTGTGCTTCCCCCCTTCAGTTTCTCCTGTTCAAGTCACATTGACAAGAACTTGTTCAGCTGGCAGGTACATCACGATATCATCTAGAGGGACATGGGAGGTGTCACTTGGCAAGGCAAAGGTTGGACTGAGATGAACATCTACCCACAGAGGCGATACCTCTTTGTGACCCTTCTGTGGGATGAATGTTTGCTATATTAAATGTCTTGCCTGATCTACCCCAGTCCTTTGTTAACCCTTCTCTGAATCCAGGCAATAATAATACTGCTCGTGGGTTTTGAACATTAGACGATCACTTATGTGGCTCTTCTGGTTTGTTCAAGAGCCCTGTCATGTTGACCAGTAGCCCACCATTCCTTATGTCCTCCCTGGCTCTTAGCAACAATGTTTCTAAGGCTCACCTTGGAGTTTACCTGCTTCAAAGCCACAACTGGCCTCCCTGGAGAGTCCCACTTGGAATCATATGGGTACTGAGTGTGTTCACTGCCCCAGGATCTACATTTTTGGAAGAAACCACACAACAGGTGGAACTCTCATAGTTAAAACAGGACTGATGGCCCTAACGAGGGGAATTCAATCCTGGATTCCTTGCCACATCCTGACAGTCCTTCCTCTCACTTTCCAGGTGAGCTTTAGGCACTGCTGGTCAATGGTGAGGAATGCACCTTACTCCTGTTCGTGGATAACCCAGTCCCTTTGCTGATGTGTCTACTAGAGGTCTCAAGGAGTTGAAGACAGACATTCAATTGGAAGAGCAGTTTCTCTCCAGCCACCACCTTGTGCAATCAAGTGACTTAATCTGTTGGGTTTCTCAAACTTAGGCTGTGCTTAATGCTGGTCTGTGTGGCCCCCCATCCCAAGCCCCTGGGGTAGCCTGGGTGACCAGGTGGGCTGACTGTCATTACTGTGCATGCCTATGCTGAAAGGGTATGCAGAGGGACTGACAGATTTTTAAGATCTTGGACAGTGCCACTGGGGATGTTGGCCCTGTCCTTCGTAGCATCTAAAGGTATATCTGAAAGTCCCTTGTCTGACTTGAGCTCAGAGCCGTGTGGACGCAGCCACCCCAGTCACCTCCTTCATTCTGCACTTGTTCTGGAGACCTCAGTGGTGTGAAAGTTCTTAACCTCAAGGCTAGCCCAGGCCTTTCCTTGAACTTGACCAGGGGATTGTGGAAAAGGCATACCCAAAGTCTCTCTGGTATGGAATGTGGTTTCCTGGATTTCTGGATTTCTGGACTCTGGGGCTCCTAACACGGAGCTACTGCTTGAGGGAAGTCTTGGGATAGTTCCAGGACTTTCTGAAGTTGGCGCAGGTGTCCTGGGCAGGGGGAGGCAGTGATCTGATCCGGCGTCTGTCTCTGGAGATGACCTCTTGTGAGCACAAACCTTATGTACACCCAGACCACCCAAATCCAGCATTATGGATAAGCAACTGAATCCTCACCTTCCCATGGGAGGGAGCAATTCTAGGTAGAAGGGTAACTGAGGAATACAGGTAGCCCAGAACACCTCCAATCACATGCAGTTTCCTGACCTGTTGGGGGGAACCTCTCCCTTCCCCTGAATCTTACCAGATCCAGCGTCATAAGATACCCTAGTGGCTTTCCTAGGTTTGGTCTTGGAGTCCCTGAAAGGCAGATACCTGTGGCACACGTGGACAACGTCACCTGCAGGGTCAAGGCATATGGCTGAGCTTTATAGACCAGAGAGTGGCTCTGAGATGTGCAGCTTTGCCAGAGTTGACACTGGGTGAGAGGAACTGCATCAATTGTGGCCTAGACCTTATGATGAAAGCCTGTTCAGGTTGCCACACACTCCTATAGCCTCTGCCCTCTAGATCTTGATCCCAGGGGAAGCCTGACTTCTGACATCGGAGAGACCTTTGGACTCCTGATCTCACTTTCCTTCCCCAGTTCCCTTATTAAATTTGACTTTTCTAATCCTCAGAGCCCTTTTGAAGGGCCAGCCATCGAAGCTGAAGGTCATGATTTGATTCTTGGTCCAGGGTGAGGAAACTTCTAGAATCCTCATGGCAAAGGATCCATCTGCCTTGATACTGAGCTGCTGGTCCACCTAAAAACTGGGTTTCAGAGGAGACCCCTCAGCCATGACTCTTGAAGTCACCTACCGCATGTTGCACATCCTCCGGGTTTACAGTCAAACCCTGTGAGCAGGGGGGTGAAGGGTAGCTGAGGTTGCTTATCTGGTGCTCATTGATACCAGCTCTTACTGATGATGGTGACTGACCTTCTGAACAATGGTCCTCAGTGCTGGAGGTAGCAGACCCACAAGAGACTTGGCTGGTGTCTGAAGCTTTGACAAAGGCCTTGCTGAAGCGCTCTTGAAGCATTGCTGCTTGAGCAACTCTAGACTTGGGGTGTTGCTTTGTGGAGGATGTGTCTGCCCAATCGCCACCTCGTCCCCATTGTGGGTTGAAAGTTGGGCTAAGTCTCCATGAAAGTGCCCACGTGGGCACTTGGGATGAGTTAGTGAGGGACTTCTTGGCATCAGGACATCAGACGTGGGGTATAGCTGGCTTGTATCAGCTGTCTCCCAGCCCTGGCATGCAAGGATTCTTGGAGGTGCTAATAGACTAAAGACTGCTTGTCCTTGTACCTGGGCTCTTGGCCTTGGTCTTGTCACTAGAACCAGATCTCTAGAGACCAAGGGGACTCGTCCATGAGGGATGCATCCTAAAGGGAACTAGAATCTGGGCAAGCATGAAAGAGGGTGCTGAACCCAACATGGACTCTTCCCCCAGTTCCTGGAAAGCATGAAGTGCCCTCCTCAATGCCCTTGATCTGAAGGAAAAGTAAGAACCAGAGCTGGCCCAGGACACGCCGGACTAACCAACTTTCTTATCCATGGGAAAGTTGGAAATGGTGAGATGAGAAGCGGTCACAGGGTCCCAAGCATGCTTTTACTTATGTAAAAGGGCTCTTGCGGGGGAGGTCTGGAGGGCAAAGAATGCAGGCCGCCATGTTGTCGCCCAACCCCATGGGGAGGGCCTCTTGAAATGCAAGCTCTGCCTGGGGAGGTTTGGGCCCAGAGGATATCCAGGTGACACTTGGGCCTTTCATACTGGTGTCTCGCCGGTCACAATCTGCGGCCCCAGAAGAGGCGCAAGGCCACCTCCGTGGTTTCCCTAATCCTCCACAGACGTGGCTGCCGTGCTTTAGGTCAAATCAGTGACCTTGATGTCAATCTGTCAGAAACAGACCACCAAGCAGCTTTGGGCAACTCTTTAGGACCAGGACACAAGCTTCTGGAAATGGATGAGCTTATTAGGTGGGGGGTGTTGTATCTTGGTGCTGTCCAGTAGGCCCCCTCTGCCAAGGTGGTACATATGGCCTGATGGAGTCTGGATGAAATGAACAGGCCCAGCCTCTGGGTGCCTCTGCTGCTGTGGCCTTCCAGGACATCCCTTGCTAGGCTGAGTGTCCTGGAGATGGAATGACCCTGGGAGATGTGGGGCCCTGTGCTTCTCATTGGCTTAGTTGCCAGCAGGGTCCACGGCTAAAAACCAGGTATGACCTTGGAAGATCCATCTTCCACCAACGTACCCTTGCACATTGACCACTGAGGGCTTTCGGATAGCAACTGAAGCCACCAGAATGAGGGGATTAGGGGAAATTCGTGTCCTGTGATGGCATTGGGCAGTTAGTGAACTCGAGTTCCCTAGAACTCGTGTCCTGTTCCCTTTATCTTGAATTCCTTGCTGTGAGTCCCGTAAGATACCTTTTCTGCTACCCATCTCGCTTCTCACAGTGAAAGACTAGAGACTTCAGTAAATTAAGGGTGTCTCTGGCCGGCTGTGATGGGGTGGAACCCAGGGTCTGGTGCACATACCTAACCACTGGGCTGCTCCCTAACACCTAGGTGGTCCGCCCATGTTAAAAAGGACTTGGGACATCTAATTGGAAGTCTCCGCCAACCACGGTGGCAAGTAGCGCTGTAGTTGCTATAGGGCAGTTTGCTATTTATAGCAACATGAAATGTACACACCAGCGTCCATGCACGAATGTCCCTGAGGAATAAACACGTTATCCATTCCCTGGATATCATTTCTCATTTCTGCTTAACTCGGTTTTTTGGCCAAAAAAGAGGAGCCTCGAGTATCAGACGCCCTACTCAGGTGTTTAAATTTGTATGATGGCCATTGATGCTGAACGATGTCTCTTTCTACAATTGGTGAGAAACTGTTTCTGGTTAGAAACTCATCTGAGATTATAGTGAAGTGCGGCTCAAATTCTTCCTGAGAATTTGTATTGGACATTGTTTCCTGAAGCGTAACCCAGGTGTCAGATTCACTTGGGATCTTGGCTTAAATAAAACTAGGTGAATGCAAATGGGTGGCACCAGTTATAAACTCGCTCTCCACTCCCAGCTCCCCTGACTGAGGGTTATTCAGCCCTCTGGAACCAGAGTGGGGCCTTGCCTTACAAGCTTTAAACCCATGAGGCTCTCCTGGTTGGGAGCCCCTGTGTCAACTAGAACGAGCCTGAATAGCCAACTGTCCTGTAAGTGAAGTAAGACTTGGCTTCCTAGAGTGCCTGGGGTATCTCCAACTAGAGAGTGCAGTTTGCTAGAACAAACTGCCATCCTTAAGAATCCCAAGGTTGAGTTTGAACTTGATCTATGGCCATGGTAGAGGGAAAAATTGACCATCACAGTCTTGCTATCAGTTCCAGGAAAGAGCTGATCATGGTGGCATTGCCCAAAACCAAGATGCACCAGGTATAATCGAGGAAGGGGACGTAGAGAGCCAGGAATGGGGGAACTGGGTGGGGAAGACACTGGACCTCTGATCTGCACTTTTAGAAGTAATGACTATGGCTGTGGTCACTCTGCATGGGGGAGGACAATAGTGTTATGCAGGAGCTGGCTGGGCCATGACGCCTGATATGGCTGTGATCATGGGACTGAAGTCACCATTCCTGAGCATGTCCCCACCCGTGCTCTTCCAGAATTGCCAGGTAGAGCTGTGTGTCTATACTCCCCACATTCAGGAAGGGGGGGCTGCCAATCAATGCTGGTAGCAAAAAAGACCGAGAAACCTCTTTGTTAACCATTTCCACAACTTCAGATGGCATCAGCTGTCTGGAACACAAGTAGCACAGTGACCTGATGTCCCTTGATTTGAATCCTGGTTAAAGTGCCCCAGGACTGGGATGAAGTGGCCTCCCTCCCAGTCCTTTGTGGTTCTTGAGATGCTCTGGCCTGTTGCCTGGCCATGTGTTTGTGGGGGTTTTGTGGACTCTTGGACCCACTTGGACTGAAGAGATTTCTTAAAGGTGAAAACTCACGTAGGTTGTCGGTGGCTTGTGTGGATCTTTGTTCTTTAACCTAGAGTCTAGTCAAGATCTAGATCCCCAATATTGCTCCAGTTTAGAGGTGAGGGATCTCCCCTATGAGCCTCCCCATGCAGTGGAGGCTCCACATACATGGAACTGACTTCAGCTCTTGCTGGGGTTCTTGTACAAGAACCCTGGTCCATGTTGTATCCCCCCTCCCCCCCGCCATGCCTGGTCTCATGTAGGAATGCCCCTGGGCTTGACGCTGCACTTGAAGGTAACAGCCCATGAAGTGGCTTAAGCCACTGGCCATGGCTGCTGCTGTGGCCACCACAGCCCTTCTGTCCAGCTGCCCAAACAGGCGGACCCTGGAAGGATACTCTGGAGGCTTATCTCAAGCCACTTCAGACAAGGGGAAGGTTGCCTTGCTTTCTCAAATGACAAGATTTCCCAAAAAAACGAAGCCAAGTCTCTCATCATTGAGACATGCAAAGTCGGACATCTGTCTAGGAATAAAACGAGACCTTATCAATGGCATAGCATCTTACCCACATAGGCTCTAATGAACGGGAGCGGATGAGCCACCTCTTACGCTCCCTGCCAACCAGCCTCCACCACCAGTCTCCACCCTCCTCCTGACCTCCCTGAGGTTGCCCTAATTCTTCCCTGAGTTAGACACCTCTAATTCTCCCTTGTGTACCCTCAAGGGAATCCTCAGTGAGTCCCCTCCCGCTTTGTATCAGACTCTGATCATGCTAAGCATTTCTTTCCCTTTCCAGAAATCTCTCTAGCCTGGCTCCCATCACCCCATGCCCCTGGGGTACCTCCTCGCTTTCTGGAATAACTGTCCATACTTTGGGTTTCTCCTCCTCCATCCCATAACTGGCCTCTGGTTTAAATGTCTTTGGCCCCTTCTCAGTAGGGGTATATTTGGGAACCATGAGCACTGGTTGGATTCACTCCTCCAGGACCTGAGTTAGTTTTAACTAAACTAAGCATATGGAATGGTGGTGACAGTCACTTCTGACTGAACCAGAGGTGGTTCTTCAAGACTAGGAACTTCCCCCAAATAATTTTTTTTTACCACTTCGGTCAACTGCTCACCACCTGGTAGGGATGCTCGGTTCTGCTAGACTGGAATAAAATGGCAGATTCTCTGCTGTCAAGGTCCCTCAGTTCCTAGCCCACTGATGGCATCCACTCAAGGTCTTACGGAGAAAAAGATGGGAACTGTTCAGTGAGATCAGTTTCTCTCCTGGCTCCCTCCAGTGACTTGATCACTGGATTTACCAACCCTGGGTAACTTAGTCACTGTTTCCTTATTGATCTCTCCAACCTCAGGCTATAGTATCACCTTGGATATAGGTGAGCTGATGAGTCACCTGGTGTGTGCCTATGCATGTGCACCAGGGGAGAGTCTCGAGTCTCAGTTGAATGATCTGGATGTGACGGTCATCGACTTTACCCTCCCCCACCAACTTGAAACTCGTCTTTTGTTGAATTACCTGTGTGGGCAGGACCAAGTCCCCAGTGGGACAAAAACATGTCTTGGTGACATCGAATCTCAGGAAGGTGCTTGACTACCCTCGTAAGTGCACATGCTGACTCTCCTTGGTGGCAATGCAAAATTAGTTGTGGCCTTGCCACTTCTCGGCAACCAGTGGCAAACCTGAGTCTTCTGACTGACTTAAGCTGGGGTCTAGTGGACAGGTTACTACTTGGTCACTCTCGCCTCATTCTGCATGCTGATCTTAAAGCCTAGTGACTTCCTATTGACCCCAGAGGCTGGAACCTTTCCTAGAATGACCAAACGTTCATGGAAAAGACTTGACATATGCCTATAGACTAGGAGTGGGGTTGGCCTGGTCTCCTGGACTTCTGGACCATTAGCTTAACACTGGAAGAAGCCACTCTTGAGAATGTTGGGCCAGGTATGCTGGTGCATGCCTGTAATCCCAGCAGCTTGGGAGGCTGAGGGATAGTCAGGAGTTCAAAACTAGCCTCAGCAAAAGTGAGGCACTAAGCAACTTGGTGAGACCCCGTCTCTAAATAAAATTGCTGGGGATGTGGCTCTGGTCAAGTGCCCATGACTTCAATATCATGTTAGTTTCAATAGAGCTGAGACCTCTGAGACATGGCTTCTGTTCTTGCTGGATGATCTATCCTGTCATCTTTGGAGATGATGGGAGATGTCAACTTCTCATGAGCTCAAGCCTTATGTGCCACAGACCACCAAAATAGTGTTCACCAAGATTCTGAAGTCTATGTGTGGGGTAACCTGACGTGGAAGGATTGCTCTTAATGTAGAGGGGGAAATGGTCTGGGAAAGTCTCCAAGGCTCAAATGGGTTTCCTGACCTTGTTGAAGGAGACCTCTGCCCCCTGTCCTGCCTCCAAGGTCACCCCACACCTCTGGATCTTGTTTGGAGTAAGCCCGTGAAAGCAGGTAATGACACTGAAGCATGTGTGTATTGCCTTTTGCTGCAAGACAAAGGTAACCTACCACCCTTGGGTGCTGACTTTAACTTGGGTACAGCTGAGACTCTTGGTTCAGAAAAACTTTGACCAGGGGCTAGGGATGTGGCTCAAGCGGTAGCGCGCTTGCCTGGCATGCGTGCGGCCCGGGTTCGATCCTCAGCACCACATACCAACAAAGATGTTGTGTCCGCCGAGAACTGAAAAATAAATATTAAAAATTCTCTCTCTCTCTCTCTCTCTCTCTCTCTCTCTCTCTCTCTCTCTCTCTCTCTCCTCTCTCACAATCTCTCTTAAAAAAATAAAAAAAATAAAAAAAAAAAGAAAAACTGACCATAAAAGACTTTCACGTAGGAAGAGCTACATTAATGATGGTCTTCTGACATGGAGAACCTGTCTAGAGCGTACTTCTCTAGTTTCTTTCCAGTTCTCCTTCTCCTCCATAGGAGCCTGGGAAGGTTTGAGAAGGGCCAGAAATGTCTTCCAGAACTGCCAAAGCTGTACCCTAGTTATGAGGACCCTAACTTGAGTCTCCTCGAAGTAGAGCAATGATGATTTTTCTTGTTACACTCCCTGCCCGTCACTCCTCTCTGCCCGTTAACTCTTGATCTCCTTAGAGAGAAGTGTCCCCAGTAAAGACCAGGGAACAACGACACTTGGCCTCTGAGCAGAGGAACACAGAGGCTCAGGACGGTATCTGCTTAATGTCAACGCTGAAAAATGAACCTCCAAAGTCCATGAAGAGAAGCTGGAGCAGGCTTGGGACGGCTCTCCCCACAACTTTCCTATCCTGAAAAACCCTAAACTTGGATCTCGAGTCGGGAATTATTTAGCAACTCTGTAAATCCAGACCTCTGAGAGGGTGGGGCTCCCACTGGGTCCCTGGGGTGTGTTCCCCTGGGCCCCGTTGTTTCTGGGGCAGTTCGCCCTCACCCTAACATACTTGTGCACAAGCTCCGTGGAGCCTCCTAGCCACTGGGCAGGTCTCTTGCTGGTATCAACGCTGTCCTGATGTCAAGTCCCCTGTCCAACAGGAAGAGAAGTCCATGTCATTACCACTGACATCTTAACAGACCTGATACTGAATGTTCAGGAAGCCTGTATAAATGCAGGCTTATGAAGATTTTTAACTAAGACTTAAATATGCTCATGTTAGCAAAAGCATGCAGTTCTACGGAGGGCAGTGAGTTCTTGACCACTAACAGAGAATTCTTGCAACAAGATGATTATCCTTGAATCCAGTGGACATGATGTACAGGTCAGGGCCATGGGACAGGGAGAACTACTGGAAGGGGATTGGTATAAATCTGTGGGATGCAGCTTATGCTGGTTTTTGGTCTGCAAAGGGTCCTCGGTGTTTCTAAAATGGTCATAGAAAGCATCAGAAAGGTAAAACGTGGCTTTCCTCTCAGCAATAACCACATCAATGACATGGGTTGGGTCTAGTTTCTTATCCCTCAACCTCTCAAGTGTCCCTTAAACCTAGGTCTTGGTCTTCATATACTGCAGTATGCAGACATATGATGTCTCTAACACACTCTCAGAAAAACCCAATTCCTCTACCAAATGACCCATAAGTAGTCACACTCCAGGTTGGCAGCCTTTTCCTCCACTGTTCAAGTCGGGATCCGAACATGGTCCATACGCTGGTAGCTAGCAGACCACAAGCCCTCTAAATAGAACCATTCCTTTTGTCCCCTGGCTGCTCGTCCTACACTGGACAGCCAATATCCTACAGATGTGCCCGGTACCTGTCATGGCTTCACATTCCTGTTCATGGTCCTCAACGCCTGCTCCTCACCAGTCCTGAAACTGAGTGTGCTGTTAGTTCATCTTTTTTCTTTGAGGCTCTCTTAGCTTGGAGCAGGAATAGTGTCCCAAACCTACAACCCCTCAAAAGGCTCTTTCTGCCTATGGTGCTGGCACTTGGGGTCGGGGAAGGAGGGCATGGTCACAGGGCACCAGCCTTGCCAGGTGAGGTCTGGAGTGACCTGTGGAGTCTTCGGTACTGCTTGGGAACTTGGCTCTGCTGTTGCCCGAGGATAGAGATCCGTAGTTCTACCTTCTATCTACTGGCACCACAGTTCCTCAGATGAAAGGCATGTCCTGTTGGCCTGACACCCAGTAGCCTGACTGCCCAATCCTACCAGGTGTGGGTTCCTGGACACAAATGAAAGGCCAATGGTCAATCGGGTAATGGGTGAGACCACCTGGGCCTTCACTAGGTCCTGCTGAAGGAGTTCTTCTTCCTTCTCAAAGTCTTGCTTCCTAAGTAAGACTCAGACTTTCATGAAAGTGATCGTTTGTAGCACCCTGTCTTGGAGGCACATGTTGGGGGTCACATTATGAACCCTGAGATTGCTCCTTGGTGAAATCTAAGATTTTTTTTCTCCCTTTATAAAGGTTCTTTTCCCTGCTGGGTGGTTATTTCGTGGGGACAAATGAGATCCTTCTAGTTCACTGAATTCTACTACCTTGTTGAACAAGGAGTATGATCCAGCATTTCTAATTCTATAGCTAGCATCAGACACTTCAGCTCCTCCACCACCACCTACCCTTGCATTCTTGCAACCACAACACAGTGGGTGTAGCTCTGCCTCCTTCATTGTCTCTGCTTGTTGACTCCTGACCAGTTTTTTGGAGAACACAACTGACCTCAATGTAGTGACTCTGAACAGCTTTGGTATCGAGGAATAGAGGCTGAGACTCAGATGGGCAGAGTTGGTCTGCCTGAGACCCCAACAGGAGAGCCAGTCATAGTCCACAGTGCAGAAGTAGGAAAAGCTGGCCTAGGCCCCTGTGGTATTTCTAACTTGAACTATTAAACATGGTCCTCAGATGACCAGTGACGCTGAGACCAGCGTAGACCTCCTATCCCTGTACCTTGGAGAAATTCCCCTTGTTTTGGTGCTGGAATCTACCTTGGACTGACTTGATGGAGCCTCCTGGCTGTGTTGGCCAGGCCCCTATTGATATGGCACCCTGCCGGGTCCTGGTGACGCCCTCCTATAGTTTCCACTAGACTCTTTGCCAGGGATAGGTCAGAAGCTGAATGTTCCTGAAATGACCCTCTTTGGTTTGCCTTTGCTTTGTTGGTGTCCGCAAACTCATTTGTGGGGAGAGTTTCAGTTACACATGCAAAATCCAGAAGGCAAGGAGATGTCAGAGTCCTAGGGTGACACTTCAGAGTTCCAGGTTGATATTCTATGTGAAATTCCTGGAAGACCCAAGAGATGCCACTTGCCTTGAGCAAAGGGACCCAACATACAAGTCGGGACCCTGAGAAAGTCTGACATACCAATAGGCTCGTGAAGAAGGACTCCAGGATGCTGTGGTCTCCTGGCCTGGTTAGGACCAAGTTTTCATCTAGAAAACTGGTCGCTGGACAGCCTGTTGCAATCCAAGTTTCCCAAGACTCGCGTCCAGAAACGACTTGAGTCCTGCTTCTCTGCGTTCACACTGAAACGGAGGAGCTCTTTTCTACATAAAGACATGACTGTAATCAAGTCATTTATGTTAATTAAAACACTGAGGTGGTGAACCTGTAAGTGCTCATGTCTTACCTTCCTGGAAGGTATATAACGCCTCTCTTCCAACTAATCGAACCATGACCCAAGCTTGTGACTGGGTGTTATTGCAAGCATGCTCAAATGTTTCTTTCCTTTGGGTATTTTTTTTTTTTGCCATAAGTAATGGCTCATATCCTACAGATAGAAGGTCCCTATAACCTCTTCTTGCTCTGGTCATGTGTCCTGCTAAAGTTGCAGCTTCACTTCTTGGTACACACCAGTGTTCTGTCTCTGGGTGTCCAGCTGCCCATGTGGGATTTTTCTCTTTCCAAATCTTAGAGCAGGAGTGATGATGAACCCTATATCTAGGAAGCAGAAATGTTTCCCACTGTATGTGAAACTGGGGAGAGAATGGGACATCAGCCACTGGGCGACAGACTTGCAGGATGAGCTGCAGGGTCCTCTGTGGGCTCAGATGATCTCAATTACTACAGAGCAGAGCCTTCGGGTAACTTTTTTCTCCGGCTTCTGGATGCAGAAATCTTTCCCCTTAAATATGATCTCCCAACCCTGAGAGCACAACACTGGCCTGAGTTGTAGGGAGAGGAAACTGTACCTGGGGACTTAAGGTGAGAAGGCTGGATCTCCCTGGAGGCCGAGCTTCTGAGATAACTGAGAATCGGGAGTCCACTCCAACTAGTGCCTCCCAGGAGACATCTACCACATATCATATACCACTTCAAAGCAGATGACTGGAGGGTTCAACATCCCTGGGGTGGAATGGGAACGGTGCAGGTGGTTGCTGTAAAGTTTGACTGCTGTGAATAGTCATTCATGCCATCCTCCAGCAGAGGAAGTGTCCACCTTGGGCAGCCATTGTCTTCTCATTGCTTTGTGCAGCCTATCAAAAATAGGGCCTGGATCCTTGGCGTTGAGTCTCTCCCTAAAATGTGTGGACATGCATATCTTCCCAAAGCCATATGCCCAACAACAGATATGGTCAAGTGGCAATAGCCAACTCTTTCCATGAGTAACCATGTTACCTAGGAATGTATGCAAAAATAATCCGGTGGCTGATCGAGACAAAACAAGAGATTTTGTGGGAAGAGTATTTTGGTACAAAGTAGTTTTTTGACTACTTGCCACATCCTTAGTAAAGGGAGACCATGGTTCTCTGTCCTGTTAACCATAGAAGTGGAATTTGCCCTCCGCTGGGATGTGATGGATGTTGGAAAATACTGGACACTCTTCCTGGCAGCCATAGAAGATGATAAAATTCAGGAACATAGTCCTTAATGCCTTCCTAGTTATCCTGCCAGGGGCACTCAAGATAGATTGCTAATACTTGGAATGGTTGGGATTAACTCTACCAAGGGAGGCTGGACAGTCTGCAATGCAAGGAAGGGTTCTTGATCACTTTCAAAGACACACACTGAAAGGCATAAGGAAGAGACTAGAAGAAGTTACAAGATGGCAGCAGGAGAAAGCTTTCTACTGAAGCTTCGCCTCTCATGCTTGCCTTCCTAGTAAGGGCTCATCCCAGCCTTAACCCAAGAGTTGCATCAGATGCTTGGGCAGGGCCAAACTGCAGCCAGTTGGTCAGATGGATGTGGTTATATCCCCTCTGGTCACCAGCCCTGAGAATCGCTGGACGACTGAACCTCGGTGCACAACTGCCCCCATGAAACTCCCAGATCCAAGATCCTAAGGGTTCGTCTTTGTTCTATGGTTGGCCTGCGTGGAAGGACCTGACTCCAACTTCCAACACTGGTCACCTTTGAGCATTTTTGCCACCCACTCAGATAGGACATCCATGGTCTAACCCTACAAACCATGTGGCTATCAAGTTTTCTAGACAGGCTCATCCAGAATGGAGTGTATCCTATAAGACAACCTGGACTCTGCATTTGGTTCCTTCTAATTCCACTCCACGTGTATATTTGGCAAGAGTTGGAAGAAAATGGTGGTCACTTCGTCTGGGGTCACATGTTGAAGCATGAGCCATGGTGTTCTGCCTCTGAGGATGCCGAGATTGCTCCTCAGTTAAGTCCAATGCCCTTTCTTCTGTAAGGGTGGATTCCTTGACTTGTGATTCATGTGGGGTAAAAGTTTGAGATCCCTGAAAGTGACTTTCTATTTCAGCTGTAGAATCTGAACCTTGGGTACTGTGCTCCCATCAGATGTTATAAATATATTCCATACTTATCAAGGGCATTCCTGAGTTTCCTTCCATAGTTCTAGAAATCAGACTTTAGAGGGTTACTAACATAACCCTTTTCACCTGTCTAGACAACAAGAGCCTCTTCAAACAGGCACTAACCCTGTTGATTATGAGCAGATATTCTTCCTGCATTCTTTGGACAAACTATGGTCAAGGTCACCTTAACTTTCTTGACAGACTTGGACTCCTATCGAACATACTGTGTATGTTTACTAGGAATACTTAGTAAAGATGTGGGTGTTGGTTGAAGTCATTACCCCCAAATGATGTGGGGTTCCAGGAATTGGAGCTTTGTCTATATAAGGGAGCCATATTCTCAAAGAAGAGATTTTTTAAGCAGCTATTCTCAAGTTCCTACAGAATAAGTGTCTACCATACTTTCATAACTGTGCCTAACAGGAGGGATCTGACCACCACACTCTCCCATGATTTCACAAGAATTCCCAAAGGGCAGCCCCTGTTAATGGTGTTCATGTCAATCATGGCAAGGTGAAGGCATCTGAGATGACCGGTCATTCTGATGAGTTCTGTGGATGAGCAGGGAACTGGCCAGCCTGTCTTTCCAAAATTGTGTGGCCCTTATTGGGCTCCACCAGCGTCGTTCCCTCTTTAGTTCCAAGAAGTGTCAGCCTGTAACCTAGAATCTGCAATCCCATCAGAATGACGGGCAACTTCAATCCTAAGACTGTGGCCACTGAGAGAGTGACTTCCGGATTCCAGCCAAACACTGGTGGCTGACCTGTCTTTAGTCATAGGACTGACCTTGTCTCCCTCAACTACATCTGAAGGGACTTTATGACCTGGCACTTAGGTTTGTGCCACTGCAAAGTCTTCCCCTGTGGGAACACCTCAGGGACCTAAACCACACAGAGCAACGTCCATGGAATTTCTCCCTAAAGGTCCTCGGGTGCTTCCTGTGTACAAGCCCCCATGAAGGGAGGGCTGGGTGTCCCTTTCTTGCTCGGGCCCAGAACCGATGGTGCTACACCTGCACCACCTGTCCATGGCTGCCTGCCTCTGTCTGAGAACCTCACATCTGAGTGAGTTCATGGACTCCTTGGGGCCAGGAACCGGATCTCTCCCTAAACTTGGGTGCAGGGGTGACCAAGGCTCTTCATACAACTAAGATGAATGCTCATGGCTCATGGCTTTCTGGACCATGGGTCTTTTTTCCTGAAAACTGCCTCAGATGGACAAGGGATAGAACTGAGGTCACCTAGGGCTTTGCTTCTGGGCATGACATTGATGTGGCCTTGCTAGGTAGCACGGACCTTGCTCCACTGTCCTCAGTGCTCATTCCTGAAGGTGTCGGGTTCTTGTGGGTTCAGGTCCTGTGTGTACCCACTTGACCAAATAACCAGCATTCCAGACAAGCGGTTGTCCCTCGACCACAGAATCCTTGGAGGGGAGATGCCTCCAGTACAGGAAGGGACGGTTCCTCCCCCATTAAGAGCCCTGCTTCCCCTTCCTCATGTCATTAGGCAAAGGTCACAAGTGTCCCTAGGCTTTCACCACTGTCTGGGGTGGAGACCCTAAATGTCACCTAATGACACTGGGGCAAGTCATTGTAGGACAGCCAAAGCTCAGCTTCCCCCCTTGACCATTCATCTGGCATAGGATCTTGAAGGCTGAGAATATTTGGAGTGAAGACGGTGAGAATCTAGAGAAGGAACCGCATCTGTTCTAGGGTCCGCCTTGGAGCATGGGTGGGCTGCCATTGCAGGTGCCTGGGCTTCCTCTTTCTAGTTTCCCCAGCTCCATGGAGGAGCCTGGGGAAGGCAGAGCACTGAGCTTGCACAGGGTGATCCAAACTGGACCCCCTTCGTGGGGGTCGTGCTCTGTGGTTGTCAGTGAGTTGGAGGGAAGGGACTTCAATCCTTAAACTTTGACTTCGTTCCTCTTCATTCACATTTTCCACTTGTTAAACCCTGGAACAACTTATTAAGAAAAAATGCTGCTGTGTCCCAGAGAACATCATCTGAGGAAGTGCACCTTGCACGGGAGACTGAGATTTGGAAGGGCAGAGCTTTTGCCACAGATGCCAATATGGGGAACCAAAGCACAGGCCCCACCAAGCAGGAAGAGAAACTGGTTCAGACTAAGGTGACCATTCCCTAGGGTTCATCCAGGTCCTCCTGACAAGTCCTGGGCTTGGTTCTCGGATCGGAAGTGACTTGGCACATAGGACGGACTTCTATATTGATGGCCCTGAGAGCTGGGGCTCCTGTCTGCATTTCTCTGGTCTTCTCCACGGGATCCTAGATGAATCCTCCCTCATGTTGGCTGTGGAATTCACTTGTGTGCAGACTTGGTGGGGGCCTCCCTCCTGTTAGATGGACGATAGCACATCATTGTCACGGGGTTTCAGCATTGAAGGTAGACCAGACTGTCACTGTTCACAAAGTGACTCTTCACAACAGGTCTTTATCTTGGAACATATGCGGCCCTGTCATGAATGGGAATCTCTAACTTGCCCTGTAGAAGCTTCCCTTTTATTACAAATTCCGGGAAATTTCTCATGGGAAACATTGTCATGTTCAATGGCAACGTAGGGCTCTTGTTGTTATAACCAGGAGGTGGCCTTTCTTAATGGACAGGACCTCAGAACACTCATGCAACTTGAGAAACATCTCAATCATGGTACACCTGATCTTTTGCGTGGCCAGAAAGTCTTTGGTTTTGCCTCTTAAAAACTTCAGAAATGCACAGAACCAGCCAGAGAAACGGCTGTTCCCATCGTGTTCAGGGACCCACATCTGACAGCTGGGACACGATGTCTGGTTTCCTCACCAGCTCGTGTAGCTACCCCTTAAGGCAAACAAATATCTCCATCTGCAGCCTCCATGGTGTATGGACATGTATCTAACATCTTAATGTCTTTAGCATTCAAATTCAGCTTCTCCAGCATCCAGAAACATGTAGACAGTCAAGCCAAACTTTCACAAGGATCATCAAATACTGGCTTGTTGAAATCGGGATCCAGATATGGCCTACACATCATGAGCAGGGGTTTCCCCCACCTTTTCCCCTGGCAATTTTTCTTTCCTGTGCCCTAAAGCACATGTTTGCTTCAGTCCTCTGAATGGGAGACACTTTCCCCAATAAATCTGTTTCCAGCCCTGAGAGCACAAGATTCTAGTTCTCAGGTAAAGAAATGAGAAGGGAAATGACCTTCCTTGATAATGAGCCGATTGGGACCTGATGGGCCTCACCTGGGCCCCCTCTCCCTGCCATGATTCCTGGGAAATATTTCTGGCTTGAGATGGTGTATGTCATGTGGTAACTGTCAACAGACCCATGACGGGGGGCGGGGGAGGGAGACAGTAGGACAATCTCGTATACTGTAGGAGCTGCAGTTGTATCCCTCTGCCTGAAGGTAATCTGATAATCTCCTGTGTCCCTCGGCAGTGAAGGTGCAGGGGGCGGGGGGGGGGGCATTGGACTTCATTACTGAAATGCTGTTCCCATTTAGGATCTACCTAAGAGATACTTCTAGATCATTTTGGATTTGCTATGGCTTTGGGGAGCATGATGATCTGCACAACCTTCACTTTCTTACAAGCCAAAGAGCATCTCCATTTTAAAAACTCTCCAGCTTCTCCGGATGGAACAGTCAGACTTCACAGGAGTAGGGTTCTCAACAGTCCTGTGTGCTGACAACCTGTCACTCATGACCTGAGTCTTAAATCGTGTCTGACATTCCCAAGTTTGCCCTGGCTCTCCTTGAGTACAAAGCCTGATCTAAGTAGGCCAAGTGGGCCCCTTGCCCCTGCCTCAGGCTCAAAATCAAAGGTGACCTAACATTTCCCCAATGACCTGCTTGATTCCCACCTCCTGGTTCTAAAACCTCATTTTGGCTCACTCCAACTTCAGGGCCAGAAATCGGACTATCGTCTGAATCTAGGATTATGTGAAAAGAATGTGACTGCAAAACTGAGCTTTGTTCTGTTTTGGTCTCCAGCTCCTGGTTGACTTTTTTATTTTTGAGCTGAATGTCAAGAGCCAGCCACTCCTTGGTGTGCAGGGTTGGGGGGGAATGAAGGATAGACCTGAGCACCGCTCTTGGGCCTGGTGCCTGGGCTTAGTGTGCATGTCCTCACTGGTTCCAAAGACCTCTACTACCATCCTCGGTGCTTATTCTGGAAGGTCAGCTTCTTTTGGGTACACACAGGGCCTGCACCCAAATAACCAAAGGCCTTTCATTCCAAGCAGGCGATTGACTAGGGGGTCTCTTGGAACATCAGAATCGTCTTTCCCATGGAACCCCTTAGGAGGGGAGAAGCCCTGGGGACGTCTCCAGAGCCAGAGGAGAGGAATCCTGCCCTGTTGAAAGCCCTGCTTCCCTTTTCCATATGTCCTCAGATAGAGGGTCACAAGTAGCCTTTGGCATTTTACACTGTGGGCAGAGTCCCTAAATGTCACATAACGATGCTCATGGCAATTATGGGATTTTGTCATTGCAAGACAAATCTCAGCTACCTGTGACTGACCATCTGGCCTCTAGTCTCTCTGGTAAGGTCTGGACGAAATATCTGGGGGCAAGAAGGCCTTTGACGGTGAACTTGTTTCAGTTGGAAGGAGCAGCATCTATCGAGCTGTCGGTCTTGACGTGGAGAAATCTGTCACTGTTGTCTGATCTCCTGACTTCTCCCACTTTCTCTAGTCTTGGGGCTGCACAGGGAAGCCTGGGGACACACGTCACCCATGGATGAGCTTTTCCCTGCTAATGAGAGCTGTAGCAGATTAGTGGGTTATCAAGATGGCTGCACCTCAAGATCAGTTCTGTGGTGATGCAAATAATCGAGTTCTAACTCTCTGCTTGGCTGCTCATCTTGTGAGAAATGCAGGCCTGTCCTCGGGCTCGTGAGGCACTATGTATGGAGAGCTGAGGCCAAGAAGCCAGAGTCGGTGTCAGCCTGAGTGGCCACTAACAGAAACTGAACCTCAGACTGCAACACAGAGGGAGGAAAAGCAGGCTCAAGGGTCCTGGTCCGTCTTCTGCAGAGGAATCCTGAACTGTCTTCAGGTCAGAAGTGACCTGGCAGTGGGGCCATGATGTGGGAGTTGAGGCTAGGGTTCCTTGGTGTTTTCTGGGGTGTCTTCTGGGTGCTATTGTTCCAGAGCGAGTTCCCCTCACTCTGGATCCACCTATGGGCACCCTGATGGGTGCCTCCTGGCCTGTGGAGCAGGCTTCTGGAGTCAGCACCATCCTGGATTGTAGCCTCTATTGGGGCACCACCCTGGACCACCAGTGTTGGATGGACCTGCACTGAAAGCCTATGAATGGCTGTCCTTGGTTTTCCTCAGCTTCCCTGGTGTGAGGAAGAGACTGCCATATGTGAGGGTGCACACCTATAGTCCCAGTGACTTGGGAGGCTGAGATACGAGAATTGAAAGCTCAAGGCCAGCCTCTGAAACGTGGCCCTAAGTAACATAGTCGGACTGAGTCTCAAAAGGGGTTTGGGGGGATGTGGCTCAGGGGCTTAGCACCCATGAGTTCATTCCCCAGTACCCCAATAAAACACCCTAAGACCCTGTACTGACACTCCTACCCCAAAATTAACCAAAGTAATCATCTCAGTGTGGAATGGTCTAGAGATGTCTTAATTCCTCGTATTTGGAATACACAGAGGGCACTATGTCCCACATAGCTTTATGACCTCTGTACCCCAAATACATTTTCAAGTGCACACCATCCTGCACAACAGAGCTCACATTTTCTCTGTGAGGAATATACACTGGATTTGGAGGAACATACTCGGTCCTCCTAGCAGTTAATTGCTAGACTTTAGCGCTCAGCTTGGACTGATGTCCAGCCCTTCATGGTCAGTGGGGAAGATTCCAAGGACGATGGAGGAAAGAGTGCCTTCTCCCAAGGTCCTAGGTGCCACTGTGTTGGGCTGCCCCTTGGACAGGAGGATTGACCATCTTTTACAGATGATTGCTTAGTGCCTGTCACTGTGGCTCTTTGAAGTAGAGCCCGTGGTTGACCAGATGCCTGTTCTCCCAGCCTCCACTAATACTGACTCCTGAATATTCGAGGCTCCCTGAACATTCTGCCTTGGGCTTCCCTAGTATCCCACTCCTTGCCTCTTAAGATATCCATTCTCAAAGTGGAGACTGACAAAACAGGAAAGCCCTTTCTGCCAAAAAGCTTGGATCTTGAAGTCATACATTTTTCTTTGACTTCAGAAAACTAAAAATGTTTCAATTCAGTCCTAGAAGGAAGGAATACAATCCTTTCTTCTCTTTGGTTGACTCTGCAACCCCCATCTCTGCCTTCTGACTCCCAGGGAATGTGTGTGCCCTCGACACTCGGGGTACAGCTGGGCTGACCTGCTCCACAAGTAGCAGGTGGGTCAGGCAGGACTTGGACCCAGATTGTGACCTTCCCTCACTTGCAAGAAGGGCCAGAATTTTCCCTTTTTAGAAATGTCATTGTGGGGGAAAGGCCAGGGCCTTCACTGTCATTTCCAGAAGGAAGCCTGCAGTCGGGACAAAGGCTGTGTACCTACTGCCTAGGGACCCCCACGCCCCACCCCATGCCACTCTGGGGGGAACTTGAAATGCACACCCAAGTGGCTGCAGCATATGTGTGGCGCCTGGTTGTCCAACTGCCCAGTGAGTCTAGTCCTGTCACTCCTAGGTCACCAACCCCATTAGTCAGTGGATGAGACGGGCTCGGTGGACGTACACATCTGGTTCTTAGAGGCAATGTTTCCAAGACTTTTGCCCAGTTTCCCTCCACACATTCAGGGTCTGGAACCCAGGAGAGATGGGGGTGGGAGATGGTGTCTGACTTCACGTGGGCTCTTCACATGGCCATCATCAAACTTCTTCAACAGAGTCCTGAAACTGATGGACAAAGATAACATTGTTGCCTGGGCTCCCCACTGTCTTGCAAATCCTCCAGATGGGCAAATATAAATCTTTGACAGGCTGACAATTCCCTTGGGAAGCCATTGCTTTCCCTGACTAGGATGCAGTTGGATACTGAACAGAACCCTGTGAGGGTGGTGGCTTGTGTCCTGTTGGGGCTGTCCCTATATACATCGCATGATGGGAGGCTATGGACTCGCTCCATGGGGAAAGTTCTATTTTCTGTCTAATGTTCTATTGTCCCTATGAGCAATAAGGTGGTGGCCACCCTGGAGAAGGACATCAAGTATCCATCCTGAAAGTGTGGTCACCGAGGGTCTGACCGGCATTTCCTGACATAGTTTGGGGGTGGGTGACTAAGGGTCTGGATCTAAAGGGACCACAGCCTTCCCCCAGCCCTATCTGTACCCGAGTTAACTACTCCTGGCTGGAGGTTTTGCCCTCGTCCGTGGGTGCGCATCTCACTGACCTTGACCCTGTTCTCCACAACACCCGTGGAATATCGCCCTATGATGGGTGGAGGCTCTGAGTCTCCACACAGGGGGTGAGCCTACAGAGTGCCCCTCGCCAGCTCAGGATTACAAGTGTGAACAGGAGATACATCCTTCTTACCCACCTCCTGTCCTTAAAGCCTGGACCTGGCTAAGAACATGTCCACATCAGTGCCGTAAAGAACAGCATCTCCAGGGAGAGGGGCAAGTGTCTGTTAGCCAGAGTGTCGTGCACAAGACTCTAGAAATACTTCTGCCTTTCTTGTCACGCCTGAACCTCTGTCAGGGACAACCACCCTGATCGGAGTGAACATGAGTTGTTGTTATGGTTCAGAAATGTTTGTCATAGAAAAACTCGAACATGTCAAATGTGGCCAGCGTCTCCAACTTACTCACGGCTGGCCTTGCTCATAGGGCTGATGACGGCCATTCTTAAAGGCAAAAACTGGGCCTCAATCTATCCAGGGCATGGGATGATCCTAGGATGGGAATGGGTACAAAAGAACTTCAGTGTGGACCCTCCACACAATTCATTCTCCAAATGGGGCCAAGTGGCATCTCTTCAAGGGACAATGTTTCATGACTTGAAAATCCAGGAGCATCAAGTCTATAGTTCTCCAAAGTAAGCCTTAAGGATGAGCTCAGGTGAGGATGATGGTCAACATCTTATTCAGCATTGATATTGACTGTCTCCTTTCACCTTGGGGCCTTGGGCACTGGACCCCCTTAGAGCATAACTGAGCTTCTTCAAGCAAGTGGGCTGTCAGTTCAGAACCCCCATCCTGGTCCGGCTGCATTGACCAGCTTGCCTAATAACTTGTTTCCTCTCCTGAGTCAATAGCCTCTGGAATTTTCTAGAATGTAAACTGGTTCAGGTGTAAGAGGACTTCTTCTGATCAGTCTATTTTTCACTATGACTCAGTTTCTCAAAGTCTTTCTGCAGTCATCTTGGGGGGCCTAGTGAACCCAATACCACCAGTAACTGCCTTGCAAAGTTTAAGCTGACGTGGCACCCTATTGCCATGACCTTCAGCAAGAATAATGGCACAAAGATGAGCTGGGCCTCTCTGTGGACACACGGTACTAAAAATCTGACCACTAATGGTGGCAGGGTTGGAGAGGGCATTGAGACCATGGAAATAGCCTCTGCCAGGAGCTTCGTGTCCTCTTAGCACTTACTGAGGATGGCTGTGCAAGCCTCCAAGCCATCAGGATGGTTCCAAACTTCTGAATTCTAGCACTCTTTTCAGTGCATACGTCACCCACAATGAAACCATGGGAGAAACTGCTGGCACAACATAAAAGTGACCCACGGATCACTTCTAAGGCTCACAGCACTATCAAGTACACAACACTAAAAATCGAGCCCACCAGCTGATCACATTACGAACGCTTCACTTTGACATGTCAATAATACCATCAGTTTTTCTAAACGAGCCCAAAGGAAAACGAACAACCCACGTGGAAATTGACAACTTGCTCTCACTCTAAATACATTTGATGAAAAACTGTACACACTTAAAAATCAAAGCATTGTGCCCTCTTTCTCAACTTCTTAATTGTCAACGGACCTTTACATGTGGTGCTGGGAATCCATCCCAGTGCCTCACATGTGCTAGGCAAGGGCTCTACCCCTGAGCCATACCACTAGACCCGAATTACGTACTTGTGACTGGGAAACACGGGGAATGGATACCACTGGATTACAATACTGGCAGAGCGCCCTGGGGTTTTAACCCATTGTCAAACCACAAAGGTCTCCTGTTAACACTTTGAAGAATGTTTTATATATTCCAAGTCCTATGTTTGGGGAAGGGCAAGAGAATAGCCCCTCCTGCTTTCAGATACTTAGTCTGAACATAGAAGCTTCTCCTCTGATTAACTGGGATGAGTGGCGATCCCTAGCATTCCTCCACCTCGAATGGCGGACTCTGCCAGCAGGGTGTAGGTAGGACCAGGATCCGTTGCCCATGGCCTGCTGGCGCTGACTGCAGGGGGATGGTCAGGCTCTCCCTCCACTCCCTCTGTTCCCCTTGCCTAGGGCTCCTGGCTGTTAGCACGTTTGCATTAAGACTTTGCTTCTGGGAACACGTCAGGGGCACATGCTGCTCTCTAGGAGCAGGGGTGGAAATCTGCAGTCTGGAAGTAAGGAAGTGTCCTTGCTCCTGTATCTCTGGGAACCCAGGCCCATGCAGCCCAAGCTGACCCCAGACTTCCGTGTCGGCATAGAGCCTGGCCTTCTGGGCCACAGGCCTCTGAGGACAACTGTTCTCCTCTTCCCCAAGCTGAGCTGGGTTCCTGGCCCAGGAGGTCAGTGTGGGCTCCATCTTCAGGGCTGCAGCAGCTGCTCCAGGCGAGGGGCAGGTCACCCCTGCCCAGGTGGAGGAGTCACTGCACAACACAATCCTGTTCTCAGAACTTCCAGGGACATGGCGTAGAATGCAATGCCTAACTTCTCAATTTCTTTGACTCGTTCAAGCCTGTAAGTTGTCAGGTTAAGAATTTCTGAACTCTATCACCTCTGAGGGGGAAGGTCTTATTAAATCTTCATTGGTTTGGGGAAACCCTTACTCATGAAACCAAGGTAGAAGCTACAAGAATAATATAGAAGCAAAGACCCTTTTCTAGACTCCTGGGAGTGTCGATTCTAATGATGTCCAGATCTGGCCTCCTGGGCCACGATGGGAATGTTCTTTGGACTTTCTTAGGAAGGTGACTTGCTGGCACCTGTTTTCTTGGCTTTTGGGTGTGCAAAGTGCTGCCAATCAAAACTGACCCTGGCACCTCAGTGAGGCAGGTCAGGGATGTGAGAAGCTGGGTCGTCTTCCGATGTCTCTCCTTAAACTGGCATGTCTGCCCTCCTGCAGTTCTTCTGTATTTGCCCGTCACTGGTTCTCATGAAAGGAAGATGGTCTCGATCGGCTGCCTGGTGTTCTCCAAATTTCCCAGCTTTGCTTTAAAGGTGTGTGTGGGGGTCCGTGTGTTCTGCCCTGGGTTCCCCTGTGGAGGCTGGCAGCCTCCGTTCTCAAAGTTTGAGGCTGATAGCAAGAAAATTCTTGAGGAGCTGTGACCTTGAAGTCGTCTGCTCTCCCCCCCCCCCATAAAAATCTAAGACATGAACGTGCACTGTTAAATCACCAAGGCTTTCCTCGAACCTGTGATCCTCCTGCCTCAGCCTCCTGTGTCTCTGGGTTTGTAGGCATGCACCACCTCATCTAGGTGCCCCTCAGTTTTAAGTGTAAGGCTCACAAGGGAAGATACTGGGGCCACTGAAGCACCTGGTTATAAGTGGGGGAACTCTTCTAAGACATGGGACCATAGGTGCCTTAAAGGGCAGAAGCTGATAAACCAAATCCTACTACTGAGTGGTTTTCCTCAGTGGAATTTCTTAGTCAAAAGTAGTTGTCTGTCAAAACATTCAACGCTAGTTACCCTTGTCTTTCACTTGATTGTGCTTACAACACCTGTGGGACACTCCAGCCCGAGAGTGTTATCCCAAGGAAAAAGGATGTGTTTTCCTTCTCAAACTGCAAAATCTGGTCATGGAGGAGCCCTGTGAGCTGGGAATTGAACCCTGGGCCTCATGCATGCTAGGCAAGAGCTCGAACGCTGAGCTACATCCTCAGCCCCAGAAGGAACAGCTTCAAGCTGCCCACTACATCCTCTAAAACTTATGTCGCTGGTCTTCAAGCACTTCCTAATACCATACGAGACTTGGTTCACTTAGGACTTCAAGATATTCTGGTTCCATTTAATAGTGGTCATACTTGGAACTGAGTCCAGGTTGTAAGTTTAATACCGTACTACGGTGACTTCTGTCTGTCATGGGCATTGGAATAGCAGAAAGTCACAGGTTCCCAAAGACACTCTTGCACAGAGTGAGAAATTTACATCTTAATCCTGTAATTCCCATTTCCCAACCTAGAATCCAGTATTCCTGATGAATGCAGGAGAATCTGGCTGCTGGCATCCTCAGGGGAAGTGGGAGCTGGGGAGGAAGCTAGCTCAGCCATCACACAATGGTCATCCTGCCTGCACCTTCCTGGGTGCAGTTTGACCAGCACAGAACCAAATGTTGGCAAAGCACTCTCCACAGTGTTGGCTCCTCACTCCTAACCTAAATATCATCTAAAATTAGGTGAGACATAAGAACAAGACCAAATACTTCAAGTCCAGAAGCTCTAGATCCACAGAGCAATTCTCTCTGAAAATCCACCTATGTCAGTCTCCACAGCCACAAATGAAACTAGAGATCTGGACTTCTCCAACTCGGATTCCATGGATTCCTCCTGCCAGTTGTGCAGGGTGATTGGGACAAATGACAATGATGGTGATGGCCCCGAACACTAATGTGTTCCCTTTCCCTTGGGATGAGTCTAAGTGACGCATAGCCTAACTTCTCCAAAATGACAGTAGTTCCAGTGTGGTCAGCCTCCACTGGGAGGGTCAAACTATCTTCCAATTAAACCCTCCTCGGCTTCCCCACCCTCCACTATCCTGAGTCCACTGGACCACCTGTGGCTTTGCCTAACCTTTTGGCCTAGACACGAGCCCATCCTGTCTCTGGATTTAAGGTCAGCCACCTACAATCAATGACTAGTCCAATAGGCATGTTGGGTTTTCTCTACATTGGCTTCAGGGTTGGCCGTTGGACATTCTGTCCCACAGACAGACATCCCAAGGTAAGCCCTGACCTCATGCCTAGGAGCAGGCCTCTGACATCAGTTTTTACTAAAATCCTAGACCAACTGAAGCCTGGAGGGAGGGGCTGGGTTCTTGGACCACATGAGGCAACATAATCAGTAAAATCCTAAATGTCTCTTAAATGGGTGCATAGGGCTAGTACAAGTCGAGGGATTTCATTGACTTTCTATACATGCTTATAACTCTGGTTACAGCCACCCACCTGGCAACCTCTACCACTCCTCCCTAGTCGCCTTCACCTTCACCTTGTCTGGAGCTTAGCTTATTTTTCTCAACACAAAGATCTCTGCCTCATCAGTCTTCCTGCAGAGGGCATCTCCCTCTGTGGTTAAATGGTACTCTATACCCAGCACACGGCCTCATTCATTCGACACAGGTGTCGATGCTGATGCCATTGCAAATAGTGCTGCTTCAGTAAACAGGTGTGCAGTTACCTTTCATATGCTGACTTTGATCCACCCAAGCTACTCCCAGACACCTGGGGTGATCTGTTAGTTCTCTACTGGAACGTAACAGCCCTACAGAATGATTCATGAAAAGACTGCAGAATACGTGATTCTCATGAACATGCAGAATTTTCTCTAATGATCATATTTGAGGCCATAAATATTTCAAGTCTTGGCAACACAAATCTGAACATACCTTGCATTTTTATCAAACCATAACAAAATCGTGGCAGTCAACAGCAAAAGAAGACGCAGAAATTATGTAATCACAAAGGGATGAAGCAATAGGCTTTGAGGAAGCAGTGGGTCATTGAAATGGAAGTCAAGAAATTCCTAGAATAATATGAAAACCTGAAATGACCAACCAGATCCTTTGGGACACAGTAAAACAAGACTTGCATAGCTGTGAGTGTCCATAGCAGGACAGACCTCAAATAGCCTAATGACGCATCTTAAGATCTTAAACAATAAGCCAAAGCAAAAACAAATGGTAGATGAGAAATAAAGATCAGAAAGAGGCTAAAAATACAATGCAAAGGACCAAGGAAAGAGTTGATTCTCTGACAACATACACAAAATTGACAAACCTTTAAATTGTCTGAGGAAAAATGTAACAGAAGCTGGCAAGAGGGGAGGTTTTTACAGATAATGCAAAATCCAGAGAGTGGCGTACAACTTCTCAAAATGTTCCCAAACTGGAAGATCCAGAAGAAATGAACAAATTTCTAGACTCACAGGATTTACCAAACTTAGGTTGAAATCCTGCCTAGACCACTAACTAGCAATGACATTGAAGCAGTCATAAGCTGTTCCCAGACAAACACCCTGGACTGAATAGATTTGGTTGCTGAACTTTTCCAGACCTTTGAAGAACTTAATGCCTTCATGAGTCAGGGAATTTATGCATTGCCCTAAAGAAACCAGATACAGACATAACGAACTACATGAATATCCTTGATGAACATGAAAGAGAAACACCTCAATAGAATTCATTATCTCAAAGTTCAAGTATTCTATCTCATGCACCATGATCAAGTTGGTTCTGTTCTAAGGATGCAAGTTTCATCAACATACGCAAGTCGATAAACGCAATGTGTATCATGCAACCAAGGATAAACACCAGACAATCGTCTCTAAAGACAGACAATTGGCTGCCTCGAAGTTGGCATCCCTTAAACTTGGCATCCCTTTGTGGTAAACCCTGAATAAACAGGTATAAAATGGTAAGAAGCCCAAATAACAGAGGATATCTACAGATCACATAGCCAATATCAGACTGAATGGGAGGAGATAGAAAGCATTTCTCTAAAATTGGGAATAGACGAGGCTGTTCACTCTTAACTTTTGACCAAGGTTGGTGTGGAAGTACCATTCTGCAAGTCGACTTGTTCTGAATTGTTATTTTTAGACTCGAGGGACAGGATAGCAAAATCTTATCCAGCTGGGGCAGGGATTAGACCAGACCACAGGGCTCGGATTTGGCCCAAATTAATCTGGGCTCTATACTAGGACATGCTAGTTCCTCCCAAGGGAGGAGATGATCACTTGGGGCAGGGGATGCCAACTTGGCCTGAACTGTCCACTCTCCAATGATGGAGAGTAAAGTTATTCTTAAAGACATGGTTTCCTCTGCTCAATGCTGTCTCTGGGGCCATAACAAAACCCACTCATCTTATTGTAAATCCAGTAGGATTTTTGGAAGAGAACTTTCTTCCATTACTCAAGAAACATATTAGGTATTTACCGTGGATCTTTCAAATGCCTCCCTTAATTCCTTATGGCTGGTGTGGAAGAATTCCAAGTTCCATATCGGGAAGCCGAGGGCTCAACACCTGGAAAGATGTCCAACTGTGGAAGAAACGGAATTCACCCTGAGGTGGGTGCTGCCCAAGGCCTGCTCTCTTTACTGTTGACTGGGATGAGGCCTCGAATGGAGACCATGAGGGGACGAAAGGGAGCTATACTGGAACTTGGCTCTGCCAGCTCCTCTAGCCGGTGGCTAGATTCCAAACTTCTGAATTCTCCCACTCCTTCCAGGGCATGGCTCGTTTGACTTAAAGTCATTTTCATCAGGAGAATCTTAGACTTTTCTTAGACTGGTACAGCATGAGAAATGAAATACAGATTTCCGAGGTTCACGGGACAGCAATTTAAACAAACCGAATTCATCAGGTGATGAGTCAATGTGTGGCTTTCTGATGTCCAGCATATCAAGGTGGTTTTTAATAAAAGAAACTGGAGTGGAGGATGGGGGGAGCAAGGGGCAAGGAGGAGGGATGGGAAAGGGAGAGAAGGGCAGAATGAAATTAACAAGGCACTCGTGTGCATGTACAAACATGTCACAATGAACCCCATTGACGATGACCATAACACAGCAATAATATGAAGGGGAGATCAGTTTTGGGCTTAATCCTATAAGAAAACTAACCTGCATGCCATGACAATGGTCCCCTCAACACAGCTCATGAATACCTTTAGCTACACACTTACAATGCAATGTTAAGCACTTAACAGCTGAGAAGCCATCCTCAGCACCTTTAACCAGCAACAAGGAAAAGCTACGACTGGAGATAATGCTGGTAAAGTGCCTTGGCTTTAACCCACTGTCAAACCATTGAAGTCTTCTGATTAGAAAACCTGGAATGTTCTATGTATCTAGAATCCTGTGCCCTGAAAGGGGGGAGCATGGCCGCCTCCAGCTGCAGCTACATGTTGTTGAAAGTCGGACCCCAGCAGGTCCTGCGATCTGTATCCCAAGGGAACCCCACCCAGAGGGAAACTCCTGTTGCCCCCACCTCTAGGAGGCTTGGCTGCAAGGAAGCCCCCACTTGAGAGTGGTTGAAGTCCTTTCCTTCTCAAAGAGAAGGTGTCTGGAAGCATAACAACTTTTCACAGGACTGGCTGGAAGGATCTAGATGGAGACCCCTTTAGGTGTGGTATCCACAGCCTCTGTTAATCCTTGCTATAGAAGTGGGCGTCCAGTGGTGGGACCCGAGACCCCCTCCAGCCATGCCTACTTGAGACTCTTGTCAGTTGGAGGTTTTCTCTCACCTGTTCTCTGTATTAGAGTACAGCTGACGTCGGAGTGTGGCTAACTGGTGGAGAAGGTCTGCTGTCTTTTGGTGGCTTTAGTTCAGAATCCCTACCCTGTGAACCTAGTTTCTCCTTAGATCCCTCCCTAGCACTCACAGAAAAGGGGAAAGGACGATGATGAAAGCAAAGTCCAATACAGCATCTAAATACCTGGCACCTACTACGACACCTAGGACACTAATTAGCACAAAAAACAGGAAGGGTGGGCTCAGCAGTTGCCAGCAGTTAAACCAATAAATAACCAGGAACCGCATCTGGCACTAAGGAAAGAAGATTCTTAATGAAACTGTCTCCACCAAATCTCAAACAGTCCACAAGAACAGACGGCATTGCCTGTGTCCAACTGTTCTATTTTTTTTTCGGGGAGGGGGGGGAGTGCTATGTACCAAGAAAGCAAGGGCTGGGTGGTATTGGCCACTTTCTTGTGTTGCTTGCTGAGCTGGTAGCTGGAGTGGCCAAAAATAAAGCTGGTTGAAATAGCTGTTTCCCTTCTTGCCAGTAAGATGGAATAACTGTCAAATGAAATTCTGTCTGGACAGGACCATATGGATGCACCCCCAGGGTAGGGCTCCCACAGTTCCATGAAGGGAGTTCCAGTTTCTGGAACTCACTGGGCCTCAAGGGCTTCATTGGGTGGTATCATCACTGAAGAGATCGCCCACTCCTGGGGCCAGGCAGATGCCAGTCTGGGCTGGAAGCCTGGGTCTTGGGAGCCTCCCAAGAATCCCCGTCATGGGGTGGGGACTAAGCCGGGGGAGTCTGTATTCACAGGCAGCAGAGTGTGGGGAGGGTTGGATCCCCTGAGTGTACTCACACCTGCCTGATCCATTTCCTGGCCCTTCTCACTTCTCCCATGAGCCACCAGACGCAAAGGGGAGAGCATGTTGCACTCCCCTGTCTTTTCTGACTCGAATACCCTGGGTACAATCTGCTGTGTCCATTTCACTTGGTCTATGTCCACCTTAGATGATGAGTACCAGGAATGTGCTAGAACAAGGTGGTGGCCTAAATGTGGCTTCTGCTTCCACTCTCCACTTGCCAATTGAGAAGTAAAAAGCACTTTTCAATACCAGGGTGTTGTGAAGCCTCTGATTTTGCTAAGTTCAGGCTGCTTTATTGATCTACAGGCTCTTCCATACTAGATGTGCCCTTTGCAGCCAACCAGTGCTGCGGCTGCTGCCACTGCCATAGCAGGCTTGACCCCAATGTACTTTCTTGTTCTCTGTTCAACACTCCCAAATGTGAGTCTGTCCAATACTAAAGTTCAGTAAGTCCCCTCTTTCACCAGAGAGCAGTACTCCCTCAGCTTGTATCCCAAACCATGGAGAAGCTGGAGATGGACTTCTCTAGCATCTTGAATCTCCCAGTCTCCCAGTTCAACAGGAAGGAGATGGCCCTCCTAGGGCTGGGGACACCACCTGCCCTCCCACTTTGACAGGCTGCTTGCAGGCAGGCAGGGTGGGGGAGAGCCAGAGTCCAGCTGTCTGTGGCCAGGTGGAGCTGACCATCCTCCTAGGACCCCCTTGCTTCTTGCTCTGGGCCATTCCAAGCTC
Organism: Spermophilus citellus; assembly: GCF_964194105.1. NCBI lineage: Eukaryota > Metazoa > Chordata > Mammalia > Rodentia > Sciuridae > Spermophilus > Spermophilus citellus. The sequence continues at coordinate 82,917,887 of NC_138184.1, forward strand.
TACATTTAGACTTTGCTCCTGTGAACACACAAGAGCACATGCTGCGCTGGATCCAGAAGCAGGGGTGGCAAATTGCAGGCAGGAAGCAAGAAGAGTTCACTTCCTCTTCTATCTTTGGGATCCCAGCTGCTGTGGTATGAGGCCAACACTGACCAAGCCTTCTGTGTCTGCAGGGAGCCCTGCCAGCTGGGCCCTCAGGCCTCATGTGGCAACTCCACTGTCTTCTCCCAGGCAGCCTGAGCTGGAATCCTGGCCCAGGCATCCAGTCCACCCCTGTCTGGGTGGAAGGACTGATGCAGGAGGCTCAATTTTATACCCAACCACATCCTGTTCTCAGAAGTCCAGGGACATCACACTCTTGTCCACATGTAATTGTGTTTTCCTCTCAATGACATCTTGAGCTTGGCCTCATTTACTATGTCAAATATTCCTGACCCATGAGCTTAGGGAGAGTGATTAAGACACACCTGGTTTCTGGTCTCCATGTGTGCATAGGGCTGTCAGTCAAAGCCAACCCCCGTGTCCCGGTGAGTTGGGTCCAGAGCACAATGAAGAACCAGTTCTCCCAGGTCCTGGGCTCTGGTTTCTCTCTGCTCTCTGTGAAAGGTGGGAGACCTGCTCTGCAAGGAGGCTTTCCCATCTGCTTTCAAGATAACCTCAGTGGCAGGAACCAGACAGGATTGGCTGACCTCGTACCCACTGTTCTATGGGTGGCTGTTGACCATCCTTGGACCTTGGCGTTCACCCATTCACTGGACTTTTCTGCAGAATCCTTTATTTCCCTTGTCATCTCCATTCTCGGGAAAGAATGGAGATAAAAAGTCTTAGTGCTTCCCCTGACACCAAAAAAAAAAAAAAAAATCCACGAACTTGTCACTTGTCTAAAATGTCTTTTTTTTTTAAAAAAAGGTTGAATTTAAACCCTTCCTGGGGAATTTTCTCAGCCTGCCTTTGCTTCGGGGGGAGGGGATGCTTCTCTCAACTAGAGGCACTGCTGGACTTATTTCTGTATTGAAAGCACGGAGCAAGGCAGGGGTCACACCAGAGCCTGGTCCCTACCATCCGTAGAAATGGGGATAGACCTTTCCTTATGTCATCCTTAAAGGATTTAGGCCTTCAATGGCATTATGGTAATGAAGCCTAGCATTAGGGACAAGGACTAAATCCCTATTGCCTCGGTACCCCAAGCCGCCTTATGACTAGCTTACAGACTGCAAACAGCTAAAGGTGTGTAGCGAACAACTGGATTGCATTTTGGGTCAAGAGGCATCCAGCTGCGTTACAGCCTCGGGTGTTGTGGTGCAAATCAGCTTGTCCCCTTAGCATGGAGGATTTCTATTAGGGCAAGATACCTCCGTGCCTGGAACCAGATACGGGTTGGGTACAAACGTCGGGGGGCAGAGGGGCAGCGTGCCTTCCTTCCCCCGGCAGCATCATGATGTGGAAGCACAAATCTACACCCTGCCCTCTGAGGGCTCTATTCACCTCACATGGCCCCTAGACTAGCATAGATACTGCCCCTCATCTGTCACTGCCATAGCAAGTGTCTGCTGAGCATCTTGGCTCAATTGGCCATCTCGGTCTCTGATGGTCCCAGGACGCCGAGGATGTACACCCGAAGAAGCCGTATTCTGACCTTGGTGTGCTAAGCTTGCTGCTCCATGGTAGCTCTGTGGACCTAACTCTGAGAATATGCGTTGACCTGTGTTCCTTGTGTCTAGTTCGGTGGCACACAGCACGTTCGTGTGTTAGCTCTCAAATGTGTTTGAGGGGACACCTACCCAACCTCAAATCTTGTGTATTCATTCAGCTAAATGTGGTTTTGCTAACCCCAGGGCTGGATTATATATACTCCTGTGAATTTCCCTGAAAATTCATCTTCTATAAAATTCATCTTTAACAAAATTTTCTACTTATGAAAATCATGGTCACGGTGGATGGTCTTTAGGGATGTTAGATGGCTTCTCGTCTAACACACGTGGCTTGAGACTTTTAAAATTACCTTGAACCTGTTGAAATGTGGCTTGCCTTTGGCCTTGAATCTACTAACAATACTGCTTAAAGTGGAGGAGTGGAAGGTTGGTTGTGGTAGGCAGGCCAGATCAAGGTAAACCAAGGCATAGAATGGAGTCCAAGTGGGAAGTGGGCATCATTCAAGCATTTCTGACAGACACTGCCATGTGTCCTCTCGTCTCATACTCGCCATCCCTGGCAAAATGTTAAATGTTTTATAGACTAAACTTATTAAATGTTTCATAGCTATCTTACCAAAATCTTGGTAATTAGATGTGCTCGGGGGTGGGTTATAAAAGTATCATTCAGGGAAACGTATCTTGGGTCTCCAGCTCATCCTGAACCATGTCACTAGCATGTGGTCCAATTCGGTGACCTTCATGAACGGGCTGAGGTGTTGGCACTCTGAGCATTTCTGTTTTCAGCTCTGGGTACGGTACTGCCTAATAACAATTGGCTTGATCAATGGTCTTACCTACAGATAGACGTGAATACATATGCAAATGGTTGGACTCAGTGATAGCTTAGCTGGGAGTAGAAAATTCTGTGGCTGTGATCTCTGCAGCTCATTTCTGGAAGTGAGACCTTATCAATGAACATGTGGGTTCCTGATACCTGGGCACACAGAGGAGCAGGAATAGGAATTCTTTGGGGGACTCCAGTTTTTACACTCTAAAATGCCATTGTCTCAATTGTTCTAAAGCTTTCATCCTCAATGGGGTTTTACGAAGGACATGTAACTGCCACTAATGTGTTCATGTCAGTTGTAGATCCCCCAACACAAGGTCACTCCTTGACCCATGTTTGGCTGAGATCTAACGCTTTAGAAATACTGCCTGTATCTAATAGTGCACATTTCCTACTGGAAATACATACTCCCTCTATTTTGGGACACCAATACGAAGCAGAGTATTTGAAGTTCTTTATGGACAGAAATCATCAGTTGTGGTAACAAGCTCTGAGCGAGGGGGTCATCATATCATTTGCAGTTGAATCACTGGACTTGTCTTGGGTTCAGAGTGTTCATCAAGTGGAATTCGAGACTTCCCCAGTTTGGATTCTGAAGGATCAGAATTCGGTCATCTCTAGTCTCATTTGCTATTGGCTTTCGTTCTTCTGCCTGTGACCTTAATCTGACTGAAATTTTAGGTTGACTTAAGGGACTCTGAAAGCAGAAGTCACGGTTGGCTGTTCATAATCTTTCTTTTTTTCTTACATGAAACTTGATGCATAGCCCTTTCCCAAAAGAAATACCTGCTTTCACTGAGGCAAAGGTAGTATTCTCTCAGAACATAGCCAGCAAAGATCTGGATAAAGCCCTAAAGATGAGTCTTCTCAGGCATTGCTTATATCAAAGTGGCTTAGAATTATTTCTTGGAGGAAAGCCACCAGGAACTCCACCCTAGTCAGTGTTAAGGTCTAAAGTGATATTGCGGCAACTCTGCTTGTTGACTGACTATTCTATGCCAGGGACCTTTTATGTTGGACGTCAAAGTCCACAGGAAAGGAAACGTAAAGGATTTTGTTGAAAGACAAAGTAAAGAGGATCGCCCTCTTAAGATCTACCCTGCGTAGATCATCTTATTCTTTAGAGCAGGACAAGCACCTGACAGTTGCCCTTCTAGACCCAGGAAATAGTCTGTGGTCTTGAGCTGGGGTCAAGACCTTGGTGAGAATGGTTAGCATTCTCTAGAGTAACCCTGGCTGTAGGCCTGTGGGAGGTGGTACTCTGCCCAAGCTGGGAACTAGTCCCAATTCCTCTTGGAGCATCCCAGCAGTGGTGTCTGGATGACTTCCGATTGTGATTGTGGGAAAGGGTGTTGGGCATCCAGAACTGAACAGGGTAAGATAAGCGGGGGTACTTCCTAGGTTGAAGTTTGGCACCAGAGCCTCATGTCTCTGGTCTCATGTCTCATGATGTGAGGACCAGTTATGTTGACAACACAACTTGAAGTTTTGGCACCTGAGCGTCGGGGCCCCTTGGCCTCTGATACCATACAACTCCCATAGAAGCTGGACTGGATGTGGTGGTCTATGCTAGATTCTTGGGTCTCACCATCTTGATGGCCTCAATGCCATTTTCAATTATGGCCCCACAGACATGTTCTGATTTGTTCGAACCTTTCCTTCAAGTGTTCAGAGAATGTAACTTGATGGCTATGTTGGACCTAAACTAAGTCATACCTACTTATGACTGGATGTTATTGTGTGGGTTGGGGGGCAATTATGACTAACAGTTTCCTGTCATTACGTCCATGTCTCTTTGGCAAAAATGTGAAAGGGAGAGAAGGCATGTCATAAAATGGTACATGCTTGTCCTTAATCATGATTAAAAAATAAAACTTGCTTTGGGAATCGATGTGCCAAACTGTCTTGCCAAACTCTCATTGCAACAAATCCTTATGCTTGCAGCAGAATCCCAATGACTTTGGCAGAGTCGGTGAGTCTGACCCTAGACTGGAATCACCAGTCACTTAACTGGACAAGTTGGTTCACACAGGATGGCCGAGGGACACCTGTCCAATGCCCTTGTAAAGATGGCAACAGATCTCAGACCAGATTACAATACTCGGGTGTGATTATAATAGGAGAGCCTTTAGGTGGAGACAGCCTCTGTAGCTCCTAGAAGCATCTCCTGGAGCAGGCAGCCGGGCATCCAGGACCACGCCTAGGATTTCTCCCTGCTGCTTCAGACCAAGAGTTGGGCAAACAATTTTTGCTGCTGAGGTTCTTCCACGAAGAACCATCATTCCTTTTTTCTTTCTTTTTTTTTTTTTTTTTTTGAGGTACCCTCTGGTCTGTCCTTGGGCAATCGGCTCAAATGAAATAGTGACAGTCCTGAGCATCCTGGTCATCGCCATAGACTGACTCGGAATCCGAGGGCTCAGCTGTGAACGTCGAATGTATATTTCTGCCCATTTCTTATCCTTGTTGTGGGAATTCATTCCTCCATGTGGGGTCAGCACTGAAGTCTGGGGGAAAACCTACTTCTTACCTCCTGATCGGAGCTCTAGCTCCCAGTGACCGCAGGTTCGTGGACTTCAAACCTAGTTCCCTCCACATCTTCATCTTGGTACCACTCCCCGGGTCCCTCTGATACATGCTGTGCTCCCCAGAATTTGGGGGTGGGCCAGGAAACCTTCCCCAGCTACTTGGTACAGAAATAGAGGCCAACTCAGCTCAGCCAGTCCCTGAATGAGAAGCAGCATGGAGAACAGGGCTCCAGTTAACAGGGATTTGGGAAAATGGTCTTTGACCTTGGAATGGCTGGCAGATGCCAAGAGAACTGAGTTCTCAGGGTCCCAGCCTGGTTCTCCTGGTCGGATCCATCTTTCCATGAGGAAGGAGCTCTGACATACACTGAGGGAAAGCTGCCCACCCCAGGCAGCAGCATCCAATCCTGACAACTCTGTTAAACGGGGAAAAAATAATGCACTCTCAGGTAAACCACTGAATACTCATTGTGTCACTAAACCTTTAAGTTTTAAATTTCTGTGATCTACAAAGGAATTTAAAACCAAGCATTTCAATTTCGTCTTTGCAGTGGAATCATTCCTGGTCCTTGGTGTTCACCAGACCTAGATTCTTCCGACCCTGATTGTCTGTCCAGTGGAATCGGCAGAGTGGCTCCCACGTAACTCATGGCTGAAAAGGCTGGTGGTGGTTTAGGGACCTGGACTGTGCTCAGAAGCACCTCTTCACTAATGGTAACGAATTACTTGGCATCTTGACGTGTTCAGCTTCTGGAGCGTGTCCTTGCTGGGCCCTCCTCTTCATCTCTTTGTGCACTCGTTTCAGAGGCTCTTGTAATCCTAAGACAAATCTCTAATGTCAAAGGATGAACCTTGGGCCACTTGGGCTGTATGTGTGAACCAGAGGTGACTCAACCTTTGCCTCCTCCAGGCATTGATCCACACCCCCCAACTCCCTCGTACCCTTGAAGCCCACTGGAGAGACCAACTGTTCCATCCCCAGAGCTCGGCTGTGGAGTGAAGCGGTTGCCTCTGGACTTTGCTTGATGGTATGCATCTGTCCACCCTCTGGCCTCCCGCTTCCTTGGGTGGAATGATCCCTACTGGTAAATCCCAAGGGCACTTTGTAGTAACCACTGGATCCCAGAGTCGATGCCAAGGGACCCACTGAGGTGGTATCCCCCACTTATTTCTGGGCAACAAATAAATCTCATAACTTTGTAGAAATGGAGTAGATGAAACTGAAGTTCAGCTTCCTACAGAAAGCCAGCACTTGGGATAAAGCAAGTGTTGATGGGATTAGAGCCTAGAGAGTCTAGATCCATAGTTCAGTGCTGTTTGAGAGCAGAGTTGGCTTTTGTGGGATGAAACATGGAAGTGAAGAGGGAATAAAGAACCTTCCACTCCAGCTAGAAGCCCGGCCATCTGCTGATTCCAAATGGCCCCAGACTGTATCCAGCTCAGACAGAGGTCATACCCCATCCGGGAGCAAGAACCTGTCCAAATAGATGCACCAAGTGAGATTGCCTGTGTGTAGGAAGGAGGCCTAGGGTACCTTCTTCCAAAAAAGCAGATCTCTCAAAAGAACACACCAACATAAAGATTCTCTGCTTAATTACAACTGCAGAGACACATTCACCCTGTGAACACTCCCGAAGCACCTTCTTAAATGTGATAAAAACACTGTGAAACCACTGAAGTGTAAATACTGACCTGCGGGTCCTGCCTGTGATCCTATCACAATATATTTGCTAAAATTAAAATGATCCAGGGCTCATGGTAATCATGGAGCCACAGGAGTAGAAGAGAGGATCAGTCCACACATGCCACCTCATGCCACTGACACATGGGTTACTTTTTCCCTCTTCCCAAGTTGGCCCACTTGAAGATGCAGAAAGGAATCTTTCTGCCCTGCATAGATAACTTGCCCTCTGCATTCATCCACCAAAACCTCAAAATTCCTACATCTCTTTCCCCTCCAGAAGGGCTGAGGGTGCTGCCCTCTCTTCTGATCCACCTGCCTCCCGGCTACCCAGATGACCGGCTGGGTCCTCAGCTGCTGCATCTGTTGGTGAGGCCATAAATCAGAGGCAGGGTCAGGCCTGGTCAGCTTGCTGATGGAATTAGAGTAACGAATGGGGAGTGGGGTGTTTAAATTAGTCTTGGCTCTGGAGCTGAAGGAGGAAGGCTGGCACTTAACTTCTTGATAAACTCGGCACCAACACATCCTGGGTCAGCAATTATGGTTTAAACATCCCTTAGAAGGGCTCGAGGTGGAACCTCCCTGAGAAACTGTGTCCACCTCAGTAGCACTGCCATGACTGAGAGGTGGGTGAGATCTGAAAGCCGGAGAGGGACAGCTGCAGATGACATAAGGTACCTGCCAGTGCAGAGCCCTGCCTCCTCATGTGCCCTGTGCATGAGCTGAGGTACTCTGCAGTGGTCAAGGGGTGAACTGGATGTGGACAGAGGAGACTTGGATTATAATATAAGTCTGAGGATATCTGGGCAAATCCCAGGGGGACACTCCAGAGCAAGGCTCATTTGAGCAATGCCACATTAGGCACAAATGAGCCAGGCCCTATGTCCCTTCTGTGCTCAACCCTAGGCTGGGGTGATCTGGGAAGCTTATGGTGACACTGCAAATGCTATGATAGATCTCAAATGTGCCATAGACGGGTGCAGTCCAACTGTTGAATAGTGACTTTCTCTTTGAATAAAAGCCCAGGACCTGTGGGACAGCCACATGGACATCTTCCTCCCTGCTCCAGAATCCAGGCTCACTGGAGAGAGTGAAGCATCCAGATATGTCCACTTAATCTGCATATCACTCTCGGGAATTTTCTAGGTCAGTAAACTTGGCGGGAGTGCCTTTTCTGTGATCCTCTGGGCAGTCAGAGCACAAGGGGACTTGAATGGCCTATTCCATGCGTGGGCCCATCCCCCTGTAGACTTTAGCAGAAGGGCTGGAAGCTGTGCATCCCTCCAGTCTTCATGTCTCCAGGCGTCTGCATTGGATGAAGATCCAAAATCATGGGAGCAAGTGGTTTACCTGATGTGATTCCAGAAAGCAAGAGGACAAAGGGAAGAGGCCACTGGGGGTTGGAAGGCTGCCTTCATGAGTGTCCTACCCCCAGGGCTTCCAGGAGCATGATGAGCTCTGACTCACCACAGGCAAAGTGACAGGGAAGCTCAAATGCTAGAAATGGGCAACTGGAGTGACTGCAGGGAAGGGATAAGGGACATGGGGTGGGAGGTAAATGGGATAGCAGATAATTTTTTAAAAATGGTCTCCAGTTTCCCCAGTTTTCCCAAACTGCATGAAGATCCATCCCTTACTGCTTGGAAGTGAATCCATCATTTGCCTTCTTCATTTGATAAAACATGGCATAAATGAGTCTTCCAAGGCTGGGCCCAAAGGTATCGGGTTGGATCTCCACTGCCTATCTTTAGACACTTGGTCTTGGAAACCCTCCACCATGTTGTGAGGAAGCCCAAGCTCCCCTGTGGAGAAGCAATCTGGAAAGAAACCCCTAGTCCTTGCTAGCTCCACCCACATGGCTGGCAAGTCCTTGCAGATAACAAATCCATGTCAAGAATGCTGTCCTGTCACCCAACTAATGATGGGATGAGCTGTCTGTTCCTTCTCTGATCCCTGCACATGGGCAGATCCATGGACAAACAGAATGTGGTTGACTTAAGGCAATGTTCAGACAATTGATACAAAGAGCATCCCAGCTTCAAAACCACCAATATAAGGTGTAGAGGACAACATGAACTTTTTTGATAAAGGCTCAGGGAGGTGAAGTTAAAAATTCCTGAGATCACAAAGTGAGTAAGAGAACAACCTTCAGACTCGGATCTGTCTGACCTTAAACCATACTTTCAATGCTACTGTTGACCATCTTCAGGATGTTCTTCCCCAAACTGCAGGGAGGTCACTCAATCCCGTGTTCACACAAATAGTACCCAGGCCTCCCCAGCATGGATCCTTAACTGCCTACAAGACATCAATGACCCCACACTGCTGGGGGCAGATCACCCATTACATCTGTTCAGAACCGAGTAGCAGATACAGGGGTGTGTAGAAAAGCATATGTGCTTTCTAAAAGCTGTGAGTTGGGGGCACTTATCACAACTGCCCTAGATAGATCAGAATGGTTTAGCTTCTGAGCTTTTATTTTCTCAGCTGTAAAATGGGGATAAGGAGCTGGGGGAGTCTATGCTGGAAATCCTGTGGATTTCCACCCTGAGCTTCAATCTTCAGCAACGCCAAAGCTGCCTGCAAGACCAAGTGTCAGAGCAGTGTCCCGTATATGGACACCAAGCCTTCTCGGCTCTAGTGCTCCCCAGTCAAGCATACAAGGGGACCCTTGTGCTGAGTCAGACCACACAGCAGGTCCTCTTTCTCCTCCACAATGAAGTCCCTGTGAACACAGGCATCTTGCCATGTTCCAGATGGCCAGCCTGTTCTCCTGATGCGTCACTGAAAAATCCTCCATGTTTCATGGTCCTGTCCATTAGAAGTCTGTTGCTTGAACAAAGTGGAGGCCTTTGGCTGGAACTGCCACTCGTAATCTGTAGGCTCTGTGCTGAGAAGCCATGTCCACAGGCCGAGGAAATTCCAAAGAATGAAATGGGAAATCACCAAGGGATCTAGGTAATGGCTGGACAGGGGCCGAGGGTGTCCATCCCAGATCCTTGGGTACCTTTGGAGAGATACTGGTGTTCTCCTTAGGCCACTGGGAGGCCAGGATCTCACCATCCTGAGATCCACAGAAAGGTAGAGATACACAAGAATCAGGCACTGACCATTGCCAATGGCTGAGGGTCTGGAGTTGGTCCCAGCTCTGCTGCTTTGTTATGAAACCCAGTCTGATCTGAAAAATGGGAACCAATTTCAGCATTAAGCACTTGTGGGGCCTACTTCATGGTTCCCAGTGCTCAGACCACCAAGCACACAGAAGCCCTGGATCCAGTGTCAAGCCTGCAATACTGGCCTGAAGTTGCTACCATTTCCATGGATGGTGACACTGGGAGTGTTGGGTTTTCTCAGGGGACTGGCATCAAGGCAGAGGCTACAAGGGCTTCCCTGGGCTCAACCCCCTGGGGAAGGAGGCGGGAGTGCCGCTGCCACACAGGCCCAGTGAAGGACCCCATAGGGAGCTCTGGAACTGGCAGGTCCCTTCAAAAGCATCAATATGGCCTTCCCAGCCCCTCATAATGACGTGGCTGTGCCATTGGTTGGAAACCTGGCGAGAGAGCGTGTGACCTTGGCCTAGGCTGCACCCCACAGATGAGGCAGCCTCAGTAGGACTGACAGCCTGGGCGGCAGATTTAGGGAGATCTGGGTGCAGCATAGGAGAAGTGGGGAGCTGGGGACAGTCTCCTAGAGGTGGCATCTCGGCCGAGTTGGCCAGGTGAGACGGGAGGAGGAGCTCCAGACAGACCTCACAGCTGAGGGGTGGGGAGGGGACGAGGGGAACAGTTGGCCCCACTGACGCCCTCTGACATCCCTGGGGCACACTCACCTGCGTGTGGGCTCACTTCCTCTCCTTAGCTCTTGTAGGAAACTTCCTGAGAAGGTGACATTGAGCTGCTACAGTAGCCCTTGTTACTGTCCATCCCTTACCTTGATTTTTTTTGTTTCCTTGCAAACTCTCTCAATTGGATACCACATCCCAAACCAGATGAGAAGGTCCTTTTCCACTGTGGAAAGGAAACGTCACAAGGGCAGAGACCTCGAGCATCTGCCTCCTGTTGAACGTCCCCAGCGCCCTGAGCAAGATGAGACTTTGACACATTCGGTGACTGTCCTGTGGGTCCAGGTCTTCCAGTCATGGGGGGAGGGCCAGCAGATAGAGTGGAAGATGGCATTGAGTGCTAGGATTCCACGAGGTCTTGGAGTGATAGAAGTTGGAAGGTCAAGTTCCTAGGTCTTGGGAGGTGGGAATTTTGACCTCTGTGGTACATAAGGGGAAAGGACCCCTGAATCCTCAGGAAAAGGAGGCGAGTCTGACACACCCTCGGATGCATGGACAATTGGGGGAAGAGACTGGCACACCAAGGCCTCACTCCAAAGCCTTGGAGACAGACCTGCACTACAGCTAACAAGGTGCATCTGCCCATGGCCAGGCCAGATGGTCCCCTAAGCCATCCCACATGGGCAGCTCTCCTGCCGCCCCAGCAAAGTCTCTCATCAACTTGCCTTGAAGTCGCACCTTCCTGGAGCAGGATACTCTTTTATTGCAAACTCCCCGACTGATTATTCTCAGGACAAAGCCCTTTGATGGTTTTATTGTCCCTAAATTCACACCAGGCTCCAGTAACTTCAGAGCAGGTAGAGAATGCAGAGAGTGGAGGGTTTGGGAAGAGAGCCTCCCAGGATCAAGGCAGGAGATTGGGACTTCTAAATCTGCCCCACCAGACTTCCTCTGAAAACTAGCACATGCAGGAGCAGGTCCATCATCTCTGGCCCAGAAGGCCCACATTAAGTGGATCAAGTGGCCGTCACCTCTGAGAGCCCCTGAGCACACCTGCTCCCCCTGGTTGGTCCACGCAGCTCCCTGATTCCCTGCCTAGTGGCCTAGTTCAGGGACTGAGTGGCTTTCAAGATGGACGCTGATGCGGTTTCATGGTAGGTTCTGAATTTCCCTGTTCATGCTGGGACTGGCTTGGCCAATGTAGTGGCTCGAGGTCTGCTTTGGGAAGTTCCCAGACTGAGTTTGGGTACACGAAGTCCACTCACATCCTGTCTCCTTTCCCGACCCTCTTGTTTCCTGGAATGGACCTCCAAATTACAGGAGGCCATTAGGAACCCTGCTGAGCAGAGGGGCTTTATCCTGTTCAAAACGGATGGCCTGGATATTTCTTACCAAAACTTGTGTACTGACGACCTGCCACCCAAGGATCTGGTGGAAGAGGGGGCCGTTGGGAGGTGTCTAGTCCCATGAGGGTGGGGTGCCCTCAGCCCTCCTGAAGGGACCACTACACCCATGAAAGACCCCAGAGAGCTGCCTGGACCCTCCCAGGGGGGACCCAGCAAGAAGGTCTGAACCAGGAAACGGGCCCTCGCCAGATGCTGAGTCTGCTGCTACCTTGATCTTGACATTTAGAATGAGACTTGTGTAAGCCACCCCGTGTGTGGCCTTTTGTCAGAGTAGCTCAAAAAGACTAATACAGGGACGACTTGATGGGTGGCCCAGAAGAAAGCTCTAAGGAGGGTCCTCCAGGCAAAGAGGAAGCCACAGGGTATCGAACCATCTTTCATGGGTCAGGTGAGGTGGGTGCCTCTGGATGGGGATGTCTAGGGACTTCGGGGTTGTGTGTGCTTCTTGCATGGTATGTGATCGGAGAAAGACCTCAGGTTGACTTTGAGGCTATTAGCATGATGCTCATAGGGACAAGGACTGTCTGAAGGGACAGGTGGACTTGAGTGGGCTGGGAGGATGGGAGACGTGCCATGGATTCTAGCTACACACTTCCTAGCTTTGGCCTGGGTCGGCCGATACATGCTGAGGCCCTACTTCGTATCAATGCCTCTCCGAAGCCAATTGCAAGAAGGCACTTGGCAAGAAAGCCCACTGGGCTCCGTGTTTAGTGTGTAGGACAGGAGGAATGTGGGCAGGTTCAGGGTGTTTGAGAGCTTACTGGACATGCTGATGGACAGGATGTGGAAAGAGGGAGACTTCGTAAGGTGGCCATGTCAGATCTTGGTTGGGTCCCTAAGGAAACAAATGCAGAGATGGAGACAGGAAAGAGGCTTGTTGGAGACAATTCCCAAGGATCACTTGGAGACAATTCCCGACTATGTTGAGTGCTACCTCGTCTTGGGAGATCAACAGCGATGAGAGTATTTGCACCACAGAATCTGTCAGATGCTATAACCTGAGCAGGTTAAATGTTGCTGGCATGTCACTGGTGTCTGCAAAAGAGATGGGGGCAGGAGGTGGACCTGGACAGAGAGCCTCTGCCCAGGAAGCAGACCTGATGTTCCCCATGAACTCGGGGTACCTAAGAGCTGAGAGTGCCTCTCTACGGAAGAGTCCTGCACCGGGCAGAAGTGCCACACCATGTTCAGCCTGTGACTTGGGGCTGCCCAGGAAGAGCCCAGCTTAGCCTGAAAGCAGAGATCGACCCTAGAATCTCAGCTAATGGCATTTCTGCAACTAAATAGAAAGATGATTTTTTAAATTTAATTGAAACGTGTACACTGAGGGACAGGCTCAAGCTAAAGCATTTCTCTGGCTTTCTTGTTTTCTGTGATAAGAAAGCAAAATCGACTCTTGGCAATTTTCCAGAAGGCGATACTTTGTTAACAGACTTTTTCATGTGATACAACAGATCTCCTGAACTTGTTCTTATCTGACACTTTGTATTTGACCAACATCCCTCCACCACACCAACCCATTAGGGAACATTCTACCCTGCTTCTGAGTTCAACATTTTTAGGATCTACATGTGAGATCCCTTTGTGAGGGGTCTGGGAGGTTCACCTGACTGCTCTCCAGCATGTGTGCTAAGAAGGGGGTAGCTGTACCCCATCTTCCTGCTCTCCATGGTGGGGGTATGAGGATGAGAGGAATTCATGTCCTCCAAGGGGAGGAGAGAAGGCACAACCACTAGGATTTATAAGATGCCGGGGGTCAATCCCCATCTCCATGGCTTCCCCTCCTATCTAGACCAGATCTGTTTTATTTCTGGCCTGTGCCAGATAGCCCATGTCTCGCTTTCAATGGAGTTCAGCCCGCAGAGACGAGGCAGGACCTAGGGTGGGAGGGAGCGGTGGGACAGCTAGTCTCCAATAGCAGGAGCTTTGCCCTTTCCCAGTCCTCTAGATGCGGTTCCCCAGAGTGACATGGCTCCCTTCATCCCTCAGGTCTCTACTCATATGATCAGATCAGAATGTTTGGGGGCATAGAGTCCATCCAGGGCTCTGCTGACCCTGCTGGGGGCTGCTCCTTCCCTCGGGAGCTGAGGGACACCAGGAACCAGTCACGTCTAGATGTGTACGCGTCCCGGAATGCAAACAGCAGTAGGGCCAGGGGACGTTTGCCAACGGCTTTGCCCCTGTGTGTGTGGCAGGCCATCTGGGCCACTGGGAACCCGATGAGCCCTGGAGGTAAGAGGACCCCCCAGGAGTCTGAGAAGGATGCCAAGCTTTGCAAACGTGCCCACGAAACGTGGCCTGGACCACTAAGCCACTTGGGGGCCTCATCTCAATCCTTAAAGCAGCTGAGTTAGTGATGGACGCTCTGGTCAGATGTCACATGTCAATAGTCGGAGGTGTTGGATCCGGCTGTGCCACCCACAGCTGGGGAGCTTCGACTCAACCTTGCCCCAAGCCTCTGCTCCCGATGGCTACCCGTTGCTGCTCCCCGTCTCACCCTTACGTCCCCATGAAGGGCCTCTGGAAATGGCCGGGGAGCCGAGCCCCTCCCTTCCCCGGGTGTACAGAAGGGGTGGGTTGTCCGATTGGGCAGGGTGCCACCAAGTTCTGCACCTCCTGGTTTTTCTTGTCGGCATAAAGGCTTCTCATGTGGCCGAGACGTGAGATGTGGACTTGGCATCCAAAAAAGTGCAGTCCAGCCGGGAGGTGATGTCCCCAGGGAGTCGGCCCCTCCTGGCATCATCTAACTTTGGTCTTTGGACTTGATAGAAAGGGGGCAACCGGCAGCACTGACGCCCGCTGATTCTATCCAGAGGACTCACGGGCCGCCAGCTGGAAGAAGGGAGTGTCAGGAACAGACACAGGTGGGAATCCCTGCTCGGCCTGTGACCTCAGACAAGTTGCTTCATTTCCCTAAACTCCCATGTAAAGGGGCCTGGGGGTAACAGCCGCCTCACTGGGTAGCTGTGAGGTATGGAGAAAGCAGATCCGGCAGGTCAACCTGTTAGTCATTCTGTAATGTCCACCTGTGATAATCAACTTGGAGGCTCATGTATTTTGACTTGGCTTTGGAGGTTTCCAGTGTGATTGGTGCCTCGTGGGCTTCGTCAGGCTGCCAAGCACCAGGTTTCTCAGCTGGGATGCAAACCTGCCTCGTGGGCAGAGTTCCCTTGGGTTGCTCAAGGTCACTCTTGGGGGGGCTTGGGATGCAAGAGGAACTTTCACACTATGCTGCTTACACTTTTCACTGTGCCGTGAGTGAAAACGGTCCTTTGACTCTGAACACTTGTCAAGAATTGACATAAGCTTGTGAGATCTGGGGGGTCAGAATGCAGTGGTTATTGGAAAGCGAGGATGACTATTGCAGATCAAGCTAACGTAGGATGACTCCACCGCTGGAAATGGGCGCGTGGAGCTTCATGTGTCTTGTAGACCTTTAGTACCCAGAGGATGCTTTTAAAGCTGTCAATCCTTTGGCATCAGACAATCAAATCTTATCTGCAGATTAGACACTCAGGGGTCATAGGAAGGGGGTGGTAAGCCTGTCCCTTTTAGCTTCCTGGGTCGATTCATGGAGAAACAGAGGAGGCTTTGATCAAATCCCAGGTTTATATCTGAGGCACCATGGAAAAAACAGCTGTGTGAAGTCACAACCTGGTTCCAGATCTCGGCCCTGCTGAAGGACAGAAGAGGCTGAATACCTGAGGAACTTTCTGGAAGCAGATTTATTTGCTGCAGCCCACCCGTACAGAGTGTGGCTCATGCCTGAAACATTCTCTGGACAGAGATTCTGGAAATTCTCTGACCTTTATCCCCTGGAGGCAGGGAGGAGGGGCATTCACATAACGGTTTTCTCTGTTCCATTTCCTAGACCAGACACGGGTTTCGCAAGTCTTATGTTTTTTTTTTTTTTTAATCTTTTTGTACAACAAGTTTGAAGACGGTTCTCAATCCATGAGGATGAAATAATCCTATAAATATCATTTAAATATACCAACTTCTATCCAAACGGGGAAACCCACCCATGTCACAACTGCAATACTGCATTGCTCACCTTCTGAACAATCATCTGTCTACCTAGTCTAGTGTCCACTGCTGAGCATATTGCTGTCCACAATAGCCTCCTGTATGCACCTGCTCTCTCTCAGAGCAAGGGGAGGAGATATGCTCCCCTCTGGAGTCGGGGCTGATCCTGGGCCTTGCTTGAATCAACAGGGTATGTGTGTGGGGGGAGAGTGATGTTCTGAGCCCTTAAGAGAACTTGGCAGCTGTGCTTTCTAGAAACCCAGATGCCATGTTGTAAGGAAGCCTCGGCCACTCTGAGGAGGGTCCAGGCAGAGACCCTGCCTTTGAATCACCAGCTAAAAAATAAGCAGGCAAAGGACACTACCTGACAATCTCCTGGGACAGAACAACCACCCGGCAGAACCCCACCCCATGAGAAACACTTGGTCGCTGTTGTCTTCGCCTGCTGTTCTGGTGAGTGTTGTTATGCTCCTCTCACAGGAGGTAAGCTCTGTCACATGAGGGTTTCGTCTGAATTGACCCACTTGTCCCTGAGCCTAGCCTGGTCTACCTGGCCCTCGGTAATGGCTCAGAGATGGTGACAGCCATTCACACGGGTGTGAGGGCCTCTCCACCAAAGTCACAGCCCCCCTGTGGCTTGGAGACTACCTGTGTTCTTGAATTTTGTCTGGAGTTATCTATTTCTAAATAATCGGGGGCAGCAACAGCACTGTAGACCAGGTGACCTGGAACGTCCCCACACCTGACCAGGGTCCCCCCCCTTTCCAAGGGGACTCCATCTTCCCCAAGCTCTGGCTACTGTTCTTTTAGTTGGGAGGTGCATGCTTATACCCACCCTGCAGCAGGAACCCTTCAGCTTCTGCTCAGACATGTAACTATTCTAGCCACATCTGTCCCCTGGGTGGCTGGGCACATGGAGGGTGTTTTGTGTTTCCCCCTTCCCTATAACCTCCAGCCTCGCTCACCAGCTCTGGCCGTGGGCAAGGTGCAAGATGCCCAGCCTCCTGCAGATGTGGCCTCCCTTATCTCCCATGTGTTGGGGCTCTGTTCCAACCCCTCCCCCAGGCTGGGCTAACAGGCTCCTAGTTCACACTTTTCCCAAGGAATGTCCACTTTGGGAAGGGTGGCGGGGCCAGAGAGCAGCCACTTCCTTTGACAAATGCCACTGCTGACAGCTGGACACTGTTTTACAAACCCCGTCCCCCACAGAGCCCCGGGGGGCACTGGGTATAGCAGGAAGATGTGGCCATTCTCCAAGGATGGAAACCCGAGTGGGTGTGTGCGGGCGGACTCTGCCCAGAGGACAGTGCATTCCAGGCTTGATGGCCATGGTGGGGTCACGCCTCCGTGGCCTGGGGTACCCTCAGGAAGGCTAGCACACCTCTCTGAACTTCAATTTCCTCCTCCATAAAGTAGAGGTAAATATCTTGCTGTCTGTCTTGCTAATTCTCCTCAATGGATCACCACGCTCTGTTCACAACAGCCCACATTTTTCTGTAGGTCAGACCATGAGCGTTGGTTAGCCAAGCCTCTGGAACAGGGTCTCATGAGGCTGGACTCAAGGTGCCAGCTGGGGGCTCATCATAAGTTTCCCCTATGACAGGAGCGGTGGTGCACGCCTGTAATCTCAACCGCTCAGGAAGCTGAGGCAGGAGGATCATAAGTTCAAAGCCAGCCTCAAGAAAAAGGAGTCCCTAAGCAACTCACTGCGACCCTGTCTCTAAATAAGATACAAAATAGGGCCAGGGTTGTGGTTTAGTGGTCGAGTGCCACTGAGTTCAATTCCCAGTACCCTCTTAAAAAAAAAAAAAAAAAAACCCTTGTGCATAACTGGTCCAAGCTCCTGAGGTGACTGGCAGGATTGTCTCTCCAGGTTTTAAACTGGGAACATTAAGTTCCCCACTGACTGCTGGGTGGAGGCTGCCTTTGGGTCCTTGATACATGAATGTCGCCAACATGACCAGGTTCTTCAAAGCCATCAAGGGGGAGAGTCTGCGGGCAAACAGACATCATTGTCGTCATCTGTAATGTAGTCGTACCCAATCTCTTGGCCATGTGCTGTTGGTGAGAAGTAAATCTCAGGTCCTACTCTACTCAACAAGGAAAGAACTTACAAGGACATGAGTGCCACTCGGACCTTCTTGAAGCCTGTTCACCACACTCCTCGGCTCCTTCATTTGGCCTCCAAATTGAGCAAGTACATTGTGGGAGGAAAGCATCCTGTCAAGCCTGGGTTTTGTTTTAATTCTAACATTGGGGTCTCTGCAGGAATCGGGGCACACCTGTTTAGTTGATCGGAGCACAAAGTGACAAGTATTGGAGAGAAGTGCTCTTGGAGGTTTGGTTTATAAATGCGCTCAGCTACTCGGGAGGCTGAGGTTGGAGGACAGCAAGTTCAAGGCCAGCCTCAGCAACTTGGACCCTGCATCCAAAATGTCAGTCAAGGCACAGGTAACCCTGCCATCTACTTGGTACACAGTGATACTCAGTCCTGGATGTTCAACAAGAATGTCTTTATATTTGCAGTGGATGATTCTTTTTTTTTTTTCCTAAAGTCAAATTTTTATTTCAAAGCTTCCTTTTATGGATTCCTCAGTTCTTGTCAAAAACCAACTGAGAACAAAATAGTCCAAGTTCATTCATTCAATGAACATTCTACCATCTTGTTATGATGGGTACCCAGGTGCATGCTGGGGACACCTGGAGATGAAAATCACTGGTTCCTTTGGGTCTGAATCTGAACCTCAGCTGGCTCCCTTCCCACCACCTGGGCCCCTTCAGTCCTGTTCCTTTCTTCTCCAGCCTAAGCCCCCACCTCTTTTTCAATACAGTGTTGGGGGAAAAGGAAGAGTGTTCTGCAGTGGACCCCGGAAGCTCTCCTGCTCTCCCCACGGAGCGTGCTCCTCCCCCGCCCTGGGCAAGTCATCTGCCACCTCCTCTCTAGGTGGAGCTGGGACTGTCACTCCCCTACTTCAGCAGCTGAAGAGACGACAGGGGAAGCCAAGTAGTGTGTAAGCTGCCTCCTGCGAGGAGCTCGATCAGCCACGGTGGGAGAAGGTGGAATGGCCTGGGAGGAGGGGTCATGGGAGCCGCTGCCCCTGGGTTTTGCAGGACCAAGAGCTCTGGAGGAGGATGGTCGCCATGAGGATCCTGCAGCAGTGTGAACGTCCTGAGGCCACGGGACCATGTTTAACAGGATGGAAGAGTTGAGAACATGGGGTGAGCACTGCATCAAGGACCTCCTTGTGGGGGGCTGTCGGGCTTTGCCGACGCCCATGGCGTGCAGGTCCTTGTGGGCTGAGCCCTTTGCTCCCTGCAGCTGTCCAGCGTCCGTCCATCCCTCCATCCCTGCTCTTGTCCATCTTCCAGGCCAGCAGAGCCTGCTCCTCTGTCAGCTGTGCAGACACTGCCCTCCTCGCCCACTTCTCCCAGCCCACAGACTCCTCTCGGAGCCACCTGCTGCCGCGCCCCTTCCCTCTATGCCCCTCACTTCTGTCCTCCCTCGTCATCCTCCAACTGCGCAAGATGCACGAGAGGGAACAAAGCAAGTGCCCTGGCGGCAGGGAGGAGACTGACCGCAGGAGCTGCCAACCCCTGACTCTGCAGAGCCCAACACGATGCTCCTCAAACCCAGACACGCCTGGGAGCCACTGGGCCAGGGCCTGGCCAAACTGGGGAGTCCAACTCAGGAGGCCCAGGTGGGGCCTGGGATCCTGCACTTCTAGCAGCTCCCAGGTGGTGCTGCTGGCTGGGGACCACACTGAGAAGCCACACCTGGGACACCGCCCAGTTCCCCTCTGCCTGGTCCAAAGGAGGACTTTGGAGGACTCTGAGAAGGGCTTATCTGACAGAGGATCCTGTGGGGGAATTTTGGGGGCCTCTGGAGGGAAGATGGTCATGGCGGGTGGGGTCATCGTGGGTCTCCCCTCCTCGTCCATCTTGGAGAAAGACGCGTATCCTAATGGAGGTTGAGACTCTTTACAAAGAAGCCAAATAACCCGAGTCGGCTTCCCCCCACCCAGGGGTAGAGCTCAGTCTCCCCTTCTCTCGCTCCCTGAAAACTTAAAAATGGGTGGTGGCAACCACTTTCTTCCTGTGAGGGCAGGTGACTGACGGTCATCGCCCCCATCTTCCCGGTAACCCATTGCCCCTGTCTCATGAGTGAACATCACGTCAACCCCAACAGAAGAGCCTCCTGCAAAACCCCTGACCAAGGGACATGACTAAGTACCATGTGGGTGGTTGTGGTCTGGATCTGGATTGTCCCCCAGTGTGTTATGGGCTTTTTCCCCAGGGAACTGTAGGAGGTGGAACCTGGCTGGAGGGCGTGGGCCTTGGGAGTATGCCTTGGGGGACTGTATCTTGTCCCTGCCCCTCTCTGCTTGCTGGCTGCCATGAGCTAAGAAGCTCTGCTCCACCCTGCTGCTCTGCCAGGATGATCTGCCTCACCACGAACCCGCAGCCATGAGGTAGTGGACTGTGGACAAAAACCTCAAACTGTGAGCCCAAACATTTTCCTCTAAGCTTTTTCTCAGGTGTTTTGTCATAGCAACGAAAAGCTGACTGACACAGGAGTCCTGGAAGAGACCTTATAACAGCAAAGACAGAACACAGGTGTAAAAAGTGGTGCGTCCAACTGGAGACTGCCATTAACGGGAACATACCATGGTTGGGTCTTGGTTTTGGTGACGGTTCCATGAAAGCTATTAACGTTAGGGGTGAGGGCTATTGAGGACTCCGTTTTGTCTGTAAATCTAAAATACTTACCAAATAAAAAGGAGACTAATTAATTGTGGTTGAGAATATAACTTGGAACAAGAATTGCACAAGGGGCCTCTTGGAGTATGAGATGACAGGAAGGAATTAGCACTGTTTGAAATTCTACTGTCTCCTGCCAACTCTCCTCCAAAATAAGTCCATATAACAAGCAAAATATGGTGGGGAGCAGAAGGAAGGGGTGTGGCAGTCCACCCAGATACCAGGAGGGGGCATGATCTGTAAAGAACTATTAAATGATTATCAATCTGCTTATTGTTGCTCTATGCAGGGAATTCTAAACAGTAATAACTGTGGACCTGAAAATTCAACTTTTAACTGTTGAAAATTGAAACCAACCCAAGTCTCGGTCCCAGTGTTGAACGTTGCTGCTTTAATCAGAATATTTGTCCCTAGAAGAGGAGGTTCATGACCTGATTGTTGAGACTAATGACTCGTCAAGATTCCAAGTCCTCATCTCGGCAATGCCAGAGCAGGGCAGGCACCTGCCTTCTGAATTCCACCCCAAGCCCTCGATCTCTGCCCTTAAACCTGGTGAAGACCCTGCCCTATTTCCTTAGGGGAAGGAGGCACTCTGACCGCAAGTCTAATAACCTCTCTCTCCTGACTTGTAAGGTTTCTCTGCTGGCCCTTCTGAAGGGTCGACAAGGGTAGCGTGAACAGTCAGCCCTCTGGACCTGCGGGTTTCGCATCTGTTGACTCAACCAGCCCCAGATCATAACCATATAGGGGCAAAAATACATACATAGAGACTTCTTCCTTGCAAGTCGCAATCAAATTAATGACTTACTTTATGCCTGACAAAGTCTCCATAATACAAGGGAGGGGAAATGTGGGATCTATGGAAACACTATCCCATTCCATGTAGGACTTGGGCCTCCATGCGGGTCCAGGAAGTGCACATCCCCCACCCCAGAGATCAAGCCACAGCTGCAGAAGCACTATTGCGCGTGTGCAAAGATAAATAAGCACAAAGATGGTCATGCGCAGAAGGGCTAGTGGCAAAGTGTCCAGCAAGGTGGGAGTGGCCAAATAGAACTCCTGAGACTGGGCAGGTGAGCATGCTCACCAAGGCTTAAGACACACGACCCCATTCTGAGACACCTATGTAATAACTAATATTCTAATACGTAGAAAATGATAGTTTTTTTCTAAAACATTCAGATGTAAATGTTTGAAACAAACATACTGGATAATAGAGGAATAAACCCATAGTGGTCATGTCTGGGGAGGGCCAAAGACTTTTCTTTATTCATATTTTAATTGTACAAACAGTGGAGGGAGGCTAGACGATGAACATCATCTTTCTGAATTCACAAATTCTCTCATCTGGTCCAGCACCGAGCGTGTCTGACACATCCTCCTAGCTTGCCTATGGCCCCAAGTGAGTCAGATCAGGGCCTTTGCTAGGCATGGCCGTGAGCCTGACCTGACACTAAATCTTCGTGTCAGTCCCAAGAGAAGTAGCTGTACCCAGCTGTGGAGGGGAAAATGATGCTCAGCTGTTGAAGGTCACATGGACAGCAGCGTGTGTTGATCAGAACCTTGTATTTCAGCTCAAGCACCACAGGACTAAGCGTGGAAAGCAGTACCTCACTCTAACTGCCTTACGATGCAGGTACTGATTGTTTTAGTCCACAGAGGAGGAAACCAAGGTGTCTAGAGAAGATCTACAAGATACCCAGCTGGTGTACAGTGAGGGTGGGGACTATTATTTCAGGTTACATTTCTGGATGACAAGACCCCAAGCTTTAAGATCCATGCTGAAAATCTCCTGCAGGAAGCCGGCAGGCTTCTCTGCAGCATGCAAGGGGGTTCCAGGGCCCTTGGCTGCTCTTGGGTGACTGCTAATGAAGACACGTCCATCCAGGAGGGCACTGCCTGGCCATCCTCCATGGTACCTCGGGTGTGTTCTGGAAGAACTTGGCCTGAGACCAGGATGTGGATGCATCGGCTGTGTTGACGGACCATCCCCAGGACAAAGAGGTAATGGAGAGGGAGAAGCCCAGCAGAGGGGTGACTTCAGAAAGTCCCAGCCTTGGCTGGATCCTGGGGGGAGCTCCGGGATAGGAATCGGGCCCCTGGATTATCTGGTCTCCAGGCAAGGACATGGACTGCTGTGGTCCCCATCAATTGGTCACTGCCTGGGGTCAGTCCAGGAAAACTCGAGGTTCCATATACATCTGTCAGCAAAGGAGTCCTGAGCAACCTTCAATATCCCTCAGGCAATCTCCCAGAGAGTGCCCCTTCTCCTGGGCACCATTGTCCTACCCTGGGACCGAGTACTCTCCTTATGAATCCAGCCTCCTGCTGTGTGAAATGAGGTGAGTTTGGAATACCATGATTTAAGAAATCAGAATCTTTCCTTCCAGGAGCCTATGACAAGGAGGTATTAAGTAAAAATAGAACTGGCAGCTTGCAGCCGCTGGATCCACTCATCCTTAATGTCCCTTTGGCCCACCTCCAGAACTCTACCCTAGGAAGACAGGTGTTATCACAGCACGTACTCGATGTGGACAAGGGTGTTGATTGTAGCACATTTCATAACATCAGGAAAGCACGTCCTGCTTGTCCCTCCATGAGCAAATCGTTGGGGAACAATGGCCCATTTGAAGTGTGGAATAGCATGCAACTGTTAAAAAGAACGAGGTCACCTGAAAGCATTCAAGACCTGGTAACAAAAAACATTGCAGAGTTGATGCCATGCAAATAAGTTTTTGAAAAGGATACATCCCATGTGTGCATGTTGGTACACTCTGGAGGAGAATGGGGGGTATCAGGAGGTCATAACCTTGTATATTTTCTTTAAAGACAGACCTTCACACGCTGGGGTTGTGGCTCAGTGGTAGAGCACGTGCCTAGTATGCGTGAGGCACTGGGTTCTATCCCTAGCACCAAATAAAAGTAAAGGTGTTGTGTTCATCTCCAAATAAATATATTAAAGACCTTCACAGCTATTCCAGGTTATAAAACTAAGATCTTGAAAAACGGCTGAGCAGAGGACAAGGTGGGGAGGAGGCAGCTTCAGCCTGGCCACCCCCTTCCGGACTCCTCCACCCCCTTCTCCAGGGTGGGAGTGGCCGGCTTCAGGCCATCACCCCCTCCATCTTGATCTGCTCCAGGCCCCGCCCCTGGCTGTCCCAGCAGGTCCCCCTGGGACATCTCATGTTGACAGGGCCCATGCTGCCCAGCCCACCAGCGCTCACCAGGCCCGCTGCCCCGGCCCTGACCCCAGCTCTCCGAGAGGTTGAAAGACCACAGTAAGATAACCCAGCTCCAGCCACCCACCCCCAGAGGATGGGAGAGGTGCAGGAGCCCTGGGCTGCCTGTTCAGGGGTTCTGAAGAGCCCCCATGATGACATTCCCCAGGTACTGAGCACTGGGTACATGCCAGGCACCATGCTCGGCCCTTTACCACGTCCCGGCCTCTCAACAAAGAGCTGGCACCAGCCCCTGGTGTCTCTGTGAAGTGGGCAAAACGGCACCTGCGTCGCAGGCTTGGAGAAGGGATTAAGTTCACATGTGTGTGCTGTACCTTCCACCTCCTACCTGCACGTTACCTACTACACACGCTCTTTTCTGTGTGTCTACACCTGCACATGTGGGGACCCAGCCAGTCCTTATTAAGCGCTTTTGTTAATTTTCCTTTAGAATAGTAGGTAAGAGCTCTGCGGATGAGCTCCCAAAATAATAAGGAAGCCCGGCCACCATGATTGACAGGTGGGTCAAGTTGTCACCCCACTGAAACTCCTGCAGACCTGGGCTCTGACAGCTGCAAAACTCAGTGCAACTTGGATGAATTTCTCCAACAGGACGAGAGCAGGGGCTAGGCCTGCTGCAGGGCTGGTACTTGGTCCTCTGAAAGAGAGTGCAAGGACCTGGGTCCATTTGCTGCCCAGGTGCGAGGGCACCCTTTCTATCCTATGGCACCTTACATGGTCTCTGTGAATAGCTGCTGTGGGACGTGTGACCACAGCAGCCCCGCTCACGACCTATACTTCTGGGGACATTGGGAAATGAGCTGAGGTTGGCCAAGGGTGTGTGGGAGATCAACTTCTGGGCCTGAAGATCCTCGTTTATCTCCTGTGGAGTGGAGGCCTTCGTAGAGTGTCACCTTGCCATAATGAAAATATGACTTAAAATGCCACCAACTGAGGGTTTTGGCTGGGCACTTTATAGGTGCTGTCTCATCTGACCACCCCATGACCTCGTGAGCGGCCACCTCTTCAAACCCCATTTTTCAGGAAGGAAGGACGAGCAAGACTGATGACATCGCGGAGCGCGTCCCACTGTGTCCACCCTGCGCCAGGGACCATGCTGAGCTGGGCGCTCCCAGTGCTCAGACGGAAAGGCCGAGGGGCACAGAGGTGGAATCACCAGCCCCAGGTCTCGGGGACAGTCAGTGGCAGAGCTGGGAGGCCCATCAGAGTCCTCCTGGGCTTCTGGTCTCGCTCCACCCAGGCAAGGGGTGGCTTCTGCTGGAAGAGCACCAGGGACCCCGTGTGGCAAAATGCTGCTGGACCCCAGAGCGGTTCCAACAGAAGTGGGAACCCTGGGCCTTGGGGAGGGAGGTGTGGCAGGAAGGACGTCATCCCCCTCCCTCCGCCACCCAGGAGAAGGGGATTCCTAGGAAAGCAGCGGATTTGCTTCCTCTCATTGGCTCAAGTCAGAAAAGAGAAACAGCAGGAACGTCCAACAAGATCCCGGCTCACGGACTCATCCAAGGCCATTACACCGTGTCTGGGAACAAGGGGTTTGGAAAGAGAACGTTAGCAAAGCGGTGGACACACTCCGAGGACAGTCATCCTAAGAAGAAACCTGTGTTTTACCCCCTGGCAGTCAGTTGAAGGCGTGTCCCAGGCTTAGACCTAATGGTAAAATCAAAGGCGATTTCTCATAGATTTTTTTTGTTCTTATTTATGTCTTCAAAGTTGATAAACCTAAATGCTTTATTTTCCCTCTGGAGTAAAACACTGTGGTATAGACACTATTTTTAACCCAACTTTTGTGGGCCTCAGTTTCCCACTGGGATGATTCAAGGGTGAACTGTCTCTCACCACCCTCCTCAGGTTTTGGGGGTGTCAGAAGTTGGGGTACGCCCAGGGAGAGCTGCTGCGGGGACAAGGAGTTGTCGTGGTGGCTCATTTTGACCCCTTGCCCTCTGAGGAAGTGGAATGGCCAGTTCTGCCCATTTGGCAGATGAGCACTTGTGGCCATGCCTGCCCTCCAGAACCTGAAGCCTGCTGGTGAGCCGCAGCTCAAGTCCCTAAAGGGGACTTTTGGTGGCATCCTTTGGATCCAGGGGGCAGGGACATCTCAGGAAAGGCTTCCAGGGCTGAGTCCACTTTCCAGCAGGGTCAGTGGCTGCCAGAGTGACAGGATGTCAATCAGCGGGCGCAGCAGGTCTCGGGGCTGCTTCCTATTGAAGGGGGCAAGAGCTGCTTCTGGATCGTCAATACTATCAGATGGCAGGACCGGCCATGGTTAAGGACAACGTGTTGCTAAACCACCGGCCAGGCCTTTCTCTAAGCCTGTCCTTGGGGACAGGA
Organism: Spermophilus citellus; assembly: GCF_964194105.1. Classification (NCBI taxonomy): domain Eukaryota; kingdom Metazoa; phylum Chordata; class Mammalia; order Rodentia; family Sciuridae; genus Spermophilus; species Spermophilus citellus. The sequence goes on from NC_138184.1 coordinate 82,944,112, forward strand.
GGGACGTGGTCTGTGCAGAAGAGGGTCAAGTGGAATCTGGAGAAGTTGGAATTGGAGAACACATTCTCCCACCAGGAGAAGTACGTATGCGGTTCAGAACATCCCCACCAGGGATGGTGGCATGTCCCGTGGCCTGATGTGTTGCAGGGGGTCTGCAGGTGTTCGGGGACTCCAGCCCTTCCTCGCTCCCTCCCCATCCGGGGCCAGCTGGCAAGTCCCTCCCCCACACTTGGGCATCTTCCTGATCATTTTCCAGATCACTGAGTTGTCTCTCGACTGCTCTGGCCTGCCACCTCTCAGCAGGATCCTCTTAAAATCCATCAATGAATTTTTCATGGGACTTCTGTGAGCTGGGGCTGAAGCTCGCATGTTGGGGTAGAAGCTGCATTCTCGCCCCAGCTCGGGGGATCATAGGCATTTCTTTGGGCCCCTCATTGTATTGGGTAGAACTGGGGGCTCTGAGGGGGACATGTGCTGCACTCAAGGTCTCACACTGCCACATGGCAGAGGGAAGGCTTACCCCAGGCCCACCTGGACCCCATGGCTGCTTCCCCCTGGATTCATCTGCTGTGCTCTACCCCGACCGCAGGGCCGAGAGGAGTGGGTGCCCGGGCAGCGGGGGCGGGGGAGGGCATCTGGTGTGCTTTGAAAGGTTCCAGGAGGTGTGTCCTGGTACTGCCCCCTCCCCAGGCGCTCTGCCCCCTCCCCAAGCGCTCTGCCCTCAGCTCTCCCCTGCAGCTGGTCCCAGGTTTGAGATGCTTTTAGTCCTGGACATGAACAGGGTAGGCCCTGGTGCTACATCCCGTCCACACCCGGTCCCCAAATCCAAAGCAACACATTCCCAGATGCCCCAGCAGATGCTGCTGCAAGGTCCTGAAAACAGGCACCCTTTTGCTAATGAGAGGCAAGGTGCAGTGGGGTTAGCAGCTCACCCTAGGCAGCGGTCATCCTGAAGTTGGATAAACTCACCCCCTACCATGTCCATCCTTCTGGCTTGGTGCGCTGTCCCCTGAGAACACCTGGCCCCTGGCGCTCCTTCTCCCTGATGTGCCAGACTCGGCTGTCCCCCAAGAAAGAAGGATGAATGAAGCTCTTCAGCCCATAGTCAGCCAGAGGGCAGCAGGTTCCTTCCAAACACTGTGTCTCTCCCTCCCTCTACACACACACACACACACACACACACACACACACACACACACACACACCCCTCTGACACTTTTCTCCATTTTACAATCCCAAGCTAAGAGTGGCCTGCCCACCCCCCAGATGTCCCATGAGGACGAGATGAAGTCACACTTGCGAAGCACTTAGGCATTGTCATAGTAAGAGACCCGTGTCACACTGATCCTCCCTGTCCCTATTACCCAGGGCACTCGGGAGCCACGTTGGTGGACCAGCCAGAGTCGGGGCTGGAACTCAGATCTCCTGACTCTATTGCTTTCTTTCTTAATGATGTTGTTTCCAAGGGGGGGCCTATCAGGTGCAGGGTGGGCTGCCTGGGGCTGGGGGGGGCTGGAAACAGCTTCCCAGAGGCCTCAGGGGCTCCATGGAGACATGACTGGTCCTCCCACCTGGGCCTCCCACCCAGGCCTCCCCACACAGGAACTCCTGTGCCCTCACCTCCACCCTGCTTTCCTGCCAGCTAACGGTTTCTGCTTGCCTGACTCCAGGGCCATTTTTCTGCCTGAACAGCCCAGAAATCTAAATGTGCACTGAGTGGGGGGCAGGAAAGCTTTTACTTGTGAGAATCCCTTGGGAGTCATGGCGAGGGCAAGAAGAGGGAGGGGGGTTTACCTGGAGGTGACGCCAGGCCCCCTCCATTCACCAAGGTCTCAGAAGATGCCTGTCAGCGGGGGACATCCCTCCTCAGAGCCTGGCCAGGAGCTCCCAGTGACCCAGGTGTCCGGAGTGCGAGTTCTGCTCCTGGGCGTCCTGGGCACACGTCCCAGTGAGCCAGCACGCTCTGTGGCTCCTGACGGAGGTGGCACATGTCATGTGCCCCTGCGAGCCATTATCATCAGTGTCACCCACCTGTCTCCAGTGTAAAACCTACTGCCGCCAACAGTCTGGAGCTGGGGAAGGCATTTATTTAGTGATTTCCAACAAGTTGGTCCTTTATTGTGGACGCCTGTGCTGGGCCTCCTTAGCCAGAGGAGGGTTGGGTCGGGCCCAGGAGGCTCGCAGGGTTCCTGAGGGGGACGTGGGAGCCCAGACCTGGAGCCCAGAGCTTCAGGTTCTTATCCAGGGACCCGCTACATGGGTAGGGGCCTTGGCCTGTAGAGTACAATGTGACACCTGGGGGTGGTGCCTCCAACACACGCCTTGCCTGTGAGCACCCAGCCAGGTGGCTGTCCTCCCGGTGCCTCGTCCCCAGGGCCAGCCTGAGGCAGCCTTGCCAGCTGCTGTGGCCTGCCAGGTGTTCACAGTCATTTTTATTCTAAGCTGTGTTGAGCCCTGTTCCCCAGATGCTGTCAGCCCTGGGTGGCATTTGCTTGTGGGATTTGCATCCTGGGGACACTGCTGCTAGGACCTCCTGCCGTGGAGGTGCCCCGAGTCCTGTGTCTGGCCTGGAGTCTTTTGCTGCGCATGGCGGATGGTGAAGTGCACTGGTCATCCCTTGCTGCATGACGGACACCCTAGGACCCGCAGCTTTTGCAGTAGCTGGTTCTGTGGTCGGGGCTCGGCAGCCCTGCTGGGTTCTGGCTCAGGCCTCTGCTGGGGCTGCAGTAGGTGCCACCTGGGTCGCAGCCCCTGGAAGGCCCACTAACACTCAGTGAGGATGTCCCTGCCATGTTCCGAAAGGTACGGCTCATGTGCCTCCCCCTGGTGCTGTCTGGCGAGCAGCCTCTGGGTCCTGTAGGGAGATCAACTTTTGTGTCCCATGACACAGCCCCTGAGACCAGACACGCTCCCCTCCCGAGTGTCCCCTGGGGAGAACCCCCTACCCTGTGCACACCCCCTGGGTCTGCACAGCAGCTGAGCGCACCCTGACCTATGTGCCGTCTCCCTGGGGGCCACCACCCAGGGTCCCCAGCTCCAAACAAGCCACTGTTCTCAGAGACCCGCCTTCTGCCATCACTTCCCAGGGACCTTGGCCTTGGAGGTTGCTCATTTCTTGGAGCCTCAGTTTCCTCACCTGTGCAAGGGGAGAGTCAGCCCTGTCTCATGACCTTGCCAAGACTTAACAGAGGGAGGGACTGAGGGAGGGAGGGAGGGAGGGACTGAGGGAGGGAGGGAGGGAGGGATGGAGGGAGGGAGGGAGGGATTGCCATGAGGCTGCTTTGTGTGGAGGGGGATGGGGTGCCACGTGGGACCCCGAAGCCTATAGTTCCCAGCATGCAGGAGCAGCTGCTGCCTGAAAATCTGCTCGGGAGGAGGAAGATCTGCTGCTGGCGGGAGCCCAGGGCTGGGGCGCAGCGGTCCCAGCGGAGACTCCCTGGCCTGCTCCCAGGGACAGGAGTACTGACCCCTCCTGCCACACGGCTGAGCCTCCCCACCAAATGGCACCAGCTCGACGGAGGCAGGCCCCGTCCAGGGCGAGGAAGACGCTCCTCTGGGCAGGGGGACCCCAGTCCGGCTCCCCCTCACACTGGCTCCACGACTTTATTCCAGTGACCCCGGCAATGGTGACAACAGCCACAACTGTCCTGGGCTTTCTAACTGCTGGAGCATGTGTTTCAGGGCTCGGGCCCAGGGTCACTCGGGCCCCTGTTCAGACTCCAGGCTGTCCCCTGCACCCAGAGCTGTAGCTCAGGAACCAGGCCCCAGGGACAGAGGCCAGAGGCGGGGCTGAGGCTGGGCGGGAGGGGCTATCCATGCTGGTGGCATCTAGATGGGCTCAGGGGAAACAGGAACGAGGGTGGACGGGGACCCCAGGCAGGGCCTGGGCCTGGGCAGAAGGTGACCTGACTCATGGGGGGAGGCCAGGGGGGTCAGACTGGGTTGGCCTGGTCCAGAGCGCGGTGCCAGCAGGTCACGCTGGCCGCCTGCAGAGGGGGGTCTGCGTGGGTGACAGAAGACTGGGGGCCAGGCAGCCTGGGGCCTCCATGGGGAGGGACTTCCTGTTTGTCTAGGGGTCTGTCCCCACTGGCAAAGTGAGGCCGGGAGGCAGGGCCTGGGCCAGGCCAAGGACAGTGTCCAGCATGCCCACTGCCCCCGCGGCTCTGAGCAGGCCTGGTCGGGGCCGGGCTCTCCTTGCTCTGCTCCTGTCTCGGGGTCACTCAGGCCTGGCCTGCGTCCTACCAGCAGCCCTCACTCGCACTGGGACCCCAGACAGGAGCCCGGCACTCTCTGGCCTCCAGGGCGGGGCTGCCGTCCCCATCGTCCTGCTTCAGCAGTGAGGAGGGCACAAGGGGGTGTTGGCACTGGGTGGGAGCCACCCTGGGTTCAGTGTCCCCATTGCGCCCAGGGTCGAGCCAGGCCGCTGAGCGAAGCCCGTGCCCGGGAAGCGAGCTGAGCGCCCTGCTTGGGACCCAGGCCACCTTGGACATTGGACAAGGACCGGAACCTCGTCCCCACAAACGTACAGAGTGAGCTGACGAGAGCCCAAGGGGCCCTGGGCTCACCATGGTCCCAGCCCAGCAGCCCAGATTAGGAAGCAGACGGAAGCGCGGGAACGTCCTGAGCTTTACTCCTCGGCTCGCTGACCGTGGTCACCCCCAATGACAGAGCAATGACCATGACTCCAGGGTTCCCAGGCCTGTGGTCGTGGGCCAGGGTGGCTGCTGGGACTCGGGTGCAGGCTGCGGCCTGGCCGTCTCTGATTGGCAGCGTCTCGCCTGCTGGCCGGCGCTGGTGGGGCCCTGCCATGGGAGCTCCCCTCAGGCTGCAGCGGGAGCGGACACGCTACACGTAGGTGCCTGGCTCTGGGCAAATCCTGGGGTCGCTGCTGGCCAGGAGTGAGGTTTGTGATGTGTCCACAGCCCTGCTTGGGAGTGGACGCTGCTGGCGTTGGTGACAGGCTTGGCTTGGAGACCAAAGCCTCTGTAGCTGCTCGGAGGTGTCCCTGTAAGAATCCGGGGTTCCTGATCCCACTGATGCGGACATCTCTGGGCTGCCTTCTCTGTTAGTCCTTCTGCTAGTCTAACCACTCATTGGACGGACGTAGATGGGAATTCTTGTATGGCAGCTCTGGCGGGAGGAATGACAGAGGTTCCTACCTATTCAGCCCGTGGCTGACCCTTTCATGGGCCACCACCAGGGAGCAAGGTGGCATCGAGGTCAGGGGGAAAAGGGAACTGGGTGGGGACCTCCCGGCTGGTGGTGCAGAGTCCTGGCTTCGTGTGGCTTGACTCCTGTGGCCTCTGCACCCTGACCTTCCTCTCAGCAGGCAGATGGTCAGGGCCACCTGCCTGCATGGCTGCTCCCGCCCCTGCCCCCGGGGCACAGCACAGGTGTGGGCTCAGTGTCACCGTGAGGCACCTGCCACCAGGATGCCTAGGTGTGGGCATCAGGCCCTGGGCCGAGGCTTCGTCCCCCTCCACCCTGGACCTGTGAGGTGGGGCACACAGGGGTGGGGGCGCTATCCCAGCCCGGCCCCTGACCGCCTACCTCTGTGCCAGCTCACAGCTGAAGTGTCTGCTCCTCGCCGTCACGGTCACTGTCCTCCAGCTGCTCCAGGATCCCGTCTAACACCACAGACCGCTTCTTCTTCGGGGGCTCTGTGGGAGCCCAGATGGCGTGAGAGGAGGACGCGGGGGTGGGGAGACGCAGGTCCAGGAGGACAGAGAGAAGGAGGGGACATGCACAGGGAGGAGCAGGGGAGGTGAGGCAGGGGACATGGGGAGGGAAGGAGGGGAGAGGGGAGGCGGCATGAGGAGAGGGAAGGGCAGGCAGCCTCTGGCCCCAGCCTCTCCAGCCACCTTCCCGTCCCCTGTCCCCTGCGGGCCTCCTCCCCTCCCCGCAGGTCCCAGGCCAGCCAAGCACGGCCAGGGCTGAGGAGAGCAGAAACCACTCCTCTGACTGGAGGCCAGTCCCCAATGGCATAGGAAGTGGCTGGCACACAGCAGGAGCTCAATAAATGCGGGGTGCACAGCTGCAGAACCCAGGGACCCAAGGGGCGGTGCAGAGTGACGATGAGGAGCGGCTTTGGAGAAGCAGGGACATCTGGCTTGGGCTTTGATGCAGGCTCCCCCTGACAGAGCACCTACTGTGTGCCACAGCCCTGCTCCTCTCATCGGCCCACAGTAGGTGTGCAGGGGGTGGAATGAACCAGACGGGAGGCCTAAGGCTGTCCAGCTAGGAAGTGACAGAGCATAGACCTGACCTCGAGTCACACATCCTCTCTGCTTCTCACGACTCTGGTGCTGGCCAGATAAGAGCTAGGAGACCACAGCAGCCGGAGCAGGGGTGCTGGTTCCCTGGCCCTCCATGAAACGGGGTAGGGAAGCTGGGCTCTGGGGTTCCTACTCTGTTAGTCCTTCTGCTAGTCTAACCACTCATTGATGGGCAGCCTCACTCAATTTAAGGCTTTCTTTGTACAAAGGCAGCCTGAAGAACTTCATGTGCTCACACTCCTCCTCCTCCTCTTGAGTCTGCAGGTGCCTTGTCCCCCCAGAGCCCTGGCCTCCTTCCACACTGGCCTGGGGGCTCCCCAAGGGGGGTGTCACAGTGCTTGGCCCAGGGTGGAACATCTCGGTGCCCTTCAGGGGCCCAGGGGGACTGACTGAGCCACCTCCCCCGTCTTATTGTCCGTCACTAAAGTGGACGTGGCCCTTCCTGTCCTCTCCACGCTGTGGTCTCCTTAAGCCCCTGTCATCTTCTCTCTGGAAACCCCAACCTCTTGGGACCCCTCTGAACATGTGCCCTAGGCATCTGTGACCTAAGAGACCCTACGTCCTCTGGGCATCGACTGAGCTGGCCCAGGCTGCGAAAGGTACCCACCTGGAGCCCTTGCCCAGCTCCCTGCCCACCCTGCCCACCCCACCCACCAACGCAACAGCCTCCTTTGTCCTGTGCACTTCTGCATCCCCAGCCTGCGTGTGGCACTGGGTGGGCTCCCGAGTTCCCTAGGGTGAGCGAGTGGGCTCAGGGTGGGGACATGCTGAGCTGCCCACGGGGAGGCGGAGGAGGGCCTGGCGACTGCACCCTCACTGTTGGCGATGGAGAGGGACAGGGGACAGGATGCGGTGCTGGCGGCCTGCTCTTGGTCCCTGCCGCCGCTCAAGGCCAGGGCCGCGCTGATCGCCAGCCTCCGAGGTGCACAATGGCCTCTGAGATTGGATCCCTAGGCAGGTTACCTGCACCAGGAAATAGAGGGTGACTACACAGGCTGTGGCTGCTGCCCACGCTCGCCTGGGACACCCAAGTGTCGGGGCAGGCGCTGGCTACATCCGTGCAGAATGCACATCGATTGGCTCTCACACCTGCACCTGCGCCTCCTGCAGCTGCTGCTTCAGTCATCAACATGGAGGGCCCAGCCACGCCTACCTCGGGACAGTGCTTCCCAAGAGGGACCACAGGTCTTGGGGACCCAATGCCCAGCCTCTGTGGGGTGCTGCATGACCCAAGGGCCCTGTGTTCTGTGGCTCCTCCCAGGAGAATGGGCAGCGAGAGGGGCCAGTTCAGGAGAAATCGAGGCTAAGGGACTTGTTCTGGGCCTACAGGGGTCCAGAAAAGCCCAGGTACCTGTGCTCCTGCTGTGGTCCTACAGTGACCAGCTGGTGACTGGGGAGCCCAGAGTCCCCAGGCCCCAGCCTCCACATCTGTAAAATGATGGGGAAGAACACGGGATCCTGGGTGGGTTCAGCCCAGCAGCGCAGCCCCTCTGAACACAGGGAGGACAGCAGCTGTCACCTGGCCCTTCCAGTGGGGAACACTCTAGCACCCACCACCCCACTGAGAACGCTGCCCCCTCGCAGATGCCCACAGCGAGCTGCTCCTCAGGGGCGGCCACCTGCAGCCAGGGGGACAGCCGTGTGCTGGGCTCTGGGGCTGGCCTGCAGGCAGCGGCCCCATGGCCGGGTCTCTGCCTCCTGCTCTAGGAGCGCTCCCCCTCCCTCTTCAGACAGGATACCAAGGCCCTGAGAGCTGGAAACACTGCTCAGGGCAGAGGGAGCGGCCGGGGCTAGGAGCCACCATCCTTCCAGGGCCACAGGCAGAGGTGACCAAGGGACCTACGGAGCCTGGTGCAAGGCCAGGCCCTGGTTCAAAAACGGAGGATTCCACGACGGCCGGAGATAAACCCCAGCCACGGCCTGTGTGGCTGTGCGGTCACCTGCCCGGGGGCCAGCTGTGTCCCAGAACCTCCTTCCTAGAAGAGGGAGACCACTGCCTTCCAGAAACCAGGACTGAAAGGCCACCCTAAGGAAGGCCACTGACACAGGGGGATGAGGCCTCTAGGGACCTTTGCTGGTGCCAGGGCCTCGGCCAGAACCGTATCCAACAGCACTCCTAGCACACTGGGCTGCAGGGACAATGAACGAGAGCATGGGGACATGCCCTGCCCAGCCCCGAGGCCTCCCAAGTGCCCTCAGTCCTGGCCACCTCTGTCCCAGCACCGACCCCACAAGTGCCCTGGTACGGAAGGCCATCATGTGAAACATGGGCAGAAGCGAGACCTGTCCAGCGAGTCCTTCAGCTCTGTGCACAGAGGCTGGTGCTCAAGGGCAGAGGCCCCAGAGCCTGCCCTGCATGCCCCCAGCCCACAGCCTCTCCACCTGGGGGACTTTCAGGTGGAGACTAGGGAAGGGCACATGGCGGACCAGACAGGGAAGTCTGGAACAAACCTACTTTCTTATTTAGGAATCTGAAGTGACATAGGTCTCTGGGCACCTGCTGGGGGCTGAGGCCCCTTCTGCCCTGCCCCTGCTGTGGGGTGGAGTCTGCTCGAGCCACTGTGCGCTGGGGCTCTGCAGAGTCTGGGGCCCCCAGCTGTGACCACAGAGCCTTTGGGCAGTGGCAGGGGCAGCAGAACTGGGGACAGGTTCCCTAGAGCCTGACCCAAGGCAGCTCGGGAGGCTACGAGGGCAGGATGTGACTAGGGAGGAAGGCAAGTGGGAAGGACTTGGTCCTGCCACCAAGGGCTCTGCCCTGGGTGACACTGTTGGCAGGTCCTCCCGCCTGCTGCTCCTGCCAGGTGCCTGATCTCATCTCAACCTCTGAACAGCTCCCAGGAGGACGGCCACACAGTGAGGGAGGAGCAGGGTGACAGTCTGAGGTGCCTGAGGACTGAGGGGGCAGGGCTCAGGATCAGGAGCTGGTTTCCCCACTGGGAAATGGGGCTGAGGACAACCCGCAGGCTCTGATGACCACGGGACCCGAGGACAGAAACAGCCCAGTCCCCTAGCCTGGCCCAGCACGCAGGACCACCAGGTCGCCCCTGCACCATCGGGAACCACTGCGCCTGCGTCATGAGCTCTGCACGGTCTGAAGCCAGGAGAAACCGAGGCCCAGGAAGCCAGTGGCCGGGCAGGGGGTGGGGCCGCTCTGCCCAGCCTGCTCCACGGTGTGTGGACTCTGAGCTTCCCACAGCAGTCCCTGAGCCGCCCACAATGACTCCAAGGAAGTGAGGGTCCGCAGGGCCTCTGGCGCCCGTCTGGGCATCACCAAGGCTGGACTACTCACGGGCGGGAGCACAGCGTGGTCAAGTGCAGAGGGCAGAGCCCTGGGGGGCCCAGCCGAGGCCTTTGGGGCCAGGAGCCTGCTGCGTGGGCTCCCCCCGAGTCTCCACAGGCTCTGGGCCATGGAGGGCCTGGGGCTGCCTGAAACAGTGGCACGTGGTCCCTACATGGCACCTGGTAAAAACGACAGGCTGGCGGAGGCACAGCGTCCCCACTCAGACCAACCAGGGGACGACAGGCCCTTCCAGACCTGGGAGGAAGACAAAGGGTGGCAGAGAGGAGCCTTCCCAGCCCGGCTCTGGGTCAGACCAGCTGAAACCCTCAGCCGTCGTGGTGCTGGGGTCCCAGGCAGGACTGCCCTCCTCCTCTCCAGTCTCCCTGCGGGTGTAGGGGACGGTGGCCGCTCCTCCCTCACAGGGCTGCATGTGGCACAGGGGGACAGGTGCACAGAAGGCGCTGGGCACAGACACAATACCGAGAGCGTGCCACACGGGGGCTGGTGGTTCTTCCTACACCTGGGAGGGCAGCCTGCAAAACCAGCCTGACGCAGAGCACCAGACTGTCCCCCGGTCCTGAGGTCCTCCCCTGGCAGGTGACCTTTGCTGGCAGGTGGCTTTGTCTGAGATCTGGGGCTTTCCTGGAGGAGCCTCAGTCCTTGAGCAGGCTCACAGCGACCCCTGCTGTCCGCCACTGAGAACTGTCTCAAACCACCAGCCAGTGCCACCCAGGAGGCCTGGAGAGGGAACAGGGAGAGGGAAGGGCCTGGTTCCCAGGTCTGGGAAACTCCACCAGGACAAAGCAGGGAGGGGATGCTCCTATAATTAAGTTCAGGGAACACTAAGTCCTGAAATAGGCAGGGAGCTTGAGATCAAAGAAGTCCTTCCTACCTCACTGCCTGCCTTTGTTCCTCTGGATAAGTGTCACCTAGACTCACCACGGAGCCAAGAGGAACTGTGTTTCCCAGGGACATTATTTCCTGATCCACACAAGCTGTTAGCAGCCTGGGCTGATCTGGCGTGTCTTAAATTGGGCTCTTTAAGCAGTGGATACCAAGAACTGCCCCAACGTGGCTCAGAACCACGGGGACAGGCAGTGTCCCTGCAGCCTGCACAGAGTGGATGGTGCGTCCAGCCTGATCTACCTGCTACACTTCAGGGACGACTCCCCTCCTGGAATCCCCAGGCCTCGACCCTCCTACCACTAATGTGGCACTTAGCTGCCCTTCCTCGTGTCCCAAACTGGTCTGAAGTGCTCAAGAACAGGGACGACAGGGGCAGAGCCATGGGCCCCTGGGTCTTGCACTGGAGGCCTGACCCCAGGTGTCAGAATCTCACTTGAGACCAGCTCTTTGCATCAATAATCAAGTCAATCGAGGTCACTGGGGTGGGCCCTAGGCCAGAGCGACTGGTGCCCTTTAAAAGGTGTGTGGGGATCGAACCCAGGACAGGAAACCCCCAGGGAGGGCTGGACAGGCCGCCCCTCCCCACCCAGCCCTCAGAAGGAGCCACTGCTGCCAACGCCTGGCCTTGGGCTTCTGGCCTCCAGAACCCTAAGGCAGGCCGTCTTTGCCGATGAAGGCCTCAGGCGTGGACCTCTGCTCCAGCAGCCTGAGCAGACAGAGGCAAGGGACTCTAACTTCTATGCCACAGAAGTGTCTGCTAAAACACTTGGTGGCTGCCCACCAGGCCACAGTCCAAACCTCTGTGGGGCACAGAAGCCACTTCTCAACGGGAGTCTGCCTCCCTTTCCAGGGCACCTCCTGCCTCAGCCTCTGCCACCAGGCTGCTTGGCCTCCCTGCCTCCAGGCTCCAGTCTGACTTGGAGACCACAGTCCTGCCATGGCTCTCCTGGTACAGCCTCCTGTGCTGAAGCCACCAGCTCATATGTCCCCCGGCTACTGCGGGTGCCTGGGGACAGGGACCGCATCTCCTCTGGTCTACTGTCCTGGGTGCCCACTGCCTGGTGGCCCAGGGCCTATTGGGAATGAAGGAGCAGCAGACACTGTGGCCACATGCACAGGCACCCAGGACGGTATCGGGCTGACTCACACTGCACCCCACCAATTCTGCACCCACCAATTCTGCAAGGCCAAGGCTGCTGGACGGGACTGCATGGCTGTGAAAAGGACAAAGGACCGTCCCTGCTCATGCTCTGAAGACTCAGGGCTGGACAACATATGGGCAGAGGCCAACAGTGTCAGGACAAGGTCCAGGGCTGACGGAGGGGCCAGGCGGCCTGTGCCTGCCCACTACCTACTGGCCAGGGAGGTGCAGGACTACCGACATGATGGAATGTTCTAAAAGTTCCACATAGGGGTCTTTTCCCTTGGAACTGAGGGGAAAGACCACAATCCATCCTTTTTGCTATGCCTGAGGATTTCCTGGGTGCCAAGGTGTGGGAACAAGGGAGGCCTGGGTGCTGGTGGGTGCTGATGGGTGCTGCTGCTGTCCACCACGCACACAGCTCAGGACCACCTGAGGGCCTGCGAAGGCTCTGACTCAGAGCCTGGGCCGGGGGGGGGGGACCTCTCCAACAGCACGGCAGGGGTCTCCAGGAGAGGAGGGGCTGTTCTGCACAAGCCTGCCCCCCGCCAGGTGTGGTCTCCCAGAACTGCGTCCTTCCACTAGAACAGGGTACCTGCTTTGTTCTTCTTCCTGGAGACTGAGCAGCTCCTCACGGCCCCCACTTTGGAGAACACCTGGAAAGAGGAACACACAGCCCCTGCACTCCCAGGTCATTCCGCCACCGGCGCAGGCGCAGCTTCTTATGGGAACAGGGACCAGGGGGCATGCAGACTGCCACCAGGTCCTGCTCCCGGTGCACTGGCCTGTGCCAGGCCCCCACACCACCCACCCATCCAGTGACCCCGAAGGCACATTCAGATGGGTGGCTGAGGGCCTGGGGACCTCGGCTGCCAGCCAGGCTCTGAGCCACCACGCAGCCCTGCCCAACACTGTCCTCCCAAGTTTGCCCTGTGGAGACCTGGGTCGCTCTGAGGGGGTGAGTGATGGCCAGTCCCCCAGGCCTCGCGAGGCAGCAGCTAGGCTGGTTCTTGCTCCACTTATAGAAGCAAGAACTGGGGCACGGAGCCGTTGAGGGGTTCGCTGCAGAAACCGGGTGTCAGTCTGGACACTTGGAGCCTACTGACCCCAGGCCTGACCTCACTGCCCTCTGTGCTTAAAGCCAAAATAATTAAAAAACAAACAACAAACAAACAAACAACAACAAAAAAACCCTCTAAGTCGCATCCCACCCTGTACTTCCCTTTCCCTTCTGTCTCCCTGGGGCCAGCTCCACGTGGCTCTGCCTGCATCTTGAGGACCAAAGACAGGCAGGGGCTCAGTATAGTCCACCAGGCGAGCGACGGGGAGCAGAAGCGGGGACCCCAACGCACACACTCTCGCAGCAGGCAGGTGCGTCAAGCATGGGGCCCTGTACTGCAGGGTCTCACTGTCCCAGTCAGACCTTCAAACCACCCAACGGGAAGCTTCTACTCATGTCTCGTGACCTAGGCACAGACAGACTGCAGGAGTCGCCCACTGGCAGGAGTGAGGCCAGGATCCAGACCCAAGAGGACTGACCCCAATCACGGCTCTACACTCAGGTGCTGGGACAGGAGTCCTGTGCGCTGGGTGTGCTTCTAATGAGCTGTGTGACCTCAAGACAGTGAAGCAGCCTCTCTGAAGCTCAGTCTCTAATCTGAACTAGATGGTCCTGGCTGGGCCTTCAGCTCCAGGGCCTTTACTCCTGAGGATGCTCTTGAGCTGCTGTTTGCGCATCACTGAGAAACGCTGATCCCTTATGTCCCACACCACGCCAGGAGAGACCGTGACACCACAAGGACCACAGCTGGCCCCAGAGACTCAAGGCCACCTGCCTGAGACACTGCTAGCTGCACCTCTAGAGGCCAAGCCAGGCGTGGATGTCGGTGGCTGAGAGGCAGACTGTGGCACACAGGCAGATCCAGGGCTCAGGCTTCATTACAATCAGGCACAGAATGTGCGTGCTGCCCCCTCCTGGCTTCCGTGGCCTCCAGCAGGGCTGTTATCAGTTGCCAGCAGCTTTCCAGGACCCCCCACCTGGAGCCCTTTATCTGGAGGTGAGGGTCTTGGTGGTGGGGAGATAACATGGCCGCCCCCCTGGAGACCAGAACAGAGAGCAGAGCAGAGCTGCCAGAGCTGCCCTCCTGCCCCGCCCAGCCCAAGACATGGCAGGTCCCCCTCCTGTCATCCTGGGGAAGATGACATCTGGAACAAGGGGCAGAGAGCGGGTGGGTAGCAGCAGGGGAGAAGGCACAGCTCAGGGGACCAGGACGGGGGGCTGTGTAGGCAACATGGTCAGAAGAGAAAGACGGGCTCAGGGCGCTGACCCAAGAGGTGACGTGAGCCAGCGGGTGGACGTTGCACCACGTCCTGGAGCAGATCCAGGCTGAGGCCTCCTCTGTCAGCCAGTGAGCAGAAGCCAGCCCCTTCAAGTAGCTGGACACTGTCAGGACACTCAACACCGACCTGAGGACAGGGGATAGGACCTCAAAACCAAACAGGGGACCGGGGACAGAGGAGCATTCTGACAGGGTCTGGACACGGGTGCCAAGAAGCCATTGTTCATGCTCTAGAGCCCGTATGCCCCCAGGGCCCACCTGACACCACCTGTGACCAGCCGAGAGATGCTGGGGACAGTCATGCCACACCTGTCTTGGTCACCATGGGCAGCAGCCACCGGTTAGACAGGTGTTCCCACCACGTGGGGCTGTCGGTGGCCAGCAGGCTGCATCTCCCGCAACCTCAGGAGGGTGCATGGGCACCACACTCTCTGTCAGGGTCAGAAACAGCCTGAGAGGAGGCAGCCGGCCCAGTCCTGTAGTGGGGGCCGAGGACAGCACTGCCCACGTCACCAACATGGCGGCCAGTTCCCCAGCAGTGGCTCCTGAGTGGAAGGACGTGGAGGGCAGGCCAGCAGGCAGGGAGCAGGTGCCACTCTGCCCTCTGGCACTCCCTGGGCCTGGCACTCCACAGAGTGCCGTGGTCAGCAAGGCAGATGCTGCTGTGAAGTGGACCCTCTGGTGGGAACAAACTCATGCAACAGCCAGCCACGAGGGGAGGTCACCTCACGCGGCACAGACGGCCAGTCCTGAAGACCCACGGGGAGTGGACGTGAGCTGCGGACATGGCGGAAGGCCTGTGCTCAGAGAGGCCGCGGAATCCAACTGACACTGGCTGACCAGAGACGACGACTCCTCTACTTTAAAAAAAAAAAAAAAAAAAAAAAAACATAAAACACTTTAATTTTTTGTAAATATACGGGAACCAGGATGGTAAACAAGAGATGGTCTATCTTTAAGAGGAAAATCCTTATCTTAGTAAACTGAGCAACTGGAAGCCCTGTGTGTGGGAGGTGGGCCGAAGGTAAAATCTTAACATCTGGGTCAAACAACCCAGTCCTCAGAACCTCCCTCCAGGTGTCTATTTTAAGTTGTGGTCGTGGTCTCCAGACTATGGTGGTTCCATGGGAAGCTGCCTGTCTCCTAGGGGCAGCTGGGGGACGGGGAGGGTCTCAGGTTTTGGCATCCTGACGGGGCGAGGGCCAGGGCCAAGCCATGACCTGCAGTGTGCACCACAGTCCTGAAGGAAAACCTCATCCTGCCTCCAATGCCCCACTGTGAGGGGGTACCCAGGGGGCTGGCACCCCTGTGGCTGGGGACACACATTGGTCTTTCCTTTCCTGCCTGTGCAGTCGCTGGACACCAGAGGGCGCTGAGGCACTCCAAGAACATGGCCCCCAGCCCCTCAGCCACCTATAGAGCTCTGGGCTTTCATGGGCTCTTCTGGGTATGAAGAGATCTAGGTTTTCTTCCCTTAACCGTTAGCTGACAAACTAAAAATCTGCTACATTACATTGCACTCGTGATTCTGATCTCTTTTTTTTTTTTTTTTTGGTACCAGGAAGTGCATTCAGGGGTGCTTCACCACTGAGCCCCAGCCCAGCCCTATTTTGTATTGTATTTAGAGACAGGGTCTCACTGAGGCTGCCTTTGAACTCAGGATCCTCCTGCCTCAGCCTCCTGAGCTGCTGGGGTGACAGGCATAGGCCTCATCACCCAGCTCTGATGCTGTTTTTCAGGGCTGTTTTAACACCTGCATAATCAGAGACCGAGACCCGCTGGTCTGTGGATGAACAAAGCCCTAAAGCAGTGGTCTGCTGAACAGCTCCTGGCTCTCCGCCCACCCCTCGCCTGCCCTCCCAAGACATTGACCTGTTCTTACCGGTTTCTGGCTCCACCATGTTCTTTTCTGCAGATGCTTCTTGGGGCTCTTTCCCCTGTGGGGCTGTGCTGGAGAAGACGCCAACTGGAGCCCACTCAAGATACAGGGGGACGTGGTGGAACTGCAGATGCAAAGATGCCAACACTGTAGGTCCCTGTCATGGGACACAGCTGACAGGGACTCAGTTCCATGTGCAGATGACGCGCTCCAGGGTCGAGAAGATGGGTGCTCGGCAGGGCAGAGGAGCCAGGAGACGCGCAGCCCAGAACCCCTAGTGCTCTCAGTGCCTGAGGAAAACACTCAGGCCTTAACCTGCAGTGGATTCCAGGTGCCCTGTGCGCTTTCTCTAGTCAGAGGATGAAATGGGGACTGTGACAAGGGGAGGAACTGCTGGCACAGGGCAGCTCCAGGGGAAGTCAGCGGGTCACAAAGCCAAGAGCCTTCGTGTTGCCGTTCAGAGGTGACCTGTGTGCCAGGGATTTCTTAAAAAAGGTTGAGACAGCCACTGCTAATAGCCACCTCAGTAGAAGGCCCCTGGGTAGCTACAGGGCAGGGTGGGAGGGAGACTTGTCAACTTACAGCCTTTGGGACTCTTCAAATTTCATATTGCATTCAAGCCTCAAAGATTAATTATGCCCAGGAAAAAAAAAAAAAAGCAGCCAGGCACAGTGGTGCATACCTGTAATTCCAGTGGCTTGGGAGGCTGAGGCAGGAGGATAGGAAGTTTGAGGTTAACAAGTTTGAGGCCAGTCTCTGCAACTTGGCAAAGCCTTAAACAACTTAGTGAGACCCTGTCTCAAAATGAAATATAAAAAAGGGCTGGGGACCTAGCTCAGTGGACAAACACCCCTGGTTCAATCCCTGGTATAAAAAGAAAAAAGAAAAAGAAAAAAATGTGCTCGGGAGGGAGAGGGAGCAGCCTGGGGGTCAGACAGTTGGCGGTGCCACTTAGGAGCTGTGTGGCTTCGGGCCCCTGGGCCTCAGTCGAAGCTGCTGACAGGAACGGTCAGTGAAGAAAACACTTGTCAGAGTCAAAGGGGAGGCTGCGCCCGGACATGCCTTCGCCATCATCCACTCTGGTGATGGGGACTCCTTTCCGAAGCAGCAGGGAAGGAAGGGGCGGCTGCAGTCCAGACACGGCTCCTGGACAGGCCACCAGAGACACCGCGGTCTCGCAGGCCAGGCTCTCACCAAGCCCTGATGGTGCAGTAGGCAGGGCCCCAGCTGGGAACCCCCCAGGGCTGGAGGGTCCAGGAAGGCCTGCCTGCGGGTGACCGGGGACCACGGCCTGCAAAGCACCAAGGGGCCTGGCAGACAAATGACCTGTGGTGGGTGAAAGGTGGCTCCCCAAGAGATGGCCATCTAGACCCCCAAGACCTATCACTGCATCCCCTGCAAGTACCATCAAGACCCCCAGATGGTCCGGGGATATCTGGGTGGGCTGTAAGCCCAGGAAGGGGATCTGGGACCAAGAAGAAGGCCACGTAAAGACGGGGCAGGGACGGGAGTGGCGCAGGGAGCTGATGGACGCCGGGAGCCCAGCAGTGGGCAAAGGCAGGACAGGTCCTCCCCAGAGCCCTTGGAAGCCCTGGCCACACCTTGCTCTTGGCTTTTCCCTTCTCAGCAAAGGGCTGGGGACGTTTTATCATGTCAATGAACACCTGTGGGTGACTCTTGTGGGACCTCCTCCTCCAGGAAACTTTCCTGACCCCTCCCTGGCCATGGTGGGTCCTGCTCAGTTCTCCCAGGGTCCCTGACCCAGTGACCACCCTGAACTCAGCACCTGCGTCTGCCAGCGCTCCTGAGGACAGGGACCAGTGGCTCCTGAGCGCCTGCTGTCGGGCAGTGAAGGACGCACACCTGTGGCTCAAGTGCCCTTCTGGCCAGCAGCACAGGTGTCCCCGAGGCTCCAGAAGGCCTGTTCTTCCGCGTGACTCCCGCACTGAGCCAGATCCCGGGGCGGGCCCAGCAGCAGTCTGACTGGCTCCGGGAGAGTCTTACACACAGAAGAGCGGGAACCGCTGAGGCAGGCCAAAGGCCTCAGGGCCTAAAAAGGACAGCCTTGGGACCCAAGTGTCGCTGACAGGTGGAGCAGCGGGTGACACTCTGGACAGGCAGACAGGGGCCCACTCACTGTGATCCGGGACTTGTCGATAAAGCTCTTGTTGAAGTGGTTCAGCGCAGCCTGGGCCTCCTCCTCGGACTTGAAGCCAATGAAGCCAAACTTGCGGAACTTGCCATCTTTGGTGAACTTGAGGCTGCAGTCGGTCAGCGGGCGGAAGGCGGTGAAGAGCTGCCTGAACCCCTCCTCCTTCATCTGGAACAGAAGGTGGGAGGAGCTAGCGAGTCCTTCAGCAAAGGGACAAATGGCTAGAAACCCGGGGCTCCAGGACTCTAGGGGCAACCAGAGACGAGGAGGTGGCAGTGTTCTGTGCCAGTCAGGCCAGGTCCCTGAAAGAACGAACAAGGCTCGTCGTAGGAGAAAATGCCCGTTTATTGAGGAACAGCTCTGCATATTTATAGACCCGGGGGTGGTTTGACAGTTATGACAGTTTAATGGTTGAAGGGTTTGACAGTTGACATGGGGTGCTTTCTGATTGGTGGTAAGGATCATGTGAGCCACAGGGCTAGTCTGATTGGTGGGTAAGGATCATGTGAGCCAGCAGGGCTCACCATTGGACAGCTCTTCTCAGGGGATGAAGTTCTTTGGAGCCCAAGTGACTCAGAAAATCCCCTCCCCCCTTTGTTATTAAATGAGAGTGGGCATTGACTCATTCTGGCTGTTTCCTGCTGAGATGGGGTGGTGTGAGAGAATCAGAGAGGAGGGAAGTAAGGAGGCCCCCAGGAGGGCAGAGAGGACTGGTATAACTTCAGGAACCAGATCAAGGAAGGTTCCTTGCCACCACAGATCCATGATGACGTCAGTCCATTGGGCATAGGTCTGGACTGGAGCTATCATCAGTAGTTCATTGGTAGTTCCTGAGGAGAAGCTGGTTAAAAGCTGGATTAGAAATTTCTTACCCACCTGAGTCTGAATAACTTTATGATAAAGGGAAGGAACAGGCAGAGGGAGTTTTTATAGCCCAAATCTAATGGGGTCTCTGGGTCTGCAAGCTGCCTTGTTGGCACCAGGGAGTTAAGTGTTCAGCCTTGAGCGGGAGCTTGGGCATTTGGGCTTGAAGCAAACAGGTGATAAAGAAGCAGACAGAGGGCTTGAGAAGCCAGGTCATCCTGCAGGTAACTTTGTTTGGCATGCCCTGCAGACCAGCCTGTCCGGCACCTAACACCCTCAATCCCACTCTTCATTCCTAGTCCAATAAGCTCCCTCCCCTCTCTATTAAGGCTGCTCTTCAAACTCTCTCCTACCTGGGTGTCTCTGAAACCAGCTTGCTTCTCTCTTTACCTTTCTCAAAATATCCCAGCTTTCCAAACCAGCTTGCTTCTCTCACTTATCAGGGTTCCCAGCTTTCCCCAGTCACACCAAGAAAGCACGGGCTTTGTAATAAAGAAGGCAGCTTCTCCCAAGCTCTGAACGAAGATGGCCAAGGGAGGACGATGGCCCATTGATTTCCCTTTGAGAGCAGTCAGATCTCTCCAGGTTGTATGCGAAACATCTCAACTTTAAATACTGATACTTGAAATTCTTACAAAACTGGGACGGTGAACAAAACACACATGTTCCTCCTTAGGCCCAGAAGACAACTGGTAAAGTGCTCTCTTATGATAGAGGTAGTTCACACTTATCCAGGGGTCACCATGCTCCGGACACCTAAGTGGTTTGTCAGAAGGACAACACACAACGGTCCTACTACCGGCCAGATCCAAGCAAGTGTGTGTGGGGGGTTCTGTAGTAAGGAGGAGAAGGGGGTCTGGCTGGAGGGGGCCCTTAGGGTCACCTGCTTTGAATCTCCAGACATAGGGAGAAGAGAGGACCCAAGAGAGGCCAGAAATGAGGGGGAGCATTAGGTATTGGGCTAAGAACAGAGACACAGGAGAGGCAGAGCTTGAAGGGAATCTATGGGGAGGGATGAAAAGAGTACTTAATAACAGGTGATGATCTTTGGCTCTTCTGAAGAAGGTGTAGGAACACCGGGCTTAAGCCTGGAAATGTGAATCCACAGGGTAAGTTGGTTATTAGACAGCTTGAGTTTGGCCGCCAAGGGAGTGCACATAATCACCTGAGCAGGGCCCTTCCATTTGGTTTTAAAGGGGGCTTTTGCCCTGGTGGGCAATAGTAAACAAGTTGACCAGGTGTTAAGGAGGTAGGGTTTTGAGAGATACTAGGGTCGGTCGGGAAGCAGCCAGTCTTGATAGCACCAGAGTTCAGAGCACAGATGGAAGAGGAGGGCAGGGCATAGGTTTCGGAGGGTAGGGGTTCTGTAGGCAATCTGGGAGGAACGAGGGGATGGCCATACATGACTTCAAAAGGTGAGAGATTAGAAGGCTTCTTTGGTAAGGCCCTAATGCACAATAAAGCCAAGGGGAGCACCTTGACCCAGTCCAGGCTTAGTTCCATGGTGAGCTTGGTGAGGGTCTCTTTAAGGGACCCACTGGTCCCTTCAACATTTCCAGAAGCCTGGGGGCGCTAAGGGCAATGGACATGCCAAGGGAGTGATAGCGCATGAGCCAGTCCCTGAGTTATCTGCAAGGTGAATTCTGGGCCATTGTCTGATTGGATAGAAGTGGGCATCCCGAAATGGGGGATTATGTGAGTAACCAACAGATCAACTACCATAGAGGCCCGCTTGTTAGAAGTGGAAAGGGCTTCAACTCATCCCAAAAAAGTATACGACCGCGGGCCTGATGAGAAGGGAAAGGTTTAGGTTTTAATGGAGTATTGGTATTGGTTTTCTGGCAGATCTGACAAGCGGAAGTGATCTGTTGTAGGAGAGTCTTATTGCGTGGGGAAAGGGTGAAAAAGGAGTGAAAGAAACTAGTGAGACTCTGTGGACTAGAATGGAATAGAGAGTGAATAAACTGGAAGAGTTGTTGGCGATCTTTGGGCCAATCCCCGGTGGTAATGAAGAGTAGCAGAGAGGAGGTGAAGCTCTGTAGGGCAGCTGATGGAGCCACTTGATCAGCCTTGGAATTCCCCATAGTAGTAAGGGAGGAGTCGGTTTGGTGGGTCTTGCAATGGATTATCCCCAGTTGGGAAGGCAGCTTGGAGGCTCGTAGTATGCCAGAAATAAGTGTGGAATTAATGACTGCCATCCCTCTGGTGGTCAATAGCCCCCTTTCTTCCAAATGGCTGCATGGGAGATCTGTATATAGGGAGAGGGTTTTTCCCTCTGCTAGCTCACATGCCTTTGAGGGAGCTATGAGTTCAGCTTGTTGGCTGGTGGTATTGGGTGGGAGAGGTTTTGCTCTGTGATGGATGAAAGGGAAATGACAGCATACCCCGCCCCTTTAACCGCTTGGTGTGAGGGAGAAGATGGGAGGAGGGAGGCAGGGTTTAATGGAGAGCAGGACTAAAAAGAGATGGAAGGATTTTCAAGGAGAGACAAGGAGGGATAGAACCCTGGAAGGATGAAGTGACTGTCATCTTTGGTCTTTGGTGTAGGTATAGATACAATAAGCTGTTTTCTGTCTACTGTAATGGCCTTTTTCCCTTGAGTGATATGTGACCTCTTTACATGCTATTTGGGCCTTTTGTGGAGAGGCCTGATATCCCTTTAAGGCCAAGAAAGTAGGAGAACTGTGTCATCTGTTGAGCGCCCTTTGGAAGGGCTAGAAGAATCTTGAATGCTCACAGTAATTATAGAGATCCCTTAGAATGGAGGGATCCAGGGACCCAAAAAGGGGTCATCTACTTTGGTTGTCTAAGGGATAAGTGGGCCAGGCCTGGGTGCTATATTTGATCCAAGAGACTCCATAGGGGAGAGTCGACTGGCAGAGAGGACACATTACCCATTTAAGGAGGAGGGAAGAGGACACAGAGAAGGAGGAAACAGATTTATTGGCAAAAGGGGTGTCCCGCTAGAGCCAAAATAATCAGGAGTGCCTAAGTGGCAGGTTCGAGCTGCACAGATTGGTCGTCACCGAATCCTGACAGTCGAAGCTCTCGTCCTGGATGGAGCCGGAGCCATGGGAGACCTGGACCAAGGCTTTTTGGGACCCATCCTGGAGAGACCAAATACTCCCAGGGCCAGAAAGAGGGGAGAGGCAGGGCAAGAGAGAGGAAGGAGAGGGTAAGCGTCTCTCTAGCAGCTGAGTCTTAAAGTAAGAGGACTAGGACTTTAGGAATCTGCCCAAGGAAGGAGTCCCTGAGGGCCACTGTAGCCTTAAGGGCTGTGGTGAGGTGCTTTCCTCCCTGCAGGTGGGCAAAGAGATTTGCCAGATGGTATTGCAAGAGGGTGGATTTGGGGCACTGCGGGTGAAAAGATTGGAGGTCGGAGGCCAAGGTTTGTCCAAAGAGGTGTGGACTATCTCGAAATCCCTGAGGAAGGACACTCCAGGTTAGATGTCGAGAATGTCTGGTGGTGGGATCTGTCCAGGTAAAGGCAAAAAGATCTTGTGATTCGGGGGCAAGGAGAATGGAGAAGAAAGCATCTTTTAAATCTATGACTAAGAAGTGGGTGGCAGTGTGGGGGACCTGAGACAGCAGGGTGTATTCGCCTAACAGAGGTGTTGATGAGTTGTAGGTCCTGAACTAAGTGACAGACCCATTGGGCTTTTTTACCACTAGTATGGGAATATTGTAAGGGGAATGAGCAGGACAGAGGTACCCCTTGCTAAGAAGGTCCTGAATAATAGGTTGTAGGCCTAGAAGACCTTTTGTGGACAGGGGGTACTGAGCCTGATTGGGGAAGGTGTTAGGATCTTTGAGATGACCTTTAACTGGTGGGCAGGAAATGGTGGAGGGGGTGTGGTATCACATACAATCGGGTCAACCAGGTTAGTATGGTATTTCATGTCAGCCTCACAAGTAGAGCAGAATAGTCAGTGTTCTGCCAAAAGGGCCAGAAAAGATGAACAGGCCGATTCTGGGGCCTGGCTGATGACAGGAGCCCAGATGTTGATTGTTGTATTGAATTTAGAGAGAATATCTCAGCCAAGCAAAGGAACTGGACATTGGGGCATAACTAGGAACGTCTGAGGGAATGGGAAGTTGTCTATGGAACAGAGTAATAGGGGAGTCTTTCTTGGATAGATGGTCTTTCCTCCTACCCCGACAATAGGAGAGGTGGACGGCACTGTTTGCCCCCAGAATTCTGTCAGGACTGAGAAGGTAGCCCCAGTGTCAAGGAGAAAGGCAACCTTGCACCTATCCACCTGAATCTGCACCCTGGGTTCCTGTCTATTGATCGTTACGGCCAGGGACAAGGACCCAAGGCTCCGTCAATCTTTGATTGCCATGTCCAGAAGGTCGGAGGGTTCCTTGGCCATAGGCCTCCTACAGGATCTAGGATAGTCAGAGCCCCAAAAACCTTGTTGTTGACATTTAGGGCATGGGATAGGTGGAGTGTGTGGTGCGTGGCATGCCCTGGCCCAACGTCCCTCCTTGCCACACTTGAAGCAGGCACCCAAGGGGGTTTTCGGTGATGGGCCGAGACCCAAGGAAGCACCTGGCAGGGCCTGGGTGAGCATCTGAAATTTCAGTCTGGGGGTGGCAGGGCCTTGTTCAAGCTTTTTTAGTTTGGCCCAGATGTCAGGGTAGCTCTGCGAGAGGAAATATGTCATAAAAACATGACGGCCATCTGGGGTTTTGGGATCTAGGTTACTGCTGAAGGACTTTCATCAGCCAATCCAGAAATTCCAATGGGGTCTCTTGTAATTTTTGGAAATTGAGCCCTGCAATAATACATGCAGAGAATCGGTCCCTAGTCTGCATGCCAGCTTGTGTATAATCTCTGTCAGGAGTTTGATCTGGGGCAGCAAGTGGCCCCAGAGGGTGATTGGGATTAACTCAGTGAGTTTCGTCCTCATGGGCTCTGGCAAGTTCCCAGTCTCTGGTACGTTTCTCAAGAAGGAGAGTATTAACCAATAACATATAAGTGAGGCTATGAACATGGAGGACCCACTGAAACTCTCTTCTGTGGTGAATGAGCCCAACCTTCACTCGAGTTGAGTGAGGTCATTCATAGAGAATGGGACATGTACCCGGATAATGCCCTCAGGTCCAGCAACCTCTCTTAAGGGGGCCATGGTTTGTGGGACTAGGGAGCGGGACCTAATTTGGGGGCACTAAAGGTGTCAGCCAAGTCAGGGGGAGCACCTGAGGGGCTAGATGGAGCCGATGTGGGAGGTGGGTAGGGAGGGGGTTCATCTGCCGGATAGGTCAGGGTGAGAACAAAGAAGAGAAAAAGCCTCAACATAGGGGATCTTGTTCCACTTTTGCGAGTGCTCGCAGAAGTTAAACAGATCTCTGAGAACTGCGGGATCTAGGGATCCTCCTGGGGGCCATTGACTTTGATTGTCTAATTGATAGTAAGGCCAATCTTGTGTGCAGAATTTAATAAGGGGGAGTCTGCAGGGAGGGAAGAAGAGGCCCTCATACAAGGGTGGTTATTGAGAGAGAGAGAGAACGAAAGAGAAGGGGGGGAGAGGGAGGGAGGGGAGTGCCTGTTCTTCCATTCCTCAGGACCTCCCGCTCATGAACCAGGTACCAGAGAGTCCGCCGTGACCATGAAGGTCGTGGTGGGGTGCGTTCTCTCCTCCAGATTGGGTGTCAGAGGCTTGATGGACAATCACGGTCAAAGCCCCTGGGTAGTCCGTCTGAAGTTGGATCCCGATGGGGGAACCCACCTACTGAAGAGCCAGTGTTGTGTGAGTAGCAGCAGCACTCGAAAGAGAGGACGAGGATGGCAAGCCTTGAGAGAGGGGGCCCTCAAGCAGCAAGGAGTCCCCCCTCCCAGGTTTCCACACCAATGAAAGAATGAACAAGGCTCGTTGTCAGAGAAAATGCCCATTTACTGAGGAACAGCTCTGCATATTTATAGAGCGGGGGTGGGGGGGTGGTTTGACAGTTATGACAGTTTAACGGTTGAAGGGTTTGACAGTTGGCATAGGGTGCTTTCTGACTGGTGGGTAAGGATCATGTGAGCCAGCAGGGCTAGTCTGATTGGTGGGAAAGGAATATGTGAGCCAGCAGGGCTAGTCTGATTGGTGGGTAAGGATCATGTGAGCCAGCAGGGCTCTTCTGATTGGTGGGTAAGGATCATGTGAGCCAGCAGGGATAGTCTGATTGGTGGGTAAGGATCATGTGAGCCAGCAGGGCTAGTCTGATTGGTGGGAAATGAATAATGTGAGCCAGCAGGGCTAGTCTGATTGGTGGGTAAGGATCATGTGAGCAAGCAGGGCTCACCACTGGACGGCTCTTCTGGGGGATGGGGAAGTTCTTTGGAGCCTGGATGACTCCCAACTGTCCCAGCTCTGTCACTCAAGCTATGCCCTCAGGCAAGCCCTCCTCACTTCACTTGTGAAGAAATGAGACTCATGAGGGCCACAGGATGTCTTGGTGCTCTGTGTGGCTGCTACAAGGTTAGGAACAAGGACCGAATCATCATCATGCCGCTGCCCAGCAGCCACTTCAAAAGGCTGGGCAGAAAGAGCGCCAGATAGAGTACGCACGCTCTGTTGTTTACAGCCTCCCCAAGGATGCCCACACCCTAGCCCCCCAGACACTGCTTACACACCAGACATGGCACACAGGATTTTCCATGTGATTCGATTAGGAAACCTGAGATGGGGAGAGGACCCTGCATTACCCAGGTCCAAAGTAATCAAGAAGATCAGAGTCAGAGAAGGAGATGTAATGAGGGAAACAGAGGGAGAGAAACCAGAAGATGCTCTGCAGCACTCTGAAGACTGAAGTTGAAGGGTGTGGCCTGGAGCCACTCAGGGCAGGCAGCCTCCAGAAGCTGAAAAAGTGAAGGAACAGATTCTCCCCTGCAGCCTCCAGAAGGATGGCAGCCCTGCTGACACCTTAAGATCTCTGACCTCCAAAACTGTGGCAATCAATAGGCACTGTCTCACCTAAGGAAGTGTGGCCACCTGTTATGGCAGCCATGGAAATGTGACAAAACTTGGTCCCACAATCCCCATGGCCCCAGGACCACCCTCACAGCTCAGCGACTCTTCCCAGAAGAGGAGATTCGTGTGGCTGGTAGCGGGACCAAGAGGCACAGGGGCAGCCACAAACAACCAAACAAGCTTGAAATAAGAGGAACCCATAGGCATTGGCTGCCCAGCAGGAAGAAATCTCCAGAGGAGCTGGATAATAACTCCGAGCTCATCCAAATCTCACAATCACCAAGTTAGGGACTTTTATGCACATTTTAGAGAAGAGAAAATGGGATCCTCAGAGGATAAATGACCTGCCCAAGGTCTACAGAATCGAGGGCTCTGTCAGCTCAGATTACAAAAGTGAACTCGTGCCCCCACTGCACGGGGACACCTCGCTGAAGTCTGACCCATCATTCTGCTGCTGCGGCGACCACGGAGCGCCCCTTCACTCTCAGGGCACTCCTCTGCCACCTCCCACAGGAAGCCTCTCTGAGACCCTGCAGCCTCCGCAAGGATGGCAGCCCCGCTGACCCTGTGGGTCAGTAACCAAAGCACCCTGTGCTCCCGCAGCACGGGCTCACACTTCAATCCCTGCATCTTGATATGTTTCCCCTGCAAACTCCATGAAAGCAGGGACCAAGTCTTGTCCACTTCAGTCTACACTGTCAGCAACCCCAGAAGTACTCAGGATCCAATGTTTATCTGTTGGAAGATAATTAAGACAAGGGCAAGCAATCATGCTAAGCGAGACGGGAGGTGCAGTGGTCAGAACTGCTCATTCCAGACAGATGCCTCAATTCTGTCACTGTTGTATAAGTTATCACATGTGAGTGACTTCAGGCCGATCACTTTACCTTGATGTGCCCTGGTTTCTTCACTTTTAAAATGGGTATAGAAGCCGACTTGCAGGGTTGTGTGAGGAGTAAATGAATTACTTCACCTAACACATCTGAACAGCGCCTAGCACACAGTAAACTCTCCGAGGGCTCACTACTATTGTTAATGCTTGCTGTTAATTCTTTCATCCATCAGGCAAGATGAACGATGAAAACATCTCTGGCAATTAGAGAAATGCAAAGCAAAACTACTCTAAGACTTCATTTCACTCCAGTCACAATGGCTACTATTAAGAATACAAACAACAATAATGTTGGCAAGGATGTGGGGGGAAAGGCACACTCATACATTGCTGGTGGAACTGCAAATTGGTGCAGCCAATATGGAAAGCAGTGTGGACATTCCTTGGAAAACTTGGAATGGAACCACTATTTGACCCAGCTATCCCACTCCTTGGTCTATACCCAAAGGACTTAAAAACAGCATACTACAGGGACACAGCCACATCAATGTTTATAGCGGCACAATTCACAATAGCTAAACCGTGTACCCAACCTAGATGCCCTTCAATAGATGAACAGATAAAGAAAATGTGTTATATATACGCAATGGAATATTACCCAGCAATAAAAGAGAATAAAATCATGGCATTTACAGGAAAATGGATGGATTTGGAGAATATCATGCTAAGTGAAATTATCCAATACCAAAAAAAAAAAAATGCCAAATGTTTTGTCTGATATAAGGCGGCTGATTCATAATGGAGTAGGGAGGGGGAGCATGGGAGGATTAGATGAACTCTAGATAGGGCAAAGGGGTGGGAGGGGAAGGGAGGGGGCATGGGGTTAGAAACGATGGTGGAATGTGATGGACATCATTATATAAAATACAGGTACAAATACATCAATGGTGTGAATAGACTTTGTATACAACCAGAGATGTAAAAAATTGTGCTCTATAGGTGTAATATGAATTGTAATGCATTCTGCTGTCACATGTAACAAATTAGAATAAAAAGATGAACAATGGGAGAGGAAGCCACACTGAGATGCAAAATGAAACTAGGAAGGAAAAGAAGGGTGGCCATGCTGAAACTCTCATCCAACTAAGTGAAGCATCAGGAGACACTGTTTAGAGCTGATGGATGGCTGGGAGCCGGCACACACCTTGTAATCCCAGCGGCATGGAAGGCTGAGTCAGGAGGATCCAGAGTTCAAAGCTAGCCTCAGAAATTCAGTGAAGCGCTAAGCAACTGTCTCTAAATGAAATACAAAATAGGGCTGGGGATGGGGCTCAGTGGTCGAGTGCCCATGAGTTCAATCCCTGGTACCAACAAAAAGCTGATAGATGGATCAGTAATACATATCTTAAAAGTATACCACTTCAAGTAAAGAGCAGGATAGTTAAAAACAAGAATATTTAGAAGAATCGATTATGTAAAGTCATCATCTTTCACAGTAGAGGGAATCAGCAGATAGTCCCTGGGATAAACTATAGGGGTCAGCAAAGTACCTGGGTATGTAGAAAAGCCTCTGGGGAGTCCTTCTAAAAACAAACCACTTGAAGATGGGTACTCTCAGAGAGACGGAGAATAGGATGCAGCAATAAGACTTTGCTTCTCATTTGGGGCATGCTTTCCTGGCCACACGGGTGGTGTGGGTGCTCTCTCTCCAAGAAAAACGACAAGGAAACAGGAACAACCACCCACTTGGGTACACCGCAGCCGGAAACATCACCACAACCATCCACCTGCAGGATTTCGCTAGGAGCCTACCATGGGCTGGGTTGCATGCTAGGTGGGGATAAAGGGCTTAAAGGGTCCCATTTTCAGATTCCCAACACCAGGCTCTCTCCTCACCCCATTCAGGAGGTTCTTTAGGGTCAGTCGTGACATGGCACCAAGTCCCTCTGTTCTGATTCCAGGTTCTCCCAGCAGTGATTGCCCAGGACAATTTTCAGGCTGCTGCCCAGGGCAGCAAGCCAGAACAAAGTCACATGGCCCCACTCTCTGCTTGTCTCCCTAGAAGTAGGCGTGGCCAAAGCCAGACCTGCCAGAGGAGGTCACACCCCTAAGAGGCTGGCCTGTGTGCTTGCATTCTGCGCAGGCGCAGGTTCTGAAGTGGCTTCAGGAGAGCGCAATGCCGCGGTGCTGTCGCAGGGGGCGCCAGATTCCAACCTCTGCTGGGGGTTGTGGGAGATCTACTCTACTTGGAAGGCTAAGCAGGGGATGTGGTTTTGTGACCCTTTCTTATTGTACTTTACCATGGATTCCTAAGACAGCCCTGAGAATGGGGGCTAGACTAGGGATCCCTGCCTCCCTTTGGGAGGTGGAGAAACAGCCTTACTAAGCACTGCAGGGAAAATGGTAGAATGTGCATATTGGGAACAGTCCCATTTTGCAGGCAGGACATGGGGGATCTGAGGAGTGAAGCTACCTCACAGAAAATCGGAGATTTGGTTGTGATTGTTGTTGACAGCTTTATCGAGGTACAATCCACTTCCTACAATTCACGCACTTAACATGTACAACTCAATGGTCTTTAGTATATTTGCCAAGTTTTGCAGCCACCACCATCACTGACAATATTAAAAGTGTCTGTATACCCTCCCCCGAGAGGAAACCTGCACCCTTAGTTGTCACAGGCCAATTCCTCCTCCCTCCAGGCCCTGGCAAGCATGGATCAACTTTCGGTCTCTCCGGTCTGCCACTCCACCAGAACACTAGCTTCATACTAGAGGTTCTAAGCATAGAAGTTAACTAGTGAGATCAAAATAAACACACATAAACTTGATTTACCTTTTTCTTTGATCAGGTCTGAGATGGCTCCCCCTCTGGCTCCTGCCTGGAGCCACCAGGTGGGGCAGCAAGGTTTACACAAGAGACTTGCAGGAGAGAGAGAGAGGGCACACCAGAGAGTGGCCTTTTATTGGGGAACAAGAAATTCAGGGGAAAATTCTATCCAATGAAGGTCGAGGGGGGCAAAATTCCAAGGTCAGGGTCAGTGATTTGTCTCAGGGTCAATGGTAAGTCACACCCCCACATGGATTGGCTCTCGCACCTAGAAAGGGTGGGGATTAGTTCTGACACAGTATAGCCTGAACACCCCACACCTACTCATGGAGGTGCCCAATCATGTGCGAGAACGGCTTCCCACACTCTGGAGTTGCCCCCTCTGGACATTCCATGCAAATGGAATTGGGCAACACTGGACACAAAACCACATCCCCTGCTTAGCGTTCCAACTAGAGCAGATCCTGCGCAACCCCTGCAGAGGTTTGTGACCAGCTTCCTTCATTTATCATCCTGCTTTCGAGGTTCATCCTGAGCAAGGTGAATTGATGCTTCCCTCTGTTGCCTGATGGATAATATCTCATGGGCAGATAAAGAGCATTTCATCACCCACTCCTCCGCTGATGGACATCTGGGCTGTTTCCACCTGTGGCTATTGTGGGTAACGCCGCTATGAGCTTTCAAGTGTTTGTGTGCAAGTGTGTCTTCGTTTCTCAGGGTGTATTCCTGGGAGGAGCATCACCGAGCCACACAACAGCTGCACCATGTGACCACCCTATCAGTGGCATTTGAAGGTTCCTGTTTCCCCATCTCTTCTGGCTTCTTACTACGTCTCCTCCCATTCTGGCCACTTTAGTGGGGGTAAAGCCATGACTCCCTGTGGTTTGGGTTTGCAGGTCCCTGTTGGCTCCTGTTCTTGAGCATCTATTTGTGAACTTTGGGCCATTTGTGTATCTTTCTGAAGCAACCCCTGTCCCCATTCTCCAAGACCAGCTCAGACGTAGTATCCTTGAACCCATCTCTACCTCCCTGAGTCCCAGATGCACAGAGGTCATGCATCTTCCATAGCACAAGCACACAGATATGGATACCAGGAACATACTTAGCGCATTCCACGGTACAGATGGGACCATGTGGTCTTCCCACCTCAAGGTGCCCAAGGGGCCCGAGCAGATCTGTCTTTGCAAAATGCTGCAGCAGGCACCAGGAGAAGGTGTCCCTTCCAAAGATAACTCCTCATCCTGGCCCCTGGCACCTGTGACTGTCACCTTGTTTGGAAGAAGGGTCTTTGCCCATGTGATGAAGGATCTCAAAATGAGAGGGTCCTGTGTCATCAGAGTGGATGTTGATCTAGTGACAAGTGTTCCTATGAGAGACACAAGAAGTCAGTCGTGCAAAGACAGAAGCAGAGGTATGGGAGTCCCAGAAGGATATGGGAGTCCCCTGCCCCATCCTGTTTTCCTCCTACTTCCTGTTTCCTGTTGCGGCCTCCCATAGGCTGAGCCAGCCAGAGACCAGAGACATGGTTGGAGCACCAGGCGCACACAGGTAGCTCGTGGGTGCAGAGCAGGGTGGAGGAGCAGGTCAGTTCTCGGGAGACTAACCACTAGAGAGTGACCAGCACCCAGGATGGCCTTAAAGCCAAGTGCTAACTGGTGTGTGACAAATGCTGTCACTCAGGTGGACAGAGGAGCACGGGGTGAAGTCCCCCCCCTTGTTCCCCCCATTCTTGTAAGTTAGGGCCACCGTGCATTTAGGAACAGTCCTCCGTGGGTGGAGGTAGGGAGGTGGTTCCTTCTTCGACCCGTGAGGGCCCATCTGCCCCTCCCCTCCCATCCTCTCTGGGTGACCTTTGGTGTGGCCCGGGTGGTGGGTGCATCACCCCATCTCAGCCTTGTCTCATGCTCACAGAAGCCCCATCAGGATGGTGGCCACGTCACCATGGTGGCTAGCGCAGTCCTAATGAGCACATTTTAACCTGACTATCCAGTCTCCAAATGGAGTCACCACGAGGGGTTCTAGAAGGTGGGACTCTGCCCTGTGAGTTTGGGAGGGGACCAGGAAGCAGGTGTGTGGCTGGAGGGACACACCCTTCATACTAAGAAACCTTTTGTAATTTTAATTTTTTTTTTTCACTCCAAGCCCCCAATGACAGCACGCACAGCCATGTGGCAGCCACACTGTCTCTGTGTCTTTAAGTGAAAGGACTGTGGGGCCCACTGGTTCCCTGGAGCTACTGTAACAAATTACCTGAAATGGGGCAGCTTAAAATAACAGAAATACCGGGCAGCTTAAAATAATAGAAATTGTTCTCTGGCGGTTCTGGAGGCCAGGAATCCCAAAATGACACCATGAGCACAGTCATGCTGTCTGAAGGCTCTGGGGGAGGGCCCTCCCTCGCCTTTTCCAGCCTCTGGGACCCCAGGGCTCTTTGGCTTGTGACTGTATGGCTCCAGGCCCCATGTCTGTCTTTTTGTGGCCTCTGCTCTCTGATGTCTGAGTCCACCCTACGTTCCTCCTCATCTTTGATGACACACATGCCACTGGGCTGAGGATGCTTTAAATTCAGGACGATCTCCTTTCAAGACCCTCAGTTAGTCTTGATGCAGTGGCTCATGTCTGTCATCCCAGTGGCTTGGGAGGCTGAGTCTGGAGGATTGTGAGTTCAAAGCCAGCCTCAACCAAAGCGAGGCCCTGAGCAACTCAGTGAGACCCTGTCTCTAAATAAAATACAGAATAGGGCTGGGGATGTGGCTCAGTGGTCAAGTGCCCCTGAGTTCAATTCCTGGTACCAAAAAAAAAAAAAAAAAAAAAAAAAAAAAACCCACCCTCAATTACATCTGCAAAGCCCTTTTTCCAAAGAAGGTGACATCATCAGTCTGGGGATTAGGGTTGGGGAAGGCCAGACCTCACCCTGCCTCTGATTTCTGTGGATGTCTGTTCAGTTAAAACTCACACACATAGCAATGCACCCTCCACAACCCATGCTAGACAACAAGTATCTACTTCAAAACAGCCAGAGAGAGGATTTTACATGTTCCCAACACCAAGAAATGGTAAATGTCTGAGGTGGTACCTAAGCCAGTTATCTGATGGTGACCTCCTCAAAAAGCACAATTATCATGAGTCAATTAAAATTTTGTTTAAATTTAAAAACATACCCTCCACCCTGGAAATGACTTGGGGGGTCCTTGTTTCGAGATCCTTCATTTATTCAACAGCTATTTCTATTCATTGATGTCTTTAATTAAATGACCATGGTGGGGGGTGGGGGTGGGGGTTCTGTGCCTGTGGCCCTGTCAGGATGCCTTTTGGGGGTGGCTCTGAGGCATGAGCCTTGGATGAGAGGTCAGATGGGGGCTGCCCACGGGCCCTGGCTGGCTTCCTAAGTTTTTTTATATCCTCATGAATGGCCTTTATTAAAACCTACGACTAAATATAGCCTTCCCCAAAGACATTCGCAAATCAGAAGGTGTTTTAAAGGTATTAAAAGAAAATGGAATGCTCTTTACGGATCTCCAGCTCCCCAGGCCTGCCCGGGAAATGTGGCCACCACATGTGGGGAGGAGAGGGCCATTCAGAGGCTCCGTGTTCCTGGACCCTTCATAAGCGCGCGCGTTATTGGACGTTATTATTAGCCCTCCTGGTCTCCTGACTCCTGTTCTGTCCCTGCAAGTACAATCCGGGGGTCCCTGGACCCCACCAGGGACTGTGCCTGGGGACTGAGTCAACCAGGGAGGTCTGGCCAGCTCCTGCCACGGCGGGGTGACCAGGCTGTGAGAAGTCAGGGCTGGTCCCCAAGGGAACTACGGACGTCCCACCAGGGAAAGGCCCATGGGGGAGAGATGCTCCCGGGCCTGGACTCTTGGCGTCCTGCACAGGTTGGTGGGTCTCAGGCCAAATGAACGGGATCAACATCCCTCAGAAACCTGGGACTGTCCCGAGACCCCTTCCACATCCTCAGCCTGTCTACTCCGCTGGCCAGTTCAGTCACCCACCCCTTCTACTCCTGTCCCCACCGTCCTAACCTGGTCCTGGCACCCTGTGGGTGACCCCGGGGTGCTGCAGGTTTAGTGACTGAGAACCGCACTCATCACAGTCTTCAGTTCTCGGGGGAAGGGGGTCCGAGTCAGGGGCTGGGCATGCTGCCTCCCTCTGGGGGCTCCAGGACGGGTCTGCTCCCACCTTTCAGACAAAGTGGTCAAGGTCAATGTCAACCATGAGCAGGCACAGTGACCGCACGTGGTCCTGGTTTGACATCACATCAATGGCATCTGAGCCTCTGTGACATCTTGCCCAAGACCACCATCAGGTCCACCCATGAGAACACCAACGGCACCGTGAGGGACACTCCGTAAAACCTACCAGCACTCCCCAGAGCTGTCAGGGTCGCGAACAAGGAGGGACAACTGCAAACCTGTCCCAGCCAGGAGGAGCCCACGGAGACCCGAGGGGGACTCAGCGTAATGTGGGATCCTGTGACAGAGAAAGGACGCGGGGTAAAACCCAAGGAAATCTGAATGGCGCCAGACCTTAGTGACTGAAGATGCATCCATGCTGGTTGACTGTGACTAAGAACCAGAGCAGAGCTAAGGACACTGCACGGGGGTGGCGTGCAGGAACTGTCTGCACCGTTCCCACGACTTTCCTTGTCAATCCAAAACCTACTCAAAAGTAGAGTTTGTGCGACATTTTTAGAAGATATTTTAAATTCAGAGAAGGAGGGGCGCAGGCGGTCTGTGGGCCTAGACATGGACGGACCCCCAGGAGCGCTCTGCGTGGCCCTGGGGGTAGGCTCTGCACCTCACCTTAGCTTGTTTACTGACTGGTTGGCTGATGAGTCTTTGGCTGTGATGTCATCTTGTCCCCAAGGACAAACTGCATGACTTTAAGGGGTGTCTGCCGGGGCTCTCTTAGGTCAACAACTTCCCAGGTGGCCAGGGAAATCACACAGGAGACCAGGTGTGACCCGTCTCGGCCACACTCGTGTGATCAGGAAGCATCTGAGCCTTGACCTCCACTAGGCGTAGCCGGGGCTGAACCGTGGAGATGGGGGGTCCCTCCTGATCATGGCAGGAAACCATGAATGTCCACCAGGAACTGCAGAAACCACAGACCGTCCATCACACAGGGTGGGGCTGGGGAAAGGCCCAACTCATTCTCTCTCTGTCTCTCTCTCTCTCTCTCTCTTTTTTTTTTTTTTTTGTGGGACAGGGACTGAACCCAGCGGTGCTCCACCAATGAACCACATCCCCGGCCCTTTTTATTTATTTTTTAAATTTTGAGAAACAGGTTCTTATCAGGATGCTTAAAGCCTTGCTAAATTGCTGAGGCTGGCTTTGAACCTGTGATCCTCCTGCCTCAGCCTCCCGAGCTGCAGGGATTGCAGGTGTGCACCGCTGCGTCTGGCTAAGCCAAACTCATTCAAAGAAGATGAGCTGGTTGCGTCTTGTCCTGGGCCCTGGAGGCTGCAAATCCCCGTGCGTCTGTGACCCTGGCTGCCTGTGATAGACCATTTCTTGACTGTAGCCTCGAGGTGCAGCCACTGCCCGCTGCCCTCCACCTACTCCACAGATCCCGCCCACGGGCAGCAGCTTCCTCTCAAGTTATTTGAGCCCCAGGTCCTCAGACCACAGAGCGGCCGTTGGTGGAACACGTCCCCTTACGACCATCACCACCTTCACACGTGAGCGAATCTGCTCATTCATTGGGTGACTGTGAGAACCTGTCCTGTGCAGCCACGGCCAGCCACTGAGCACGAGGTGGCGATCGGACAGACAAGGCCCTGCCTCCTGGGGTCCTATCTAGTGGATGAGACTGAAGTTAAGACACACCCTTAAGGTTGTCACTGAACACATTCCCTGGGGGACAAGTGCTTTGCCATCGTGGGCACCATGTTAGAAGAGAAGGCGGCTGTGATGTCAAGGTCACATCTAAGGTCTGCTCCTTTGCCCTCCTGCCCCCTTGGCTTTTCTTTAAGAAAAATAGTTCCACCATCTACTCGCCTGTCCTCTCCCCTTGTGCTGGCCGAGGTGAACCCTGGAACACCTTGACGTGAACTATCTAATCCTGAGATCTTCAGGGATAGGGAGCCCTGGAAAGGATGTGGGTAGTCACAGGAAGTGGGGAGATCTGGGTTCAAATTCCAATGCTGACATTTAGTACTGTGGGACCTTGGGTAAGTCAGTCACCTTCTCTGAACCTCTTGCCTCATTTATAAAGCAGGACCACTGACACCCACTTTTGGGTGGTGGCGAGGATTAGAGATGATATATTCGTACCATCCAGTACAGTACCCATAACAGCAACCACAAAATCATATTTTGTTGGGTCACAAAAAACTCTCAAAACAACCCAGTGATATAGGGACAATTATTACAGATGAAGACACTCAGTAGAGAGATGTAATGACTTCGCTGAGCTCATGGAGCTGGGAGTAGGAGGCGAGGGTTTGGAGCCTGTATCCTAGCTGCCATGGACCGGGACAGCTCAATGCCTCTTTGCTTGCTTTAGGTTTTGGTTTCCACTGTCCCCAACTCATGTTCCCTGTTGCTTAGTGACCAGGAGGCATCTGGGCTCAGACCACCTTTGTGAGTGCTAGAAAATTGCCCGCAGTTCTACATATTGACCAGCAGGTGGCAAGAGAGAACCACGGATAAGCCGGGGTGCAGAACAGGGAGGCTCCCTGAGGCTGAGCCTCCTTCCCAACCTGGCCAGGTGCACAATGGTGAAGTTTATTCTGGATTTTGCCACTGCAGGGAGACAAAACCCTGCTTTCTCACCAGAAGAACTCAGCTCAACGCAGCACTGGGCTATAGAGTTGGTCAACATTTCTTTGTCCACACATAGATTTGAACCTGTAAGTTAGAAAAGCCAAAGGCGGCTAAGTGCAGGTGGCTCCAGAGGCAGGTCAGGTGAGGAGGGGGACAGGGGAGGTGCTGGGCAGTGTCCCAGGCAGGGAAGCAGCCCCTGGGGCTCTTCAGGGACTTGGCTGGAGAGATAGCCCCCAGAGGTGCAGGCAGCCTAAGGGAAAGCCAAGGCCCTGCAACGGGGGAGCCCCAGAAGTGGCCCCCATAGGCTGCCCACACCCTAAAAATTGTGGTGTCAAGAAACCAAGGGTCCTGAGTTGGGATCGTCCTGGATCTCCCAGGTGGGCCCTGGGATTGGCCCACACAGAGGAGTGGGGGATGAGGTGGTGGGGCCACAGCCCCAGGGATGGCAGGAGCCCCCCAAAATGGGAAGACGCAAAGGATGTTCCCTCCTGAGGCCTTCAGAGGAAGCGTAGCCCTGTGACCTGTAAAACTGAGAGCACCCAGGGCCCAGGGATGGTCCCAGGGAAGTGCAGTGGCCATCTCTAGTGCTGAGGTGGGGAGGGGAGGGCCTGGCTCCCAAGCCCAGAGGGGGCATGTACAGGGCACTATCTGGGGCAGCTGGGACCCTCAGGGATGCCACCAGCCTGAGGTGGCCCTGCAGGGGAGACGTGCAACAAACATCCCAACCCAAGGGGCTTCCCATCCTGTGACCGCATGTGGGGGTCTCCTTTTGGTTGTGCCCACCTGGATGCCAGAGGACGGAGCCACTCTGGCATCTACTGGGTGCCAGGCCGGATGGAGAAGATTCAGGAGGGAGGGAAGGGCATGGAAAGGGAAGGGGTACTGCTCTCCCCCCCTCCTCTCTCTCTGGTATCACTCCACCTCTCTGAGCCTTGGTTTGCTCATCCACAAAATGTACTACCTACCTTGACTATTTGTGTAGGGGGTTGAACTCTGTTCTTCCCAGAGAGACCTGGCAGTCCTGACTCACAGTATCTGTGGATTTGTCCTGATTGAGAGATAGGGTCTTTGCAGATGTAGTCAAATTCAGATAGGTTGGTATTGGATGAAGGGGTTTCTAGTCCAATATGGCTGCTGTTCTTATAAGAGACGCTGGGGGGACACCTTGTGGCAACAGAGGCATGGAGTGGAGCCATGCATTCATGCCCTTGGTGAGGAGGGTCAAGGACTACCAGGAACCGAGGAAATGGAGAAATGCTAGGAGCCACAAGCATATATACGATGTATGGCACCTTTGGTTGTAAAGTGACGCCAGCTAGCCACTGAGATGATTATGTTAAAATTTACATTCATATGCAAACTGGACTCCCGCTGTTCACCTTGGCCTGCTACCGGACTCAAGTTACGGGACTTTACGGGACTGCTGGAGAGTTCCCATTGGTTGGGGAAGGATAGTAGGAGGGAATTCCGGAGGAGGTGGGAGGAGACGGGGGGGGGGTTCCGGTCGGCGCGCGGTTCCGGTCGGACACCCTCGTGGGAGGACCGGTTTTTGACTTGCTGGCGCTGAGAGTGTTAGCGGCTTTTTCAAAATAAAGTTTTGTTCCTGCTTGATTGGCTCGTGATTCTGTGCCCAGCCAAGACTGCGGCAGAGAAAGACACAGAACAGATCCTCCCCAGAGTCTTCAGAGGGAGCACGGCTCTGCTGAATCCATGGTTTTGGACTTCAGGCCCCCAGAACTGTGGGAGAATACATTTCCATTGTTAAGTCCCCTAGATTGTGGTACTTTCTTTATAGCAGCCCTAAAGAGAGAACACCCAGGGTTCTAGTTACAAAGGCTGTGTGAGGAATTATCCCCAAAGCCATGGCGTCAGTCAGCTTTCTGATGCTGTGACAAGATACCTGAGAAAAGCCACTTAAAGGAGGAAAGGTGGATTTAGTCTCATGGGTTCAAAGGTTTCAGTTCACTTTTGGCCCTGGCTCCATTGCTTCCCGACTGCAGAGAAGCAGAGCATCATGGAGGAAGGGCGAGGGGGAGGAAGGCTGCTTACCCCTAGGCAGCCCAGAGCAGAGAGTGAAAGAAAGGGTCGAGGTACAAGATACAGCCCCAAGGCCATGTCCCCAGGGACCCACCCACTCCTAGCCCTGGTGATCCAGTCACACCCACAGCCCCACCTCTGAACACTGCCGCATTGGTGACCACAGGAGCCTCAGGGGACAGTCCAGAACCCGATGGTGACCCTGGCTCAAGCATCTATTTGTATGCTCAGGGACGCACTTGGGCAGAGGTGGTCCCGGGGTCTCAAGAGCAGACGCCCTTGGTCAGGTGTCTTGATGTCCTGATGACTTCTCCATTTGGTTTCTTGGGGCTCCCCGGGCAGTAGCTGGCCTCCGGGGAGCAGGGGCCAGGATCGCAGCGAGGGGGGGTGGGCGGCCTGGCCCCAGGAGCGCCAGCGTCCCACCCCGTCGGGGTTCAGCATATTTCCTTCCTGATCAATGTTCCTATGTACTGTTCTTGGGGGGTGGGCATTCATAAGCATCATTTTTTTTTTCTTGGTTTGTAAAGGTAAAATTTCTAAGCTGCAGAATCTTGAGTTAAAGTGTAAAAGACTAGGGCATTGTAAAGCTTCTAGATTACAAGGCCTGGGCTAAAAAGTAAAAGACCATTGTTACAATTAAAATAGTCTATTATTACAATTCCCCTGCTATCCCCAGAACCTGCAATCTCTGTGAAGTTGTTAGGACAATGTGAGAGCTGCCCAGTAAATATCTCTATTGATTCCCTGGTTGTTTAATAGCTAAGGGTTCCAGGTAGCATGGCACGTAAGCAGATAGGCCCCAGAACCAATCAGTTTGAATATGTACCCCACTTAGAAGTGACCAATCACCCCTGCCCAAACTGTTCCCACCAATGAATGGACTAATCATGTATCAGAATTGTTGTTCAATTTTCCCGCACCTCATGATGATTTGTCTGATGTATGCAAAGCCTACTGCCCTCTCCAAAAAGTGTACTTAAGCTCTGCTTGACCTCTGCTCTGGGCTCTGGGCTGCTCTCCCTTCTTGAGTGAGCACGGAGCCCCAGCGCACTGGAACGGATCCTCAATAAATCCCTCTTGCCATTGCATGGAGCTAGTCTCCTGTGGTCTCTTTCTCTGACGCTTCGCTGGACCCTTACAGGTTAAGCTGCTGGATTTCAGTTTCTGGGAACTTGGGCACGTTCAGAGGGGGAGGGGATGCAGACACTCCCTCTCCCTCCCCCTCCAGCCAGGCCCTGCTTGTGGGGGAGGGAGGCCAGCCTCTGTCCACAGCCTCCCTGGCTTCTCTCTGGCCACAGGAGCGTGCCACTAACATACCAGCCATGCTGTGGAGGTACACATCCAACTGTCTGCCTGAGAGGGGACAGCAGGGACTGAACTGTGTCCCCACTGCATTCCTAGTGGCCCCCAGTGTGGCTGTATTAGGGACTTTATGGAGGTAATTAAGGTGAAATGAGGACATAAGTCCTGATCCAGTAGGACTGGTGTCCTCATAAGAGGGGGAAGAGACACAGGGTGGTTCAAGATGGAGGACACTCTGTGCTGCTCCAGCCAACTTCTCCACATTGAAGATGGGAAAGAGGAGGCAAGGAGGAGGAGCAGGAGCCCTTGCTGCTGGTCAGACACCCACAGAGGCATCTTTAGGGTCCCAGCAAGGTGTACCTTCTTACCATTGGCCAAGACTCAGCCACATGACCCTCTAGCTGCAAGGCATGCTGGGAAATGTAGTTCCCCAGGCAGACAGAGAGGGCTCCACCCCTCCCTGACCTCAGGACCTGAAGGAGGAGGCAGTGCAGGTTTTTGTGGTTATGGAGGAGGCTGCCGCAGGCTACTCCATGAAACGGGGACACAGTTGAGGAGTCCAGGAGGAAAAGGGGACTTTGTCCACCCACGGCCTTCGGGGCCACACCCAATGCTGTGTTGTAATTACTAAGTGGGAGAAAGCATCTGTGGTGCCAGGTGGGAAATTGAGGCAAAGGTGGCACCATCTGTCCTTGGATGACCCTAATGTGTGGCTGTCTTGTCCCCCGCCACTCCCTGTGATCTCACTTCATGACTTCCTCAACTCTACCCGGCAGGAAAGCTTACCCTTTTTCTTCTTTGTTATTTTTATGACTACCCTTTTCTGATAAGAAGCTGTTCAGAGAGGTAGGGGCAATACCTGTAGTCACACAGCAGCTGCTGCTCATTACACTAGCAAGGGAGGTGGTATGTCTACAGAGGGCGCCATGTGCTGAGGTATGTTCTAAGCACTTTAAAGTATTGCCTCAGCTCATTTAGGGAGAGATTTATCATTTCTCTTTTATGGATGAGGAGACCCAGACTCAGAGAGGGGAGTAACTCACAGGAGGTCATGGGGCTAGCCCGTACGGCTGCGGTCTGTAACACTTCAGTTACAGGGATACTCTGCCTTTCCAGTAAGTACAGCCAAAGGTCTTGTCATTCAAAGATTTGTTAGGTTCCTGCCTTACCCCAGGCTCTTTAAGTACATGTACCCAATTAGTCCCGTGCAAGCTACTGACTTCAAGAACTATGATTAGGTCTATTTTATAGATGAAGAAAGTGATGCCCAGAGAAGTTGAGTGACTTGCCCAAGGTCACGCAGCTGGAAAGTGGCAGAGCTGGGACTTGAACCTAGGACCCTCTGACATTGGAGCTTGGGCTATTGCTTTCACTTTGGTCTCCAAGCATGGCATGCTGGAGTGAGGCCTGGTGAAGTGCCAAGTCCAGAGGGCATGAGAGAGACCGGCCCAGCCCGCCTCCTTCCCAGGTCCTCTCTGCCCTGGGACTCGGCCTCACTCACACGTACACAGCTGCCAGGGATCAAAGTCCTCTCCAAGATGTATTTGCTGTGAGTTCTAAACAAACGGGTGTTACCATGTAGCTAAGAGAAACACTGGAGGACACCGTGTCCAAACGCCAGCAGTCCTTTAAAGTCCTGTGATTGATCAGCCCCTCCCTGGTCTCATGCTCTCAGGGGCCATGGTGGAGGGAGGGAGGGGGGAGGACACAGCTCGGGAGCGTGGAGGCAGGGCCATGGGCCACTCAGGGGGTACCTCCAGATGCCCCAACGCCTCTCCTGCATCCCTCTGTGCTCAGAGAACAGCCCTGCTGACCACGAGCCATAACCCCCAACACCCACACAAGTGACAAGCAAGTGCTGTCTGGAATGGTCACACGGGGAGCTCACGGGCATTGCCCTTTAAGCCAAGCCACCCGTTTGAGGGCACAGAGATGGCAACCAGGGGAGCTGGGTCTGTTCAGCACTCAGCAAATGCAGGTAGATCAGGGCGGTGGGCGGTTACTGTGTGACAAAGGCACAGGCAGGCAGAGGGGAGACCAGATCTTTATGGGGAGGGTCCCTCTGATTGTGTTAAAGTTGGTTTTGGGGGTATTGCTCCGGCCTGCTGGCCGACAGACTGCTGACTGCCAGGACTGGTGTTTACATGACGGTTTCAAGACAGAGAGTGACAGAAGAGAAACCAGGATATCTATGAATTGGGCTTTCTTTTTTCTTTGCTCTTCTATTCCAAAGGCTTGGAATGGTTGGTGTAATGTTCGACTGGGGGAAATAGAAACATAAAGTGGGTTTTCTTCAGAATATTTCAATGTCTAAGCATCTATGGTGGGAAGAGATGGGATAATTACTTTGAAACACTTGCCCAAGTATGCACAAGTATGCACCCTGGTATGCACAAGTGCTCAGTAAGGACTGTCACGATTCTCAGCCACCAGGTGTAGCTCTCAGCTGTGGGCCCCAGGAAGCTGGTGTGCATGCCACATTCAGGGCTAAAGTCAGGGTTGGGACCTTTGTCTGTACTTCTGGTTGTAGTGGTGCACTCCTGTCATCCCAGTGGCCCAGGAGGCTGAGGCAGGAGCATCGCAAGTTTGAGGCCAGCCTCGGCAACTTAGCGAGACCCTGTCTCAAAATAAAATATAAAAAAGGCTGGGGGTGCAGATCCGCTGTAGGGCACCCCTGGGTTCAACACCCCATTGCTGGGGATGGGGAGCTTTTAGGTGTCCATGAGATTATACTTCTCATTCTGTGCTGTCCAGTATGTCAACTCATGTCCCACATCTTCAAGACGTTCAAGTTTTATTTGACAATTTTAAAGGAAGCTAAGCATGAAGGAGGAGTGAATGTATTTTGAATTCAGTCCTCACCATTCTATCCCCATTTTTTTTTGGTACCAGGGTTTGAGCTAAGGGGCACTCAACCACTGAGCCATGTCCCCAGCCCTATTTTGTATTTTATTTAGAGACAGGGTCTCCCTGAGTTGCTTAGGGCCTTGCCCTTGCTGAGGCTGGCTTTGAACTTGTGATCCTCCTGTCTCAGCTGGTAAATGTTTAACAATGGTTTTCCATGGGACAGAGTATGTTGTGGGGAGAGGGAATTCCTGCTGTATTAGTTGTTTTTGTGTGTGTGTGTTTGTGTGGTTTATTTTTTTATTTTTTTGCTTCTGTGACCAAAAGACCCTACAAGAACAACTTAGTGGAGGAAAAGTTTCTTTGGGGCTCATGGTTTTCAGAGGTCTCAGTCAATAGACGGCGGACTCCATTGCTCTGTGCCCGGGGAAGAGTTTGGCAGAGGAGAACAGCTCAGGACATGCCGCAGTCCGGCTGGCTGGGCAAACTAACGGGGGTGGGGGGGTGTCGAGGAACTTGTGTAGATTGATACAGCAGGAGTGGGAGCTGTTTATTGTAGGACAGGAGGTATATACATACATACATTCCACACAGCTTATCTTAATTTACAGCAGTCAACCAATAAGGAATCTCCACACTTAATGGCTCCCTGGTACCACCTCACAAACCACTCCCCCTGGCAAAATGCCAGGCACCATCCTGACTTGTTTACAGACTCTAAAAAGGACATGGCAGTCGAGGGGCAGAGAGAGCTCTGCTCAACAAGGACACTATCCACCCCACAGACAACCCCGGGAATCTGCCTCCTCCAGCCACACCCTCCCTGCCTAGGGTGACCCCAGCTAATCCATGCCCCTGGATTCACAGGCTGACTAGGTTAAGGCTCTTGGAACCCCATCATTTCACCTCTGAACCTTCTTGCCTTGTCAGACACACGAGCTTCTGGGGGGACACATCGCGTCTGAACCACGACACCTGCTGTATAGTGATCGCCAGTTTCCAGGGTACCAACGCTCCTGCTGGGGCCAGTTTCCTGCACGTGTGAGGCAGGTGCCCAACCATGAAGCTGCAATCTTATGCCTTAATGGATAATTTTTATAATCGTAGCCACATTCAACCACTGACTCTGGAAATTTCTGAGCAATGATCTCCAGGGAGAAGCTGGTGTGTGCGGGTTCCAGCACCCACAGTTCCTGGTTCTTCTTGTCTCCATTCCTGTACCCGGCAAATCCAGGACAATCCCACTTTCCACAACTCTTGTTGCAAATAACACTGCAAAGAGCTGGGCAGAGAGCATGCACCCCAGCAAGGCGGCCGCATGATCCCAGGGCTGGTGGGGTGGGGAAGACCAGCCCTTCAGCACACCATAAAACCACTTTTGCCCATGGGGAGGAGAGACGAGGTGGGGTTTCCACCCTCCAGTCAGGTTGCAGGTGCAGGGCTCCTGGCATATGCCAGCTTTGTATCTGGCCATCCATCACCTCCAGGAGTGTTTACCTGGTTACATCACATCTTTTGGAAAGTGGAT
Source organism: Spermophilus citellus (assembly GCF_964194105.1). Lineage (NCBI taxonomy): Eukaryota > Metazoa > Chordata > Mammalia > Rodentia > Sciuridae > Spermophilus > Spermophilus citellus. The sequence goes on from NC_138184.1 coordinate 82,988,052, forward strand.
ATCCAAGTAGGCACGCGTTTATATTTTTCTCAAATTAAAAAAATATATTAATAAAAATCACATACCTTAATTGTCCAAAATTGAGGTAAACCTGTGTCTGGAAACCAGGAAACATTGAATACATCTTAGGTGTTGTGATTTGAGAGTCTGCTTATAAATTGAGATCGACCACTGTATTCACCCCCACTGTATCTGTTTTCTCTGCCCTCTGTTCTTCTGTATTTTAAAAATAAAAGCTCACTAGGTTATCTTGTGTATGTTGTTGCATGCTCTGCTTTTCTTTAAAAAATTAATTTAGTTGTAGCAGGAAATTTGTCTCTGGAGCACCTGTGAGATGCTGGGGTCACATCAACGGTGGGAATCATCCCCAGGAGCCAGGCTGCCACCTGCTTCCTCGTTCACCACTGACATGGTGCTGCATGACCTGACGTGAGGCCAGGGCCCCTGAATCTAGCTGCAGCATGTCCTGGGCTGAGCACCCATTTCTCTGCCATGACCCCATCCTTCTGAGACCTGCAGCATCAGGGAAGGCCCCAGAGCCCAGCTAGCTGCCTTGCACCACCCAGCGGAGCCCCGCCCAGCAAGGGTCCTTGTCACATCCTGTGTGGGTCCCACCAGGCTCTGCCCTCTCCAAGAGCATCCATAATGGTGCACTCTGGGGAGGGTCCAGGCAGCAGCTGCCTTTGATCAGCCCAACATCTGGGCTGCCTGGTGATCAAAGATGGGAACGCTGTGACAGCCCAGACTTGGCAAGGACGCAGCCTGGCTAAAAGCACTGGCAGGGGAGGGGACAGAGGGCAGGGGTGAGGCCGGGGAGGAAAGGGATGGAGGGCTGGGGCAGGCTGGAAAGGGCAGCCGTCAGGAGCAAGGGCTGTGTTTGGGTGACCTTGACTCTATGGGCCTCAGTGTCCCTTTCTGTAAAATGGGGATAACTGGGAGCGGTCCCCAGCATGTGACCTGGGCTCTTGCTTAGGGGTGTCGAGTGACCAGGGCCCAGGCAAGGCTCCTGGGGTCCTGGCATCAGTCAAGAGCACCTCCAGCTTCTCCTACAGCTTGGAATGAATGACATCACTAACAGCAGCAGCAGCAGCAGCAGCAGGTAATATTTTATTTTGCGTTTAAAAGTTCTTATTAAGGAACCAGAGACGTCCTCAGTGGTCAACCACCAGACACACCCAGAGAGCAGCACCCTTGATGCAGAAGCAGAACACGCGCAGCCCCCTGTCACTCCCCAGGGGCTCCCCTGAGGTCACTGCCCTCCACGTTGTTAGGACGCCCATTGCACAGAGCAGAACACCAAGGGGCAGACAGCAGAAGCCACTGGCCCAAGGCTCCTCACGGGAAGGTGAGGCTTCAAAGCTTCAAGCCCTGGCCACAGCCAAGAGCCCTGCTGAGACCTGCTCTCAGGGTTTACACAACCCCAGGGGTGCCCTGCTTACAGGGTGGGGCTCCTGGGAGGGGGAGGAGGATGGGGATGGGGGATGGGGCTCCTGGGAGAGTGGCTTTATTTAGTTTTTTTGGAGGACCAGCCCACTTCCAAATACTAGCTGCAGAAAGCCTCAGGGCTCTTGGGAATAGAGCTACTCAGTGGCCCAGGGGATTCCCTCAAGCCCCTAGCCCATCTCAGCTCACGGAACGAGAAGGTGTCCCAGCCCCTGCCCACCCCCTCTCCCCACCCGCCCAATGCTGTCCCCTGAAAGCTTTCTTTGTCCCCATGGGAGGGGGTTGGAGGAGGTGGGATGTGCTGTTGGCACCAGGCAGAAGCCCACTCCCTTTTGTGGAAGTGCCCAGAAGGTCTTAGCCTGAGTCTGAGAGCAGAGCCGGAGGCAAGGTTCATGCACAGAGAGCAAACGTAGGACCTGACCCCACGGAGAAGGAAAAAGATCAGGGCAGGAGCCGGAGGACCTGGCCACACCATAGGCGTCCGGCGCCTCTTCTGCTGGACCCAAGGAGTCCTATGAAACGCATCTCAGAAGTGTCTGCCAGGGCCCCAGGACGGGAGCACTTATCAGTTGGCTCCCACCTCTGTTGGTCAAGGTGCCTGTGGCCTAGGAGTGATGTCAAGGGCCTCGCCTTGCCCAGGGTATCCACAAACCTTGGGACAGAGTCTTCAGAGAGAGTGTCCACGACACGGTCAGGGTGTTACCTGCAGCAAGCTGGGGGCAGCCGACCTGGAACTGGGGCCAATCTGTGTGTGTGTGTGTGTGTGTGTGTGTGTGTGTGTGTGTGTCCCAGGTGGGGAGAGGGACCACGTGGGGGTGAAAGGCAGGTGTGGGCAGATAGGAAGAGGTGCACAGAGGGTCTGGAGACACTGGTGCCACCGGGAGGCTCGGCAGAGGCTGTGGGCCAAGGATGGCTCATTCTCACCATAGTTGACCTGTCTGTCACCCGGCCATCTTCCCTTCCTCTGTCCTGTGAACACTCCCCTCCACCCTTCACTCCAACATCATCCCGACAACATGGGATGGCAGCCTGTCCTGCCGTGAGACGCCTGTAGGAGACAGAGTTGCATTTCCCAAATACTCACCTGTTGAAGCCCTAAACTCCAGGGCCTCGCCACAGGGTCCTTGAAGGCGTCAGTCCACATTAGAGGAAGGGGTCCTGATTTCAATATGGTGGGTGTCTCATCAAAGGAGAAATTTGGGCACAGACACATGCACACAAGGAAACCCCCACGTCAAAGTGAAGGCAGAGGTGGGGCACACAGTCTGTAGCCCAAGTTGGCCAACCAACAGCAGGGGTGAGGCATGGATCAGACGTGCCTCGTGGCTCTCAGGAGGACCAGCCTTGCCCATGCTGTGATCCCACACGTCCATCTTCCAGAATGGCGAGGCAATACTGTCAGTGGCATGAGCCGTCCACTGTGCTACACTATGGAAGCATCCCTTGCCAAGGAGGAGAACTAAGGGTACGGCAATTCCATGGCACCAAGGAGGGGCACTCGGTCTTGGCACTTGCCTGGGGCCCGGGTCCTCCTGGGTAATCCCACAGAACGGGAAATTCGCCCTGCCGAGGATGAAGGTCTGCAGCCAATTTTGGAAAGAAAATTCCGACGCTCTCAAGCATCCTCCAGCTCATGCGTGGCTTCAAGAACATTCTGAAGATGGTTCTTTGGAGGCAGAGCTGTCTTCCAGGGAGTGGTGAGCGCTCAGCTGATGAAGCCGGGTGGATTTGATGCGCAGATGTGCTTCCTTTAATGAACAACCTTAGAGACAAATAAGTCACGAGCAGGGAGAGACGTCTGCAGCCTCTTAGGAGGCGAGGGGAAGGCATGGCAGACACGGGTGGCCAGGGCGTCACACCACGCTTCCCACTCATCTCGTGGGTGCTCAACCCACTATGGCTGTCTGCTGGCTCCTGGGGAGGAGGGACACATGTGCAGAATTGGGCACTTTGCAGATCAGAAGTGGGTGATTTGTTTTAACCGGGTCACCTGGGTTTTCAGCAGATTTGCACTGTTGGAGCTCCACCCGGAGTCCCTGTCTCTTACCCCTCCTGGGATAATGTCCTCAGCTCTATGACCTCGTGCGTTCTGTGGCTGCAGCTGTGACTGTCTTTGGAGGTCTGCTCAGAGGATACACGATGCTTTGTCTGCAAATCCAGGAGCTGATGGCCCCTCGATGAGGGACAGCATTGAGCATCTGAGCCCAGCACTGCTTTTGTAGGAAGCTCAGCCATGGCGGGTCAGCGCCCGAGCCCCTGCTACTTTGCCTTGAATGTTGGGCCCCACTCTGAGCTATAATTTACACAGCAAGGCTCCCCCGCAGGATCAGGCTAAGCTGAGGCTTTGCTGAGATCTCACCCTGGCTGGGCGTCTTCTTCCCTCATCCTCCATTGGTTTCTCCTGGTGCATTTCCTTAATCAATCACTCTGGGAGACTCCTCCTGTCAGCTGCTGCTCCTGGGAACCTGACAGGAGGCAGGGGGTTTAACCCCTCAGGAGCAGCCCAAGTCTCTTCTCAAATATCCTGGGCTGTCTTCTCGGGTCCAAACCGCACTTGCGTGGTCTGAGGAGGGAGGACCGAGATTCGTGGGAGGGGAGCAAGAGGGAAGGTGTCTGTCAATCAATCAGGCGACAGAGAAGTTGACGCCATATTGCACCGGGGTTTCTCCACCTTGGAACTAGTGACACTTGGGGGATAACCTGGACACCGTAGGAGACTCAGCAGAATCCCTGACCTCTGCCCACCTGAGTTCAGTAGCACGCCCCCAGTCATGACAACCGAAATTGTCTTTAGACGTGCCCCGTGTTACCTGGCTGAGAACCATTGCATTCAACCTAGGACTGGGTCCCTACAGGCCCCTGTCTCCAGCTGGTTATCTTGATGCAGCCCGGGTCAGTTCTCCAGGAAGGTCCATGTCAGTTTCCTGCATGAGGCACGGGCAGCAGCTAAGGGGTGTGTGCACCGGGGAGGCGGGCAGGACATCAGCATCGACGACACGCGTGGACCACGTTAATGGGCTCAGCATGGTGCTAGACAGGCCACAGTGGGAGTGGGACTTATTTTGGCAAAGGAGTCACCAATGTGCTTGAAAAGACCCAGGGCGAGCTCTGTGTGTAGTCAGCATGATTTATCAACCAAAATGTTTTTCCAAGGACGGACAGATTTTTTCCCAGGATGCAGGACATCAGAGGCTGAAAGCCAGCAGAGTTCCAGGCAAGCTGGGGCTGTGTTCCCCTCTGAGAGGAATCCGGCTCACACCAGCTGATATGCAAGCATCCTGATGCCAAGCGTCACCTCCAGGTGGTGGGTGGCATGCTTCACCAGGTCACGTCCTGGTATTTCTGTGGTGGGAATCGGGCCCGCTGAATGAGCATGCACCCAGGTTCCTCCTAAGGGTATTGGAAAATGTCGGTCAGTGACAGTTGACCTAAGCCTGGGTTGGCTTTCTGTGCCTTGGTCACATGGGGCAAGCACAGAAGCTGCTGCCCTCCTCCCTCTGCTGTCTGAAAGCTCAAGAGGTGCAGAAACCTGGCCCCCAGCCCTCCCACTTTCCCATCTCCCTACCCCATAATCTCTCTCTCCACGTTTCCAATCCCCCCAGGCTCCAGCCCTCTTGGTGTCCATGGTGGCTTTCTTCTGCATAAGTACAGGAGATGCAAACACCCTTCTTATAAACGGACTATCTCCCGGACCCTCCTCACCAGCTCTGTCAAGACACGTGCTGTCTCCAACCTTTCCTCCTAGCCCGGTGCCCAGCTGTCTGGGAGAGAACAAGCCACTTGTGAGCCCTGTGGAACAGCCCTGCCCAGGGAGATCCACTGGCATCTCTGCAAGATGACCTCCTCTGCCCTGGGCTTGGCCAGCCCCATCCAGAGCTGGCCAGACTGTCCTGGACTCCCTGTGGCTCCTACCCAGGGAAGCAACCCAACCTCCCTCTCTGCTCAGGGTTCTGAGTCTTCGTGGAAGCATTCAGTGATAATATTTCAAAAACCTTATTCTACTTCTTTCCCCCAAAAACAGCCCATAAAACAAATCTTAGAGCCAGAGGAAATGCATATTGGTTGGGGACTGCCCAGGTATGGGCAAACTGACACGGAGTGATATCTCTCTCTCTCTCTCTCTCTCTCTCTCTCTCTCTCTCTCTCTCTCTCTCTCTCTCATGCTTGTAGAGACTCGTGGCAACTTGATATTCTGTTCCCAACTTCTAGGGAAGATTATTATTATTTTTTAAGTGTGTCTCTTAGTGACCTCTGGATCCTGGGAATATCCATTTAGCCCCCTCCTCTCGTCCCATAAGATTCTGTAAGGCCACTCCCTTTCCAGTGGGGTGTGGGGAGGAGGAGTTGGCATATCCACTCTCTCATGCCCAGGCTGGCACAGGGCTCGGACCCAAGCAGCTCTGACCCAGGCCCTGGGATGTCCAGAACCACGGGGTCTTTCTTTGCCTATTTGAGAAGGGACAGGAGCAGGGGGGCTTCTTCAGCTTCACAGGAAGGCTGCAAAGTGCAGGATAGCTCAGGAAGCAGCGGGGACTGCCCTCTCCGGGCATCAGCAGTGTGAGTCTCCAGGGCCTCTGGGAAGCTCTTTCCAGCCCCCCAGCCCCAGGCAGCCCACCCTGAACCTGATAGGCCCCCCCTTGGAAACAACATCATTAAGAAAGAAAGCAATAGAGTCAGGAGATCTGAGTTCCAGCCCCGACTCTGGCTGGTCCACCAACGTGGCTCCCGAGTGCCCTGGGTAATAGGGACAGGGAGGATCAGTGTGAGGCGGGTCTCTTACTACGAAGATGCCTAAGTGCTTCGCAAGTGTGACTTCATCTCGTCCTCATGGGACATCTGGGGGGTGGGCAGGCCACTCTTAGCTTGGGATTGTAAATGGAGAAAAGTGTCAGAGGGGTGTGTGTGTGTGTGTGTGTGTGTGTGTGTGTGTGTGTGTAGAGGGAGGGAGAGACATGGCGTTTGGAAGGAGCCTGCTGCCCTCTGGCTGACTATGGGCTGAAGAGCTCCACCCATCCCTCTTTTTTGGAGGACGGCCAAGTCTGGCACACCAGGGAGGAGGAGCGCCAGGGGCCAGGTGTTCTCAGGGGGCAGAGCACCAAGCCAGAAGGATGGATGTGGCAGGGGGTGAGTTTATCCAGCTTCAGGATGACCGCGCGGCCTAGGGTGAGCTGCTAACCCCACTGCAACTTGGCTCTCGTTAGCAGAAGGGTGCCCGTTTTCAGGACCTTGCAGCAGCATCTGCTGGGGAGTCTGGGAATGTGTCGCTTTGGATTTGGGGACAGGGTGTGCATGTCCAGGGCTAAAACATCTCAAACCTAGGACCAGGTGCAGGAGAGAGCTGAGGGCAGAGCGCCTAGGGAGGGGGCACAGCGCTTGGGTAGAGGGAAGAGCTCCTGGGGAGGGGGCAGAGTGCCTGGGGAGGGGGCAGTACCAGGACACCCCCCCCCCCGGAACCTTTCAAAGGACACCAGGTGCCCTCCCCCCGCTGCCCGGGCACCTGCTCCTCTCGGTCCTGCGTTCGGGGCAGAGCACGGCAGATGAATCGAGGGGAAAGCAGCCATGGAGTCCAGGTGGGCCTGGGGTCAGCCTCCCCTCTGCCAGACCTTGGGTGTGGCACTGCCTCCCTCAGAGTCCCCATTTCTTCCCCACTACAATGAGGGGCCCAAAGAAGTGCCTATGATCCCGCGAACTGGGGCGAGAACGCAGCTTCTAAACCCAACATGCGAGCTTCACCCCCAGCTCACAGGAATCCCATGAAAAATAAATTGATGGATTTTAAGAGGATCCTGCACAGAGAGGTGGCAGGCCAGAGCAGTCGAGAGCCAACCCAGTTATCTGGAAAATGATCAGGAAGATGCCCAAGTGGGGGAGAGGGATTTGCCAGCTGTCCCCGGATGGGGAGGGAGTGAGGAAGGGCTGGAGTCCCCGAACACCTGCAGAGCCCCTGCAAGGCATCAGGCCACGGGACATGCCACCATCCCTGGTGGGGACTTTCTGAACCGCATACGTATTTCTCCTGGTGGGAGAATGTGTTCTCCAATTCCAACTTCTCCAGATTTCACTTGACCCTCTTCTGCACAGACCACGTCCCTCCTGTCCCCAAGGACAGGCTTAGAGAAAGGCGTGGCCGGTGGTTTAGCAACACGTTGTCCTTAACCATGGCCGGTCCTGCCATCTGATAGTATTGACGATCCAGAAGCTGCTCTTGCCCCCTTCAATAGGAAGCAGCCCTGAGACCTGCTGCGCCCGTTGACTGACATCCTGTCACTCTGGCAGCCACTGACCCTGCTGGAAAGTGGACTCAGCCCTGGAAGCCTTTCCTGAGAAGTCCCTGCCCCCTGGATCCAAAGGATGCCACCAAACGTCCACTTTAGGGACTTGAGACACCAGGGGCTGGTGCCAGTGTCCCTGCTCTTCGTTGAGAGGCTGGGACGTGGTAATGGGCCGAGCATGGTGCCTGGCATGTACCCAGTGCTCAGTACCTGGGGAATGTCATCTTGGGGGCTCTTCAGAGCCCCTGAACAGGCAGCCCAGGGCTCCTCCGCCTCTCCCATCCTCTGGAGGTGGGAGGTTGGAGCTGGGTTATCTCACTGTGGCCTTTCAACCTCTCGGAGAGCTGGGGTCAGGGCTGAGTGCTGGTGGGCTGGGCAGCCTGGGCCCTGTCAACATGAGATGTCCCAGGAGGACCTGCTGGGACAGCTGGGGGCGGGGCCTGGAGCAGAGCAAGTTGGAAGGGGTGATGCCCTGAAGCCGGCCACTCCCACCCTGGAGAAGGGGGTGGAGGAGTCGGGAAGGGGGTGGCCAGGCTGAAGCTGCCTCCTCCCCACCTGGTGCTCTGCTCAGCCGCTTTTCAAGATCTTAGTTTTATAACCTGGAATAGCTGTGAAGGTCTTTAATATATTTATTTGAAGATGGACACAATGCCTTTACTTTTATGTGGTTCTGGGGAATGAACCCAGTGCCTCATGCATGCTAGGCAAGTGCTCTACCCCTGAGCCACAACCCCAGTCCGTGAAGGTCTGTCTTTAAAGAAAATACAGAAGGTTATGATCTCCTGTTAGCCCCCCATTCTCTCCCAGACTGAACCAGCGTGCACACACGGGATGTACCCTTTTCAGAAACTGGTTTGCATGGCATCAACGCTGAAGTTTTTTTTGTTACCAGGTCTTGCATGCTTTCAGATGACCTTGTTCTTTTTAACAGTTGCATGCTATTCCACACCTCGGATGGGCCATTGTTCCCCAATGATTTGCTCATGGAGGGACAAGCAGGATGTGTTTTCCTGATGTTATGAAATGCGCTACAATCTACACCCTTGTCCACATCGAGTACGTGCTGGGATAACACCTGTCTTCCTAGGGTAGAGTTCTGGACATGGGCCAAAGGGACATTAAGGATCAATGGATCCAGTGGCTCCAGGCTGCACGCTGCCAGTTCTATTTTTACTTAAGAACTCCTTGTCATAGGCTCCTGGAAGGAAAGCTTCTGATTTTTTAAATCATGGTATTCCAAACTCACCTCATTTCTCATAGCAGGAGGCTGGATTCATAAGGAGAGTACTAGGTCCCAGGGTAGGACAATGGTGCCCAGGAGAAGGGGCACCCTCAGGGAGATTGCCAGAGGGATATTGAAGGTTTCTCAGGACTCCTTTGCTGACAGATGTATATGGAACCTCGAGTTTTCCTGGGCCGACCCCAGGCAGTGACCAATTGATGGGGACCACAGCAGTCCATGTCCTTGCCTGGAGACCAGATAATCCAGGGGCCCGATTCCTATCCCGGAGCTTCCCCCAGGATCCAGCCAAGGCTGGGACTTTCTGAAGTCACCCCTCTGCTGGGCTTCTCCCCCTCCATTACCTGTTTGTCCTGGGGACGGTCCATCAACACAGCCCATGCATCCACATCCTGGTCTCAGGCCAAGTTCTTCCAGAATACACCCGAGGTACCATGGAGGATGGCCAGGCAGTGCCCTCCTGGATGGACGTGTCTTCATTAGCAGTCACCCAAGAGCAGCCAAGGGCCCTGGAACCCCCTTGCATGCTGCAGAGAAGCCTGCCGGCTTCCTGCAGGAGATTTTCAGCATGGATCTGAGAGCTTGGGGTCTTGTCATCCAGAAATGTAACTTGAAATAATAGTCCCCACCGTCACTGTACACCAGCTGGGTTTCTTGTAGATCTTCTCTAGACACCTTGGTTTCCTTGTCTATGCACTAAACAATCAGTACTTGCATCGTAAGGCAGTGAGAGTTAAGTACTGCTTTCCATGCTTAGTCCTTTGGTGCTTGAGCTGAAATACGAGGTTCCGATCACTACACGCCGCTGTCCGTGTGACCTTCAACAGCTGAGCTTCATTTTCCCCTCTGAAGCTGGGGACAGCTACTTCTCTTGGGACTGACATGAAGATTTAGTGTCAGGTCAGGCTCACGGCCATGCCTAGCAAAGGCCCTGATCTGACTCACTTGGGGCTATAGCCAAGCCTGGAGGATGAGTACACATGCTTGGTGCTGGACCAGGAGAGAGAATTTGTGAATTCAGCAAGATGATGTTCATTGTCTAGCCTCCCTCCACTGTTTGTACAATTAAAATATGAATAAAGAAAAGTCTTTGGCCCTCCCCGGAGATGACCACTATGGGTCTTTTCCTCTCTTATCCAGTATGTTTGTTTCAAACTTTTACATCTGGATATTTTGGAAAAAGACGATCATTTTCTACATATTAGACTATTAGTTATTACATAGATGTCTCAGAATGGGGTCGTGTGTCTTCAGCCTTGGTGAGCATGCTCACCTGCCCAGTCTCAGGAGTTCTATTTGGCCACTCCCACCTTGCTGGACACCCAGGTTACTACCACTTTGCCACAAGCCCTTCTGTGCATGACCATCTTTGTGCTTATTTATCTTTGCACACGGGCAATAGTGCTTCTGCAGCTGTGGCTTGATCTCTGGGGTGGAGGGATGTGCACTTCCTGGACCTGCATGGAGGCCCAAATCCTACATGGAATGGGATAGTGTTTCCATAGATCCCACATTTCCCCTCCCTTGTATTATGGAGACTTTGCCAGGCATAAAGTAAGTTATTAATTTGATTGCCACTTGCAAGGAAGAAGTCTATATGTTTAGTATGTATTTTTTTCTTCCTATATGGTTTTTATCTGAGGCTGATTGAGTCAACAGATGAGGAAACCTACAGGTCCAGAGGGCTGACTGTACATGCTACCCTTGTCGACCCTTCAGAAGGCCCAGCAGAGAAAACTTACAAGTCAGGAGAGATAGGGGAAGGAGGCACTCCTGACCACAAGTCTAATAACCTAAGGAAATAGGGCAGGGTCTTCACAAGTTTAAGGGAAGAGATCGAGGACTTGGGGTGGAATTCAGAAGGCAGGTGCCTGCCCTGCTCTGTCATTGCCAAGATGAGGACTTGGAATCTTGAGGAGTTGTTAGTCTCAACAAGCAGGTCATGAGCCTCCTCTTCTAGGGACAAATATTCTGATTAAAGCAGCAACGTTCAACACTGGGACCCAGACTTGGGTTGGTTTCAATTTTCAAGAGTTAAAAGTTGAATTTTCAGGTCCACAGTTATTACTGTTTAGAATTCCCTGCATAGAGCAACAATAAGCAGATTGATAATCATTTAATAGTTCTTTACAGATCATGCCCCCTCCTGGTATCTGGGTGGACCACCACACCCCTTCCTTCTGCTCCCCACCATATTTTGCTTGTTATATGGACTTATTTTGGAGGAGAGTTGGCACGAGACAGTAGAATTTCAAACAGTGCTAATTCCTTCCTGTCACCTCATACTCCAAGAGGCCCCTTGTGCAATTCTTGTTCCAAGTTGTTAGAGTCTGTAAACAAGTCAGGATGGCGCCTGGCATTTTGCCAGAGGGAGTGGTTTATGAAGTAAAGGCAGCAAGCCATTAAGTGTGGAGATTCCTTATTGTTTGACTGCTGTATCTAGTTTATGTTAATTAAGATAAGCTGTGTGGCATGTATAAATACCCCTCCTGTCGTACAATAAACGGCTCTCACTCCTGCTGTATCAATGTACACAAGTTCTTCGTCATCCCCTGGTTATTTTGCTGCAGCCAGACTGCGGCAGATGGTGGCCCGTTATGGGGAACCCCGGGACACTCGGGGGTAATTGATGAAAAAAAAAGCTGCCTGTCCATAGATAGGATGGGAGCAAATCTGCTCTTCCCTAGGCAGATAGGGTGAGAGGAAAAATGGCCATTTTGAGAAAATGGAGAAGATTGATACAGTATGTTTGTGTCTTGTTTTGTCTTGGTTTATTGTACTGTCTTTGTGATGAAAATATGGAAGGGGTGAGAAGTAAATTACTAAGGGAAGAAGGCACCCCAATGGAACCAAGAGCAATTAGGGCATGTGTTGATAATAGCTCAGGAACTCTAGTCAGAAAGAAGAAAGTTCAGAGGAGGAAGGATTATCAGGAAAAAAGTTGCAGCAAAAGGCTATTACTGAATACTTTTCCTTACCAGAGGGTGCTTGAATCTGTGTAGCAGCTGCCACATGCTCAAGCCTGTCATTGCGCAGCAAGGACTTTCCAAGCAGTGGCAGAGGCTCTTCCCCACCCCCAGCATGGGGAGCGGGACGCCACTGCTAGAGCCCAAATCCAGACCTGACCTGGAGTCTCAGTCTCCCGGGCTCTTGCTCCCTGTGCCCGGAAGCAGTTTGAGTCCGGGACACTCCCCAGGGCCATCTGGGGCTGCCCAGGATGCTGCAGGCGGAAGATGGCCAAGATGGCCGGCATCCTTGAAGTTTGATCATTTCCAAGGCCAGTAACTACAATGGTTCTCCCACACCTGGAAGCTAATGAGTAATGAGCAGTATTAAGGCTTATTTCAAATGTAAAAAACCTTGAGATAATGTACTAAATTGTTCAGAAGGTTGTTTTCTTAGCACCTGCTGGAATGCTACAGGATTTTCTTTAGCCATCCGGAGTTCCTGCCTTCGTCCCAGTGCCGGTGAAGATGAAGGTGGAAGAATTTCCAGTGTTGCTGAAAACCGGACGAAACTTCGGCTGAGAAATGGATGAGACTTTGGAGCTGTTGCCGATTCTGCTGCTACAGCTTAGGCTAGCTGCCTGTAGAACTTACCTGGACTGTGATTTACCTGGACTGTGACTTAATCTATTGAGACACTGCTTTACCTGTACTGAGACAACAAACTGTAATCTACAACAATTTGTAACTCGGTATCTTTGCTAATGGTGTCATTGCTGGTATAATTTTTCCAAGGGCTTCTTGCATGGAGCCATCAATTGGCTTGGTATTGTGGCATTTTATATCCTCCCCTTCTGCTTGTAGCAGGTTATTTATGGTGTTTTTGTAAAAACCATTATGGTCTCTACTTAAATTAAACAAAAGGGGGAAATGTTAGAGTCTGTAAACAAGTCAGGATGGCACCTGGCATTTTGCCAGAGGGAGGGGTTTATGAAGTAACGCCAGCGAGCCATTAAGTGTGGAGATTCCTTATTGGTTGACTGCTGTATCTAGTTTATGTTAATTAGATAAGCTGTGTGGAATGTATAAATACCCCTCCTGTCCTACAATAAAAGGCTCCCACTCCTGCTGTATCAATCTACACAAGTTGTTCTTCACCCCCCCCCATTACTTTGCTGTAGCCGGACTGTGGCACCAAGACATATTCTCAACCACAATTACTTAGTCTCCTTTTTATTTGGGAATTATTTTACATTTACAGACAATACAGAGTCCTCAGTAGCCCTCACCCCTAATGTTAACATCTTTCACAGAACCATCACCAAAACCAAGACCAAACACGGTACGTTCCCATTAAAGGTAGTCTTCAGTTGGACGCACCACATTTTACACCTGTGTTCTGTCTTTGCTGTTATAAGGTCTCTTCCAGGACTCCTGTGTCAGTCAGCTTTTCATTGCTATGACAAAACACCTGAGGAAAAAAAGCTTAGAGGAAAAATGTTTGGGCTCACAGTTTGAGGTTTTTGTCCACAGTCCACTACTTCATGGCTGCGGGTTCCTGGTGAGGCAGATCATCCTGGCAGAGCGGCAGGGTGGAGCAGAGCTGCTTAGCTCATGGCAGCCAGCAAGCAGAGAGGGGCAGGGACAAGATACAGTCCCCCAAGGCATACTCCCAAGGCCCACGCCCTCCAGCCAGGTTCCACCTCCTACAGTTCCCTGGGTAAAAAGGCCCATAACACACTGGGGGACAATCCAGATCCAGACCACAACCACCCACATGGTACTTAGTCATGTCCCTTGGTCAGGGATTTTGCAGGAGGCCCTTCTGTTGGGGTTGACGTGATGTTCACTCATGAGACAGGGGCAATGGGTTACTGGGAAGATGGGGGCGATGACTGTCAGTCACCTGCCCTCACAGGAAGAAAGTGGTTGCCTCCACCCATTTTTAAGGTTGCAGGGAGCGACAGAAGGGGAGACTGAGCTCTACCCCTGGGTGGGGGAAGCCGACTCGGGTTATTTGGCTTCTTTGTAAAGAGTCTCAACCTCCATTAGGATACGCGTCTTTCTCCAAGATGGACGAGGATGGGAGACCCACGATGACCCCACCCGCCATGACCATCTTCCCTCCAGAGGCCCCCGAAGTTCCCCCACAGGATGCTCTGTCAGATAAGCCCTTCTCAGAGTCCTCCAAAGTCCTCCTTTGGACCAGGCAGAGGGGAACTGGGCGGTGTCCCAGGTGTGGCTTCTCAGTGTGGTCCCCGGCCGGCAGCACCACCCGGGAGCTGCTAGAAGTGCAGGATCCTAGGCCCCACCTGGGCCTTCCGAGTTGGACTCCCCAGTTTGGCCAGGGCCTGGCCCAGTGGCTCCGAGGAGTGTCTGGGTTTGAGGAGCATCGTGTTGGACTCTGCAGAGTCAGGGGTTGGCAGCTCCTGTGGTCAGTCTCCTCCCTGCCGCCAGGGCACTTGCTCCTGCATGTGCGAGTTTTCAGAGGAAGTCTGGTGGGGCAGGTTTAGAAGCCCCAATCTCCTGCCTTGATCCCGGGCAGCTCCCTTCCCAATCCCTCCTCCCCTCTCTGCATTCTCTACCTGCTCTGAAGTTACTAGAGCCTGGTGTGAATTTAGGGACAATAAAACCATCAAAGGGCTTGGTCCTGAGAACAATCAGTCAGGGAGTTTGCACTAAAAGATTATCCTGCCCTAGGAAGGTGCGACTTCAAGGCAAGTTGATGAGAGACCTTAGGAGGGGCCTTTGGGAGAACTGGGGAAACTGGAGACCATTTTTTAAAATTCATCTGCTGTCTCATTGACCTCCCACCCCATGTTTCTTATCCCTTCCCTGCAGTCACTCCAGCTGCCTGTTTCTAGCTTTTGAGCTTCTCTGTCACTTTGCCTGTGGTGAGTCAGTGCTCCTCATGCTCCTGGAAGCCCTGGGGGTAGGACACTTCTGAAAGCAGCCTTCCAACCCCCAGTGGCCTCTTCCCTTTATCTCATCAGGTAAACCACTTGCTCCCATGATTTTGGGTCTTCATCCAATGCAGATGCCTGGAGACATGAGGACTGGAGGGAATGCACAGCTTCCCGCCCTTCTGCTGATGTCTACAGGGGGATGGGCCCATGCATTGAATAGGACATTCAAGTCCCCTCGTGCTCTGACTGCCCCGAGGATCACAGAAAAGGCCCTGCCGCCAAGGCCACAGCCCGAGAGGATTCCCAACAGTGACATGCAGGTTAAGAGGACATATCTGGATGCAGCACTCTCTCCAGTGAGCCTGGATTCTGGAGCAGGGAGGAAGATATCCATGTGGCAGTCCCACAGGTCCCAGGCTTTTATTCAAAGAGAAAGTCACTATTCAACGGTTGGACTGCACCCGTCTATGGCACCTTTGGGATCTATCATAGCATTGGCAGTGTCACCATGAGCTTCCCAGATCACCCCAGCCCAGGGTTGAGCACAGAAGGGACATGGGGCCTGGCTCATTTGTGCCTACTGTGGCATTGCTCAAATGAGCCTTGCTCTGGAGTGTCCCCCTGGGGTTTGCCCAGATATCCTCAGACTTACATTATAACCCAAGTCTCCCCTGTCCACATCCAGTTGACCCCTTTACCACTGCTGAGTACCTCAGCTCATGCACAGGGCACACAAGGGGGCAGGGCTTCACACCTTATGTCATCCAAATTTGGCCCTCTCCTGCTTTCACATCTCACCCACCTCTCAGTCATGGCAGGGCTACTCAGGTGCACAGCTGCCCAGGGAGTTTCCACCTCGGCCCCTCCCAAGGGATCTTTAAACCATAATTGCTGATGTGTTGGAGGATGTGTTGGTGCCGAGTTTAATCAAGAAGTTAAGTGCGAGCCTTCCTCCTTCAGCTCCAGAGCCAAGACTAATTTAAACACCCCACTCCCCATTCATTACTCTAATTCCATCAGCAAGCTGACCAAGCCTGACCCTGCCTCTGATTTATGGCCTCACCAACAGATGCAGCAGCTGAGGACCCAGCCGGTCATCTGGGTAGCCGGGAGGCAGGTGGATCAGAAGAGAGGGCAGCCCCCTCAGCCCTTCTGGAGGGGAAAGAGATGTAGGAATTTTGAGGTTTTGCTGGATGAATGCAGAGGGCAAGGTATCTATGCAGGGCAGAAAGATTCCTTTCTGCATCTTCAAGTGGGCCAACTTGGGAAGAGGGAAAAAGTAACCCATGTGTCAGTGGCATGAGGTGGCATGTGCGGTCTGATCCTCTCGTCTACTCCTGTGGCAACATGATTACCATGAGCCCTGGATCATTTTAATTTTAGCAAATATATTGTCATAGGATCATGGGCAGGACCCTCAGGTCAGTATTTACACTTTAGTGGTTTCACAGTGTTTTTATCACATTTAGGAAGGTGTGAAGTTCACAAGTACATTGCTTCGGAAGTCTTCACAGGGTGAATGTGTCTCTGCAGTTGTAATTAAGCAGAGAATCTTTATGTTGGTGTGTTCTTTTGAGAGAGCTGCTTTTTGGAAGAAGGTACCCTAGGCCTCCTTCCTACACACAGGCAATCTCACTTGGTGCATCTATTTGTACAGATTCCTGCATCCCTGTGTGGAATGACCCCGGTCTGAGCTGGATACAGTCTGGGGCCATTTGGAATCAGCAGATGGTCAGGCTACTAGCTGGAGTGGAAGGTTCTTTATTCCCTCTTCACTTCCATGTTTCATCCTGCAAGAGCCAACTCTGCTCTCAAACAGCACTGAACTATGGATCTAGACTCTCTAGGCTCTAATCCTATCAACACTTGCTTTATGCCAAGTGCTAGCTTCCTGTAGGAAGCTGAACTTCAGTTTCATCTACTCCATTTCTACAAAGTTATGAGGTTTATTTGTTGCCCAGAAATAAGTGGGGGAGGCCACCTCAGCGGGTCCCCTGGCATCGACTCTGGGATCCAGTGGTTACTACAAAGCGCCCTTGGGATTTACCAGTAGGGATCATTCCACCCAAGGAAGCGGGAGGCCAGAGGGTGGACAGATGCATACCATCAAACAAAGTCCAGAGGCAACCACATCACTCCACAGCTGAGCTCTGGGGATGGAACAGTTGGTCTCTCCAGTGGGCTTCAGGGGTACCAGGGAGCTGGGCGGTGTGGATCAATGCCTGGAGGAGGCAGAGGTAGAGTCACCTCTGGTTCACACATACAGCCCAAGTGGCCCAAGGTTCATCCTTTGACATTAGATATTTGACTTAGGATTACAAGAGCCTCTGAAACGAGTGCACAAAGAGATGAAGAGGAGGGCCCAGCAAGGACACGCTCCAGACACTGAACACATCAAGATGCCAGGTAATTTGTTACCATTAGTGAAGAGGTGCTTCTGAGCACAGTCCAGGTCCCTAAACCACCACCAGCCTTTTCAGCCATGAGTTATGTGGGAGCCACTCTGCCGATTCCACTGGACAGACAATCAGGGTCGGAAGAATCTAGGTCTGGTGAATACCAAGGACCAGGAATGATTCCACTGCAAAGACGAAATTGAAATGCTTGGTTTTAAATTCCTTTGTAGATCACAGAAATTTAAAACTTAAAGGTTTAGTGACACAATGAGTATTCATTGGTTTACCTGAGAGTGCATTATTTTTTCCCCGTTTAACAGAGTTGTCAGGATTGGATGCTGCTGCCTGGGGTGGGCAGCTTTCCCTCAGTGTATGTCAGAGCTCCTTCCTCATGAAAGATGGATCCAAGCAGGAGAACCAGGCTGGGACACTGAGAACTCAGTTCCCTTGGCATCTGCCAGCCATTCCAAGGTCAAAGACCATTTTCCCAAATCCCTGTTAACTGGAGCCCTGTTCTCCATGCCGCTTCTCATTCAGGGACTGGCTGAACCGGGTTGGCCTCTATTTCTGTACGAAGCAGCTGGGGAAGGAGTCCTGGCCCACCCCCAAATTCTGGGGAGCACAGCATGTATCAGAGGGACCCGGGGAGTGGTACCAAGATGAAGATGTGGAGGGAACTAGGTTTGAAGTCCATGAACCTGCGGTCACTGGGAGCTACAGCTCCGATCAGGAGGCAAGAAGTAGGTTTTCCCCCCAGACTTCAGTGGTGACCCCACGTGGATGAATGAATTCCCACAACAAAGGATAAGAAATCGGCAGAAATATACATTCGACTTTCACAGCTGAGCCCTCGGATTCTGAGTCAGTCTATGGCGATGACCAGGATGCTCAGCACTGTCACTATTTCTTTTGAGCCAATTGCCCAAGGACAGACCAGAGGGTACCTCAAAAAAAAAAAAAAGAAAAAAGGAATGATGGTTCTTCGTGGAAGAACCTCAGCAGCAAAAATTGTTTGCCCAACTCTTGGTCTGAAGCAGCAGGGAGAAATCCTAGATGTGGCCCTGGATGTCCGGCTGCCTGCTCCAGGAGCTGCTTCTAGGAGCTACAGAGGCTGTCTCCCCCTAAAGGCTCTCCTATTATAATCACACCCGAGTATTGTAATCTGGTCTGAGATCTGTTGCCATCTTTCCGAGGGCATTGGACAGGTGTCCCTCGGCCATCCTGTGTGAACCAACTTGTCCAGTTAAGTGACTGGTGATTCCAGTCTAGGGTCAGACTCACCGACTCTGCCAAAGTCATTGGGATTCTACTGCAAGCATAAGGATTTGTTGCAATGAGAGTTTGGCAAGACAGTTTGGCACATCGATTCCCAAAGCAAGATTTATTTTTTAATCATGATTAAGGACAAGCATGTACCATTTTATGACATGCCTTCTCTCCCTTTCACATTTTTGCCAACGAGACATGGACATAATGACAGGAAACTGTTAGTCATAATTGCCCCCCACCCCATACAATAACATCCAGTCATAAGTAGGTATGACTTAGTTTAGGTCCAACATAGCCATCAAGTTACACTCTCTAAACACTTGAAGGAAAGGTTCGAACAAATCAGAACATGTCTGTGGGGCCATAATTGAAAATGGCATTGAGGCCATCGAGATGGTGAGACCCAAGGATCTAGCATAGACCACCACATCCAGTCCAGCTTCTATGGGGGTTGTATGGTGTCGAAGGCCAAGGGGCCCTGACGCTCAGGTGCCGAAACTTCAAGTTGTGTTGTCAACATAACTGGTCTTCACATCATGAGACATGAGACCAGAGACATGAGGCTCTTGTGCCAAACTTCAACCTAGGAAGTACCCCCACTTATTTTACCCTGTTCAGTTCTGGATCCCCAACACCCTTTCCCCCAATCACAATCGGAAGTCATCCAGACCCCGCTGGGATGCTCCAAGAGGAATTGGGACTAGTTCCCAGCTTGGGCAGAGTACCACCTCCCACAGGCCTACAGCCAGGGTTACTCTAGAGAATGCTACCCATTCTCACCAAGGTCTTGACCCCAGCTCAAGACCACAGACTATTTCCTGTGTCTAGAAGGGCAACTGTCAGGCGCTTGTCCTGCTCTAAAGAATAAGATGATCTACGCAGGGTAGATCCTAAGAGGGCAATCCTCTTTACTTTGTCTTTCAACAAAATCCTTTACGTTTCCTTTCCTGTGGACTTTGAAGTCCGACATAAAGGTCTGTGGCATAGAATACTCACTCAACAAGCAGAGTTGCCACAATATCACTTTAGACCTTAACACTGACTAGGGTGGAATTCCTGGTGGCTTTCCTCCAAGAAATAATTCTAAGCCACTTTGATATAAGCAATGCCCAAGAATACTCATCTTTAGGGCTTTATCCAGATCTTTGCTGGCTATGTTCTGAGAGAATACTACCTTTGCCTCAGTGAAAACAGGTATTTCCTTTGGGGAAAGGGCTATGCATCAAGTTTCATGTAAGAAAAAAAGAAAGATTATGAACAGCCACCGTGACTTCTGCTTTCAGAGTCCCTTAAGTCAACCTAAAATTTCAGTCAGATTAAGGTCACAGGCAGAAGAACGAAAGCCAATAGCAAATGAGTCTAGAGATGACCAAATTCAGAATCCAGACTTGGGAAGTCTCGAATTCCATTTGATGAACACTCTGAACCCAAGACAAGTCCAGTGATTCAACTGCAAATGATATGACGACTCCCTCGCTCGGAGCTTGTTACCACAACTGATGATTTCTGTCCACAAAGAACTTCAAATACTCTGCTTCATGATGGTGTCCCAAAATAGAGGGGATATGTGTTTCCAGTAGGAAATGTGCACTATTAGATACAGGCAGTGTTTCTAAAGCATTAGATCTCAGCCAAACATGGGTCAAGAGGTGACCTTACATTGGGGGATCTACAGCTGACATGAACACACTAGTGGCAGTTACATGTCCTTCATAAAACCCTGTTGAGGACAAAAGCTTTAGAACAATTGAGACAATGGCATTTTAGAGTATAAAACTGGAGTCCCCCAAATAATTCCTATTCCTGCTCCTATGTGTGCCCAGGTATCAGGAACCCACATGCTCAATGATAAGGTCTCACTTCCAGAAATGAGCTGCAGAGACCACAACCACAGAATTTTCTACTCCCAGCTAAGCTATCCCCAAGTCCAACCATTTGCAGATGTATTCACATCTATCTGTAGGTAAGGCCATTGATCAAGCCAATTGTTATTAGGCAGTACCGTACCCAGGGCTAAAAATGGAAATGCTCAGAGTGCCGACACCTCAGCCCGTTCATGAAGGCCACCGTATTGGACCACATGCTAGTGAGATGGTTCAGGATGTGCTGGAGACCCAAGATACGTTTCCCTGAATGATACTTTTATAACCCACCCCCCAGCACATCTAATTACCAAGATTTTGTTAAGATAGCTATGAAACATTTAATAAGTTTGGTCTATAAAACATTTAACATTTTTCCAAGGAAGGCGTCAGTATGAGACGAGAGGACACATGGCAGTGTCTGTCAGAAATGCTTCAATGATGCCCACTTCCCGCTTGGACTTGATTCTATGCCTTGGTTTACCTTGATCTGGCCTGCCTACCACAACCAACCTTCCACTCCTCCACTTTAAGCAGTATTGTTAGTAGATCCAAGGCCAAAGCCACATTTCAACAGGTTCAAGGTAATTTTAAAAGTCTCAAGCCACGTGTGTTAGACGAGAAGCCATCGAACATCCACAAAGACTATCCATCGTGACCATGATTTTCATAAGTAGAAAATTTTATTAAAGATGAATTTTATAGAAGATGAATTTTCAGGGAAATTCACAGGAGTATATATAATCCAGCCCTGGGGTTAGCAAAACCACATTTAGCTGAATGAATACACAAGATTTGAGGTTGGGTAGGTGTCCCCTCAAACACATTTGAGAGCTAACACATGAACGTGCTGTGTGCCACCGAACTAGACACAAGGAACACAGGCCAACGCATATTCTCAGAGTTAGGTCCACAGAGGTACCATGGAGCAGCAAGCTTAGCACACCAAGGTCAGAATACGGCTTCTTTGGGTGTACATCCTCGGCATCCTGGGACCATCAGATACCAAGATGGCCAATTGAGCCAAGATGCTCAGCAGACACTTGCTATGGCAGTGGCAGATGAGGGGCAGTATCTGTGCTAGTCTAGGGGCCATGTGAGGTGAATAGAGCCCTCAGAGGGCAGGGTGTAGATTTGTGCTTCCACTTCATGAGGCTGCCGGGGGAAGGAAGACACACTGCCCCTCTGCCCCCCCGGCGTGTGTACCCAACCCGTATCTGGTTCCAGGCATGGAGTTATCTTGCCCTAATATCCTCCATGCTAAGAGGACATTGTGATTTGCACCACAGTACCCGAGGCTGTAACGCAGCTGGATGCCTCTTGACCCAAAATGCAATCCAGTAGTTCGTTACACACATTTAGACGCTTGTAGTCTGCAAGCTAGTCATAAGGCTGCTTGGGGTACCCAGGCAATAGGGATTTAGTCCTTGTCCCTAAAGCTAGGCTTCATTACCATAATGCCATTGAAGGCCTAAACCCTTTAAGGATGACATAAGGAAAGGTCTGTCCCCCTTTCTATGGATGGTAGGGACCAGGCTCTGGTGTGACCCCTGCCTTGCTCTCTGATTTCAATACAGAAATAAGTCCAGCAGTGTCTCTAGTTGAGAGAAGCATCCCCCCCCCCCCCCGAAACAGAGGCAGGCTGAGAAAATTCCCCAGGAAGGTTTTAAATTCAACCGTTTTTTTTTTAGACATTTTAGACAAGTGACAAGTTTGTGAGTTTTTTTTTTTTTTTTTTGGTGTAGGGGTAAGCACTAAGACTTTTTATCTCCATTCTTTCCTGAGAATGGAGATGACAAGGGAAATAAAAGGATTCTGCAGAAAAGTCCAGTGAATGGGCGAACACCAAGGTCCAAGGATGGTCAACAGCCACCCATAGAACAGTGGGTATGTGGTCAGCCAATCCTGTCTGGTTCCCGCCACTGAGGTTATCTTGAAAGCAGATGGGAAAGCCTCCTTGCAGAGCAGGTCTCCCACCTTTCACAGAGAGCAGAGAGAAACCAGAGCCCAGGACCTGGGAGAGCTGGTTCTTCATTGCACTCTGGACCCATCTCACCAGGACATGGGGGTTGGCTTTGAATGACAGCGCTATGTACACACGGAGACCAGAAACCAGGTGTGTCTTAATCACTCTGCCTAAGCTCATGAGTCAAGAATATTTGACATAGTAAAGGAGGCCAAGCTCAAGATGTCATTGAGAGGAAAACACAATTAGATGTGGACGAGAGGGTGATGTCTCTGGAGTTCTGAGAACAGGAAGTGGTTGGGTATAAAATTGAGCCTCCTGCATCAGTACTTCCACCCTGACAGGGGTGGACTGTGCGCCTGGGCCAGGATTCCAGCTCAGGCTGTGGGGGGTTGCCAATTGAGGCCTGAGGGCACAGCTGGCCAGGCTCCCTGCAGACACAGAAGGCTGGGTCAGCATTGGCCTCATACCACAGCAGCCTTGGTTCCTGAAGATACAATAGGAAGTGCACTCTTCTTGCTTCCTGCCTGCAAATTGCCACCCGTGCTCCTGGATCTAGCACAGCATGTGCCCTTGTGTGTTCACAGAAGCAAAGTCTTAATGTAGATCTTCGAATAGCCTTGAGCTGGAGGCAAGAGGGACCTAGGAAGATGGTAAGCTCCACCTGGCCACAGACAGCTGGACTCTGGCTCTCCCCCACCTGCTTGCCTGCAAGCAGCCAATCAAAGTGTGAGGGCAGGTGGTCCCCCCGGACCTAAGAGGGCCATCTGCTTCCTGTTGAACTGGGAGACTGGGAGATTCAAGACGCTAGAGAAGTCCTCCTCCAGCTGCTCCATGGCTTGGGATACAAGCTGAAGGAGTACTGCTCTCTGGTGAAAGAGGTGACTTACTGAACTTTAGTATTGGACAGACTCAAATTTGGGAGCATTGAACAGAGAACAAGAAAGTACATTGGGGTCAAGCCTGCTATGGCAGTGGCAGCAGCTGCAGCACTGGTTGGCTGCAAAGGGGACATCTAGCATGGAAGAGCCTGTAGATCAAAAAAGCAGCCTGAACTTAGCAAAATCAGAGGCTGCACAACACCCTGGTATTGAAAAGTGCTTTTTACATCTCAATTGGTAAATGGAGAGTGGAAGCAGAAGCCACGTTTTGGCTGCCACCTTGTTCCAGCACATTCCTACTACTCATCATCTAAGGTGGACATAGACCACGTGTGAAATTGACAGAGTAGATTATACCCAGGGTACTCGAGTCAGAAAAGACAGGGGAGTGCAACATGCTCTCCCTTTGAGTCTGGTGGCTCATGGGATGGGCTGAGGAAGGCTGAAGAAGGCTGGGAAATGGATCAGGCAGGTGTGAGTACACTCGGGGAATCCAACCCTCCCCACACTCTGCTGCCCGTGAATACAGACTCCCCAGGCTTAGTCCCCACCCCATGACGGGGATTCTTGGGAGGCTCCTAAGACCCAGGCTTCCAGCCCAGACTGGCATCTTCCTGGCCCCAGGAGTGGGCGATCTCTTCAGTGATGATACCACCCAATGAAGCCCTTGAGGCCCAGCGAGTTCCAGAAACTGGAACACCCTTCATGGAACTGTGGGAGCCCTACCCTGGGGGTGCATCCATATGGTCTTGTCCAGACAGAATTTCCTTTGACAGTTATTCCATCTTACTGGCGAGAAGGGAAACAGCTATTTCAACCAGCTTTATTTCTGACCAGTCCAGCTACCAGCTCAGCAAGCAACACAAGAAAGTGGCCAATACCACCCAGCCCTTGCTTTCTTGGTACATAGCACCGCCCCTCCCCCCAAAAAAATAGAACAGTTGGACACAGGCAATGCTTTCTGTTCTTGTGGACTGTTTGAGACTCAGTGGAGACAGTTTCATTAAGAATCTTCTTTCCTTAATGCCAGATGCAGTTCCTGGTTATTTATTGGTTTTAGTGCTGGCAACTGCTGAGCCCCCCCTTCCTGTTTTTGTACTAATTAGTGTCCTCGGTGTTGTAGTAGGCTCCAAGTATTTAGATGCTGTATTGGACTTTGCTTTCATCATCGCCCTTTCCCCTTTTCTGTGAGTGCTAGGGAGGGATCTAAGGAGAAACTAGGTTCACAGGGTAGGGATTCTGAACTAAAGCCACCAAAAGACAGAAGACCCTCTCCACCAGTTAGCCACACTCCGACGTCAGCTGTACTCTAATACAGAGAACAGGTGAGAGAAAAACTCCAACTGACAAGCAGCCATGGCTGGAGGGGTCTCGGGTCCCACGACTGGATGCCCACTTCTATAGCAAGGATTAACAGAGGCTGTGGATACCACACCAAATGGGGTCTCTGTCTAGATCACTCTAGGATGCTTTAGCAACAAGGCTGTGCACCATACGAAGCCCCACACATGAGAGTGGAAAAGAAATCCATCCCAACAGATGCAGAAAACCCATCACAGGACTATGACATGCATGAGGTAACTGGCTGCCTCCTCGAGGTCGTGATCCACCAGCAACTGACTCTTAAGGTATTTCCATTTCATCCACTTTAGTATTTGAAAGAGAAATGGTCTCTGAATTCCAAGCACACAAAGCACAATTGAGTTAAGGAAGTTGGCACAGGATCTGAGTGCAAATCAATAATGAAATGAATGTTAAGAACCAAACAGGAATTTCAAATGTAAGATGGTGATTAAGCTATCCAGTTGTAGGGCTGCGGATGTGGCTCAAGGGGTAGCACGCTCGCCTGGCATGTGTGCGGCCCGGGTTTGATCCTCAGCACCACATACAAACAAAGATGTTGTGTCTGCCGAAAACTAAAAAATAAATATTAATAAATTCTCTCTCTTTCTCCCTTTCTCTCACTCTCTTAGATCAGAGACCTAGGAATTAGACCAGAAACTACCCAAGTCCTAGAAGATGTAGGGTCAGTACTCCAGCACATGGGCAGAGGCACCGAGTTTCCACAATAAGATCCCTAAAACTCTTGCCATTATTTCCTGAGCTAGCAGCATGCCGTCAAGTTAGAAAACTTCTGCACAGCAACAATGTTGAGAGAATCTTCAGAATGGAAGTCTTTGCTAGTTACTTTTAGAGTACCAGGAATTGAACCCCAAGGTGCCTAACCCCCAAGCCACATCCCCAGCCCTTAGTTTTTGACACAGGATCTCGTTAAGTTGCCCAGGGCCTTGCCAAGTCTCTGAGGCTGGCTTTGAGTCAAGATCATCCTGTGTCAGCTCTTACTCTTGTGATGGAGGATTAACATCCATGATCTATAGAGAACTCAAAACTTCACACCAAAAATAAAGACCCAAACAATGGGCCAATGAAGTAAACAGATACTTCAAAATACAAATGATTAGTAAGAAAAAAATGTTCAACATTCTTAGCAGTTAGGGAAATAAGCCCGATTTCTTGTCACTTCAGTTAGAATCTCATTAACAAATGCTGGAGAGAATGGAGAGGAAGGAACACACTTCTGAAGGGATTCTAACGTAGCCAACTAGTAGTGGAGTCACCGTATGATCTAGCTGTGCCATTCTTTGGTATTTATCCTCAGGAATTAAAATTCATACTATAGCCATACACGCATACCCATGTTTATAGTAGCACAATTCACAAGAGCCAAACTATGGAATCAGCCTTGGTTTCCATCAATGGATTAAAAAAAAAGTGATGTCTATACACAATGGACTTTTATTTAGCCATAAAGATATTTAAGGAAAATAGATGGGACTTGAGAACTTTATGTTAAGCAGAAAACCCAAACTTGGAAAGTCAAGGGTCATGTTATCTCATGTGGAAGCAAGAGGGGTAAAGGGTATGGGGAAGTCTTGTTTTAAGAGGAAAAATCAGTAGAGAGGGAAGTTGCAGATACCTGTGGAATGATTGCTTTTGTCATCTTTTGCACCACTATGACCAAAAGACCTGACAAAGATAATTTTAGAGGGGAGAAAGTTTATTTGAGGGTGGACATCATGGTGGAAGAGGGTGGAAGAGGAAAGTGGCTCAGGACAAGGGCAGGAAGAAGATATCTGTTTGACAAAGACTAAACCCCAGAGGTGCACCCCAAGGACCCACCTCTTCTAGCCACACCCTACCCGCCTACAGTTAGCACCCAGTTAATCCTCATCAGGGGATTAATTCAGATTGGGTGAAGGCTCTTGCAACCCAGTCACTTGCCTATTAGACCTTATGATCTCTCAAGCTTTTGGCGGACACCTTACATTCAAACCCTAACATGATATTGGCCAAGTTACATTGCTATGTTGCATGCAACAGTGAGTCTCAGAGAAGGGACCACTTCAGAGCATGCCTCCTTCCAGCCAGTCCTGTGAAAAGTTGTTCATGCTTCCAGACACCTCCTCTTTGAGAAGGAAAGGACTTCAACCGCTCTCAAGTGGGAGCTTCCTTGCAGCCGAGCCTCCTGTGTAAAGGTCAGGCGAGCATCAGAGGAAGAGTCCACCAAGAGACTGTCCCATGCAACAGCAAGGGGTTTATTGGGGGTCCAGCATGCTGAGGCTCAGAGCTCACTTGAATATAACAAAGAGCCCCGAGTACACCTTAAGCAGAGCTTATATACTTTCCTTAGAGAGGGCAGGGAGGGTAGTTCATTGAAGGTTCAGGGGGAGTGGGCAGTTTGCGTGCAACCGGGTAAGGGAGTACATTCTGCAGTTTGGCAGTTGGGGACAGCACATTCTGGGAACAAGATTAGCAAACAGTTCTCAAGATTATTAACCTTTCATTCCCCACTTCTTCTTCTGGCTACTTTTAATCATAAAAGTGATCATTGTTGGGTGTCACATTTTATGTCTGCTAGTGGGGTATATTGTTGTCTGATTGCCATAAGTTTAACTTGTCCAATTTGAGCTTGGAGAAAAGAAATTACACAGTTGAGCAAACAGGGTCCTACAGTTAGCAATAATATGAGGATTATTAATGGACCGGCCAGGGCTGATAAAAGCATAGTTAACCAGGGGGACTGTGTGAACCAAGACTCAAACCACACTTTTTGGGGTCTCTCTCTCTTGTTGACGCTCTTCAAGGTGTCTTTTAAATTTACTCATAGATTTTTTTATAACTCCAGTATGGTCGGCATAAAAACAACATTGTTTTCCTCAATGTAGCACAAAGGCCCTCTTCTCTCATGAGGAGGAGGTCCAACCTTCGCCTGTTCTGTAAAACAACTTCAGAGAGAGAGGTTAAAGATTCCTGTAAAGCTGGGATGGAGGTTTCTAATATCTTTAAGTTTTGGTCCGTTGCTGTTTCTAATTGGGTCATTTGTTGTGTCCCACGGACCAGGGCAGTGGTCCCTGTGCCCACCCCTGCAGCAATTCCTATTCCTAATAGGATGGCTAAAGTGAGGGATACAGGTTCCCGGCGGAACCGGGTTGTATGCCCCCCTATTTGATCTTCAAATGAACCTGCATCATGATAGAGCACTCTGGGAAACATCTGCACTATTATACAATTAATTACATCTGTTGACCATTTTATGAAAACAAACAATGTTTAAGTATATAGAATTATACTGTTGTAGGGACGGACAAGGCAAGGCACCTAAGATAGCACTGAAGACAGGGAAACAGTCCTATTTGGTTGCAACCGGATTCAGAGGGCACTGCTTCTGTTGTAGTCAATTAATCCCCTGAACCCCAAGTTTAGGTAGTTTCAGAATTTTGTACCCAACATGTAAGGGAAGGGGCTCAGAAGTTCACAGTCTGCAGAAGTTTATAAAAAGCAGTTTTTGTTTCTGTTTTTTCCTCTGTTCTGGGCAAGTTAACTTTTCAAGGACACCTGGGAGGGGGAGAGCTTTTCCTTCCCTTTTTTTCCTCCCCCTGACAGCTGTTACCATGGAGCCCAGTTGATAACTTCTTTATCTTAGAAATGTAGCCATCTCTGTGAAGCCCCAGCTCAAGGCCAGAGGCCTTGTTTACATATTTTGTGAAAAACTAGTAAGGGGGTGTCTAGCTTAGGAGTGCTGATTTTTCCAGCCAGTGGCCAAGTAGAACAGGGCAACACGAAAAGAGGAAATTTATCTATACTGAACTCTTTTATAGGGACTCTTTTGCTGAAAGTCCTAAAGTCAGCCATGGTGAAGACTTCTGAAGAAGGTCAGTTAAAAGTTTTCTGTGGGCCTGGTACAGAGGGGGAAGACAGAGAAGGCAGGGCTAAGAGCAGCTCCGTGGATCTGAGAATGAGGAAGGAGAGATGTAAAAGAATAATGGGAAAATGGGAAAGGGGTTTGGGATTTTCCTAGCAACAAAAACTTGAGTAGTAGAACAGGTAGAGCAGAGGGGAAGACGGGAGTGAGTATCCCAAAAAGCCTGTGAGGGACTTTAAATTCTTAGTAACCTGTTTTCAGTGATGACAAAGCAACTTTAAAGGCCATTTTTATTACATCTTGGATAGGGGTCTGAGGGCTCTTCTCAGCTGGTTTGAGCTTTGGGTTAGCTGGTAAGAGGACCTGGTGGGACCCGGTGTGGGCACTGACAGGAGAAGAGAGGATTGAGTGGGTGGAGAGGTACCTCAGTACCTGCTACCTCAGCAAGGGGGCAATGGTCTGAGAACCGGCGGAGATTTGGGTTTTTGATCTAGTAATTGGAGGGGAGAAATCAGGTTGCTGAGGTGGGAGTGACAGCAGAGAGTCTGGAGCAGAAGACTGAGGGTGAGGATCTATTGGAGAAGCATAGTTTAGGATGTGAGCGAAGGAGGGAAAAGGCCTCCACATAGGGGAATCTCCTTCCCCACTTTTGAGCACTTGCAGAAGTTACAAAGGTCACTCAGAATTTGAGGATCTAGAGACCTCTCTGGGGGCCATCAGTTTTGGTTATCTAATTGGTAATATGGCCAATGCTGTGTACTGAATTTGATGAGGAGTTTGGGTTCCACCAGGCAGTCCCTGTATGCTCACATCCCCATGACTTACAGAAGAAGTCAGCTTTTCCCCCACACAGCCGTGACTGTTTGTGGCTTCGATAGTCCGCCGGGCAAACATAGTAATCTAGGTTAGCCAGCCTGCGTCTGGTTCGCGTGTCCCTACATCCATAATATTTGTTTTCATTATCTATGGTATGGAAGTGATTTAATGGAATTTTAGTGGGATCCTCTTCATCAGGGATATCCCAATAGGAAAGACCTATAGCCAGCTGACAAATGTCTGGGTGGAGAGATGGCCACCAGGTCCCTAAGGGGGCTGTATGTGAGATAGACCATACTTCTTGTCCAGTAGGATTTGTGATCAGCCATCGCTGCTGAATGGGCTGATGAGGGTTAGGACTACTGGTGGTCAAGGGGAGAGTCTATACCCTATCCACATGGTGAATATGCAATTTGAAAGGGTTACCAGTCTTTTTCAGTTTCCAGCTAGAGTCTGGACAGGGCGCAGGCTTGAGATGAGAGGCATGGATCCAGGAAGTGATTCCATCTACCTTTACCGCTGTAGGTGTTATAAGTAGCACCTGGTATGGTACTTTCTAGCAGGGTTCCAGGGATAAGACGAAGTTTCCCACTTGATATCGGTGTGGAGTCCTTTTGTCCCCAGGTTGGTAGGCAGTGGCCAGCTGTTTTCATAGGTATTGCTGGGTTCTTTTAAGAGCTTTAAGTCTGTCAAGCAAGGGGGTGTGAAAGGAATCGTTAAGTCTTAGAGTTGGGGTTAGGTCCCTTACTGGAGGAGGGGCACCATAGAGAATTTCATAGGGGGTGAGGTTACACAAAGAAACAGAGGGAGTATTTTTTTTTGCATGAAACAGTGCATAAGGCAGGAGCATAGTCTAATCTTTTATGCCGGTCTCTAAGCTTAATTTCGTTAAGGTCTCTTTAATGGTTCTATTTATTTTTTCTACCTGTCCTGAACTCTGGGGTCTATAAGCACAGTGTAACTTCCAATTAATCCCCAGGGTCCTGGTTAACCCCTGACTTACCTGGGCCACGAATGCCGGTCCATTATCAGACCCTATTACCTTAGGCAGGCTGTATCTTGGAAAAATATCTTCCAGGATCTTCTTGACCACCATTTGCGTCGTTTCTTTATTTTGTGGGGAAGGCTTTAATCCATCCTGAAAATGTATCTACAAAGACTAGGAGATATTTAAGTCTATACCTTGCTGGCTTAATTTCAGTAAAGTCCATTTCCCAGAATTGTCCTGGTCTGGTTCCTTGTAGGTGCTTTCCTGCAGGAAGCTCGGAAGGGTAAGCATTAACCAATTTGACAGACCTGACAGGCTTTTGTTACCCGTTCAGCTATTTCCTTTCGCTATGAGTCGGTTAGTGGAAAACTCTGTTCTTGATCTTTCAGGAATGCCTGCAGTTTCTTTGAACCAAGGTGAGTGAGTTGATGTACATTTTTAACGTAGTGTAGGGCTTTCTGAAATTGCAGGCTGGGCTCAGTGAAGTCGAGGAGTTCAGTGTCAGTGTCCTTAGATGTTAAGTTGTCAGGGTGCTCCAATGTAGTTAAATCTCCTGACTTATGTTCCCCGGGTGTGGAAAGTGTTAACATGGTTACTCCGTTTAGGGCTGCCAATTTAGCCTCTTCATCCACCCTCCTGTTAGATGGGGGTGGTATCTGCACAACAGTTTGTTTTCTGGGCTCAGTGAGCCATTGTTTACTGCCCCTAAGGGAATAGCCCAGGAAGATTACTTCTTGCTGGCAAATTTGGGCCTTTTTGGCAGAAGCTCTATACCCGAGTTGAGCAAGCTTGGATAATAGTGCTTGGGTCCCAGACTCACAGTTTTCCTTGGTGTCGGCTGCCAGTAGCAGGTCATCCACGTATTGAAGCAGGGTGACTTCGGGGTGCGTAGTTCTGAAGTTGTTGAGATCTCTGTGGAGGGCTTCATCAAAGAGAGTGGGGGAGTTGTTGAACCCCTGTGGGAGTCTGGTCCAAGTTAGTTGACCAGACGTTCCGGTTTCTGGGTCTACCCACTGGAAAGCAAACAGCAACTGACTATATTTATGCAGAGGCAGGCAAAAGAAAGCATCTTTTAAGTCCAGAACAGTATACTATTTTCGCTCAGGGCTCAGAGTGCTAAGCAGATTGTACGGATTAGGTACCGTGGGGTAAATGTCCTGCACTCTGTTGTTGATCTCTCTTAGGTCTTGAATGGGGCGATAATCCCTGGTTCCTGGCTTTTTTACTGGTAGCAGGGGAGTGTTCCAGGCCAATTGACAGGGCCTTAGGATCCCTAAGGCCAGATATTTCTGAATATGGGGCCTTATCCCATCTTTAGCTTCTTTGCTCAGAGGATATTGTTTGACATTGATTGGTGAGGCTGAGGTTTTTAACTCCACTGTTATTGGAGGTTGTTTCATGGCTAAGCCTAACCCAGCAGTTTCTACCCAGGCATCTGGGTAATCTGTTATCCATTACTGGGGTAGCTTGCCTGTTTGATCAGTCTTGGGGGGTGTGAAGAGTTGATGTTCATCTTCTACTGACATAGTTAAGCCATGACTATAGGAGTTTTTACTGAAGGTTTTAGAAATTCCATTTGGGGGCCTTCAGGGTTAAAAGTTATTCTGGCCCGGAGCTTGGTGAGCAGATCTCTGCCCATCAATGGGGCTGGGCACTCTGGGATCACTAGGAAGGAGTGAGGGACTTTTCTTTTCCCCAGGTCCATGGTCCTCTTAGTTGTTCAAGCCCGATATTTACTGCCATTAGCCCTTTGAACTAGAGAACTTTTATTTGATAGAGGGCCCAATGGGGCCTTAAGGGCTGAGTATATTTTGCCCCTGTGCTGAGGGCCATTGCCAAGTAGGAATGACGCATCGAAATTTCCTTGCCAGCGTACCCCATGTTGCTTAGAGGACATTCGCTGGGACATTGCATGTATGTTTTAGTAAGGTGACCTTGCTCAAGGACCAGGGCGGATCCGGGTTTAGAGCTGATCAGGTTTTAGGGAGTATACCGTCCTTGGGTTTAGGGAAGTTCCAGGTTTAAGGTGTACCCTGCGGAGGAATAGGGCGTATCCTACTGCCTCAGGCACGCCCGATCCTTGAGTTCCCATTGTGTTCTCATGAGATTCAGAAAGTATTGGAAAAGAAAGCCCCATGGAGTAGGTGAATTGGGCGGCGGCAGAACTGGGATTTCCCCAGAACGTGTGTAGAGGCTGGTGTGAGTTCGGGAATACAGAATTGCTGTTTGAATCTACAAGGTTTGTGGTGGCTCGTGATTTTGTGCCCAGCCAAGACTGCGACACCCCTGTATCCACTTCAAAGTTTACTGGGGTCCCCTCCACTTTAAAAGTTACCCTGAGCTTGGGGAGGGGATCTGAGCCCCGACTTTCCTAGTCATCCTCCAGAGTCAGAATGGCTGACTGGCGTGGCTGTCTCTTTCTAGGGCACTCTTTGGCTAAGTGTCTTTTTTTCTTTTTTTTTTTTTTTTTTTACAGTAGGCACATTGATCTGAGGCCAGGGATGGCCTCTGGCGTGGGCCGAGGTATCCCTTCCTGTCTCCCTGTTTCTTAATTTCTGGCTTATTTGTTGTTGTGACCAGGACCTTAGTCAATGCCTTACTCTGTTTTTTGGTTCTTTTATCCTCCCTTTGCTCCCTTTCTTTCTCCCTCCTTTGTTCCTTCTTCTCCTCAGTTTCTCTCTTATAGTATACCTTCTCGGCTTCTCTGACTAAATCTCTCAAAGTCATATCTTGTAATCCATCTAAGTGTTGTAACTTTCTTTTAATATCCAGGGCAGCTTGCCCAATAAAGGCCATTGTGACAGATGCCTTTTGATCCTCTGCCTGAGGATCAAAAGGAGTGTATCTCCTATTGGCCTCCATAATTCTCTCTAGAAACATAGAGGGAGATTTATCAGGCCCTTGAATAATCTCTCTTACCTTGGCCAAATTAGTTGGTCACCTAGTGGCTGCTTGGACACCCACTATTAGAGCCTGGTGATAAGTGGACAGATGCTCCCTACCTTCAAAGGTGTCGGGGTCCCAGTTGGGTCGGTTCAAGGGGAAGCCGGCTTCAATTATGTTGGGAAGTTGTGTCGGTTGCCCATCTGGTCCGAGGATATTATTTTCTAGCTTCCAGGAGGATTCTCTTTTGTTCCTCTGTCATGAAGAGAGTCCCTAGGAGTTGTTGGCAGTCATCCCAAGGAGGCTGGTGTGAAAACGCTGGGAGTTCTTTGAGTTATTTTAGCTGGGTTAGCTTCCTCCAGGGGAGGAGGGGCTGTGTGTGCCATGGGGGAGTCATCTGGAGGGCGCTGGGCCAGCTTAGCTTCCTCCAATGGCGGAGAGGCTGAGTCAGCAGCAGGGGAATCACTTAGAGG
Source organism: Spermophilus citellus (assembly GCF_964194105.1). NCBI lineage: Eukaryota > Metazoa > Chordata > Mammalia > Rodentia > Sciuridae > Spermophilus > Spermophilus citellus. Next base: position 83,021,595 of record NC_138184.1, read on the forward strand.
GTGTTGGGGGTTGGGGGACGAGGGCAGGGTATAAGGAGGGGGAGGTGAGTCCAGTAGAGTCAAATCTTGAGACTCAGGGAGAACAGAGGGTGGAGGAGGAGGAGGAGCAGAGGGTTTGAGAGACAGAATCGTGGGGGAAGGAGTAGGAGCAGGGGCAGGGACAAGGAAAGGCTTCACCCATGGAGGAGGAGATTCGCAGAGGTCCTGCAAAGTTAAGATATACGGCTGTTGATCTGGATGGCTATGTGGCCCCAGCTGAAAGACAGTATCTCTGACTTTTCAAATTAGTGGGAAGTAGAAAGATCCTTCTGGGGGCCATCAGACTCCAAAGGTGGGCCATTCTGAGGCACAGAGAGTCTGCCAGGTCTGGCGTTTTACTGAAAAAGAAAGATTCTGAGACCTTAAGTGGACTTCGGTCCAGTGATCAAGGGTCAGGGACAGAGGCGTTGAAGTGCTCTGTCCCATAATGAAAGATACACAAACAGTGAAAGCAACGACACAGACAAGACAATAAAGACAGGCAATGAACGTCCAACACTGAGACCAGGAATGAGTAGCAGGCAAAAGCTGATGGGCTGGCAATACCGAATCCAAAACAAAGTATCATCGAGTCGAGGAGACTATTGTTCCTCGATTTCCTGAGTCCTCTGGGGCGTCGCTCTTCACCGACAGCCATTTTGCCAAGGCCTAACCTGAAACCTGAAACCAGAAAGAGGCGCCTTACTTACCCCGAGAGGAGCCCATTGGGGGTCTTTCATCCGCCGCTGCCGGATCTTGCTGGGGCCTCCATATGTAAAGGTCGGGCGAGCATCGGAGGAAGAGACCACAAGGATACCGTCTCATGCAACAGCAAGGGGTTTATTGGGGGTCCAGCATGCTGGGGCTCAGAGCTCACTTGAATAGAGCAAAGAGCCCCGAGTACAGCTTAAGCAGAGCTTATATACTTTCCTTGGAGAGGGCAGGGAGGGAAGTTCATTGACGCTTCAGGACGAGTGGGCGGTTTGCGTGCAACCGGGTAAGGGAGTACATTCTGCAGTTTGGAAGTTGGGGACAGCACATTCTGGGAACAAGATTAGCAAACAGTTCTCAAGATTATTAACCTTTCACCTGGAGGTGGGGGCAACCGGAGTTTCCCTCTGGGTGGGGTTCCCTCGGGATATAGTTCACAAGGCCTGCTGGGGTCCGACTTTCAACAACATGTAGCTGCAGGTGGAGGCGGCCATGCTCCCCCCTTTCAGGGAACAGGATTCTAGATACATAGAACATTCCAGGTTTTCTAATCAGAAGACTTCAATGGTTTGACAGTGGGTTATAAACCAAGGCACTTTGCCAGCATTATTCCCAGTGGTAGCTTTTCCGTGTTGCTGGTTAAAGATACTGAGGATGGCTTCCCAGCTCTTAAGTGCTTAACATTGCATTTTAAGCGTGTAGGTAAAGGTATTCATGAGCTGTGTTGAGGGGACCATTGTCATGACATGTAGGTTAGTTTTCTTATAATATTAAGCTAAAAATTGATCTCCCCTTCATATTCTTGCTGTGTTATGGTCATCGTCAATGAGGTTCATTGTGATATATTTGTACATGCACAGGAGTGCCTTGTTAATTTCATTCTGCCCTTCTCTCCCTTTCCCATCCCTCCTCCTTGCCCCTTGCTCCCCCCCCATCCTCCACTCCAGTTTCATTTTTTAAAAACCACCTTGATATGCTGGACATCAGAAAGCCACACATTGACTCATCACCTGATGAATTCGGTTTGTTTAAATTGCTGTACTGTGAGCCTCGGAAATCTGTATTTCATTTCTCATGCTCTACCAGTATTGTCCTAAAGCCATTTTCATCAGAAGAACCTTTTTTTTTATATACATACAGCAAACATAATATTTATTCCATTCTGCTGTCGTTCCTATCCCCCCTACTCCTCCCCTCCCCTCCAATCTAATGTGACACACTTTTTTTTCTTTTTCTCATCACAACATCATACATGTATTCTGTATAACGATGTGTTTCTCCTTTCATTTTTCAATTGGAGAATCTTTAGTCAAATGCACTGGAAGGAGTGGCAGAATTCAGAAGTTTGGACTCCTGACAACTTATGGGTTTGGCATAATCCTCAAATGATATTAAAGAGAAGTTGTTCACAGAAGATCCTTTCATGGTCTGCCCTCCAATCCCATAAGTAGTAGTCAGAGTTTGAGTGTTATGTGTCCACACCAAAATAAAGCTCAGCTTGGGTTTTGTGCTTTGTTCCTGCAGAAGGTCTTGACATTGTGGCAACATCAATTAAGTTGGGCAGAGAAGTTACTGGTGGTGCTGCATTCCATAGGTCTCAAAACGGCCTTCAGAAAACCTAGGACTCTGAGACAGTCATAGTGAGTGAAAAATGGTCAGAAGAGTCCCCTTATGCCTACTTAACCAGTTGGGGGACTAGAAAGTTCTATGGAGGTCACAGACTCAGGAAAGCAGACTGGTTATTGGGCAAGCTGGTCCATACAGACCAGCATTGGTTCTGAAGTGCCAGCCGCTCTGCTTGGTAAGCTCAGATATGCCCAAGGGGACAAGCGGTGCCCCAAGTCTCAGAGCAGAAGCAGACATTCAGCCAACATCAATGCAGAGTAGTTCATCTGCGAGTCCTACCCCTTGAGCTCCTCCTTAAAGAGGACCCTGGGTCAAGCTCCCCTTAGTTGTGCCCGTATCTGTTCTTCGGGGTCCTAGGCTTGGTTTCCTGTCTTGGCAAGTCAGGTAGAAGCCAGCTCTGCCCTTGGGAGCCTCAGCAGCCAGATGCTCAAAGGCCAAGTGAAGGTCTTCACCGGTGCCCCCTGGAGGCCGCTGCTTTGTCTTAGGAGGCTTGTGAGTGAAGAGGCAGATGGGGGAATTTGAAAGAAACTTGGTCCTTCTCAGTCTAGTTCTTTGGGAAGGAATTATTCATCGTGCACTCTAATGGGTAGGACGTGGACCCGCCTTAGGCTCTTCATTGGCTCCTGCTGTACAGTGCCAGCGTAACCTAGGATTTGAAATCCATGGTTCCCTTACCATTGGAGGGGAATTTCACTGCCAAGTCCTTCTCAACACAAAGGTTTTATCCCCACGTCCCCTCTCTGGGGACATAAAAAGCTCAGCCCCCACCCTTACCCATAGGGGTGGCTTTTCTTTCAGTAAACATGTACCTCTAAGGGCCACAGGTGCCCTTACTTGTCCTTTAGAAGCTCCTGCTTGAAACACAGGAAAAGTCACAGGCTTCATGGGACACTGGGGGTCTGACTGCAGACCCGAGATAAAAGGGAAGCCAGTTTTCCTTCAATGGGGACAGGAAATATCCTCAGCTATTGGACATGCTTCCAGGCTGTCTGCCCCTTCCAGTCAGGAAGTCCACGTGGGAGGAAGACAGCCCTGTTGACTTCCTGTCCGCTTGCTGGGAGGATGCCCTTCTGGTCATTTGGTGGCAGATAGCCTGGGCTCCTGAGAAGCTGATACCCACAAGAATGGTCTTCAAGGGCAGCAGAGGAAGTGCCTTGCAAGCCAGAGCCACCAGCTGCACCATAACCAAGCCCTGGAGGCTGACCTATCCCACGTCGTCCCTTGAAAGGCAGAAGTTATCCCAGTGTTCCAGGAGCTACAAATGGCCCACAACCAGCAGACCCAGAAGCATGTGTCACAACACCATGGCCAGCAGGCACTTCGTACCCCTGGAGATTGTCACAGACAGGCTTCCTTCATGGCTCTGATGTTCACATGCACTCATCCAGAGGGACATTTGAGGAACGGGAGTGGGGGTGAGGGATGTGCCTCTACATGTCAGACATTTCAACCCAGCGAGGGGCTTGTCCCCAGTGTTCGGAGACCACACATGAATACAGCATCATCTCATTCTTGTGTTATGAACACATGGGCCACAGAGGAAGAAATAGTTATGTTCCTTCCAAGCAGTAGTTGGGATCCATCTGAAGCCTGCCTTGTCTGTTGACCCTCAGACGGTGACCAGAGAGGGACAACATTAGATCCGGTGGCCAGTCACCTGCCCAGGCACCACACAGCTGCAGCCCCTTGGATGTGCACATTCCACAGGGCAGCTCAGGGGGCAGTAGGTACACAGCTCTCGTCCCTGACTGCAGGCTTCGTTCTGAGACCATCTCCAAAGGCCAGGCCTTTCCCTTGAGGACATTTCTGAGAAGACAAAGTTCCAGCCCTTCCTGCAGCTAGTAAATGTCACACTCTGGTCCAAGCCTCTCCCACCCGGGACTTGTGACATGGAAATGGGCCCAAACTGAGGCAGAAGATAAAGATCTCCCCAGGATGACAGAAGGAAAGCCAGCCCTTCCTTCAGGGGACCCACTTGGGGAATAAACACAATGCTTTCTATGACCATTTTAGAAATAAAGAGGACTCCTTGCAGACCAAAAACCAGCATAAGCTGCATCCCACAGATTTATACAACCCCCCTGCCAGTAGTTCTCCCTGTCCCATCACCCTGTCCTGTACATCACGTCCACTGGATTCAAGGATAATCATCTTGTTGCAAGAATTCTCCATCAGTGGTCAAGAACTTGTTACCCTCCGTAGAACTGCATGCTTTTGCTAACATGAGCATATTTAAGTCTTAGTTAAAAATCTTCATGAGCCTGCATTTATACAGGCTTCCTGAGCATTCAGTATCAGGTCTGTTAAGATGTCAGTGGTAATGACATGGACTTCTCTTCCTGTTGGATAGGGGACTCGACATCAGGACAGTGTTGATACCAGCAAGGGACCTGCCCAGTGGCTAGGAGGCTCCACGGAGCTTGTGCACAAGTATGTTAGGGTGAGGGAGAACTGCCCCAGAAACAACGGGGCTCAGAGGAACACACCCCAGGGACCCAGTGGGAGCCCCACCCTCTCAGATGTCTAGATTTACAGAGTTGCTAAATAATTCCTGACTTGAGATCCAAGATTAAGCTTTTTCAGGATAGGAAAATTGTGGGGAGAGCCGTCCCAAGCCTGCTCCAGCTTCACTTCATGGACTTTGGAGGTTCAGTTTTCAGCATTGACATCAAGCAGATACCATCCAGAGCCTCTGTGTCCCTCTGCTCAGAGGCCAAGTGTCATTGTTCCCTGGCCTTTAGTGGGGACACTTCTCTCTAAGGAGATCAAGAGTTAATGGGCAGAGAGGAGTGATGGGCAGGGAGTGTAACGAGGAAAAAATCATCATTGCTCCTACTTTGAGTAGACTCAAGTTAGGGTCCTAATCACTAGGGTACAGCTTTGGCAGTTCTGGAAGACATTGCTGGCCCTTCTCAAACTTTCCCCGGCTCCTATGGAGGAGCAGGAGAACTCGAAAGAAACTAGAGAAGTACGCTCTAGACAGGTTCTCCAGGTCAGAAGACCATCATTAATGTAGCACTTCCTATGTCAAAGTCTTTTATGGTCAAATTTGTTCTGAACCAAGAGTCTCAGCTGTACCCAAATAAAAGTCAGCACCCAAGGGTGGTAGGTGACCTTTGTCTTGTAACGAAAGATAATACCCAAATGCTTCAAGTGTCATACCTGCCTTTCACAAGCTTACTCCAAACAAAATCCAGAGGTGTGGAGTGACCTTGCAGGTTGGACAGGGGGCAGAGGTCTCCTTCAACGAGGTCAGGAAACCCATTTGAGCCTTGGAGACTTTCCCAGACCATTTCCCCCTCTACATTAAGAGCAATCCTTCCACGTCAGGTTACCCCATGCATAGACTTCAGAATCTTGGTGAACACTATTTTGGTGGTCTGTGGCACTTAAGGCTTGAGCTCATGAGAAGTTAGCATCTCCCATCATCTCCAAAGATGATAGGGCAGATCATCCAGCAAGACCAGAAGACAAGACTCAGAGGTCTCGGCTCTATCGAGACTAACAGGATATTGAACTCAGGGTCACTTGACTGGAGCCACATCCCCAGCCGTTTTATTTAGAGACAGGGTCTCACCAAGTTGCTTAGTGCCTCACTGTTGCCGAGGCTGATTTTGAACTCGTGATCCTCCCTCAGCCTCCCAAGCTGGTGAAATTACAGGCATGTACCAGCATACCCAGCCCAGGATTCTCAAGAGTGGCTTCTTCCAGTGTTAAGCTAATGGTCCAGAAGTCCAGGAGACCCAGGCTCACCCCATTTCTAATCTACAGGCATATATCAAGTCTTTTCCATGAACCTTTGGTCATTCTAGGAAAGGTTCCAGCCTCAGGGGTCAATAGGAAGTCAGTAGTCTTTAAGATCAGCATGCAGAATGAGGCAAGTGTGACCAAGTAGTAACCTGTCCATTAGACCCCAGCTTAAGTCAGTCAAAGACTCAGGTTTGCCACTGGTTGCAGAGAAGTGGCAAGGCCACACCTAGTGCTGCATTGCCACCAAGGAGAGTCAGCATATTCTCTTAAGAGGGTAGTCAAGCACCTTCCTGAGATTCGATGTCACCAAGACATGTTTTTGTTCCACTGGGGACTTGGTCCAGCCCACACAGGTGATTCAACTAAAGACCGGTTTCACGTTGATGGGGGAGGGTAAAGTTGATGACCTTCACATCCAGATCATTCAACTGAGACTTGAGACTCTTCCCCCAGTGCACATGCAGAGGCACACACCAGGTGACTCATCAGCTCACCTATATCCAAGGTGATACTCTAGATGGAGGTTGGGGAATCAATAAAGAAACAGTGACTAAGTTACCCAGGGTTGGTAAATCCAGTGATCAAGTCACTGGAGGTATCCAGGAGAGAAACTGATCTCACTGATCTTGGTCCCAGTAAGATCTTGAATGGATGCCATCTGTGGGCTAGGAACTGAGGGACCTTGACAGCAGAGAATCTGCCACTTTATTCCAGTCTAGCAGAACTGAGCATCCCTACCAGGTCGTGAGCAGTTGACTGAAGTGAAGAAAATTCTTTGGGGGCAAGTTCCTAGTCTTGAAGAAGCATCTCTAGTTCAATCAGAAGTGACTGTCACCACCATTCCATATGCTTAGTTTAGTTAAAAAAACAGGTCCTAGAGGAGTGAATCCAACCAGTGCTCATGGTTCCCAAATATACCCCTACTGAGAAGAGGCCAAAGACATTTAAACCAGAGGCCAGTTATGGGATGGAGGAGGAGAAACCCAAAGTATGGACAGTTATTCCAGAAAGTGAGGAGGTACCCCAGGGGCATGGGGTGATGGGAGCCAGGCTAGAGAGATTTCTGGAAAGAATCCTAATAGACAGAAGGGCTTAGCAGGGTCCAAGTCTGAGAGGAAGTGGGAGGGGAGACACTGAGGATTCCCTTAAGAAGGGTACACAAGGGAGAATTAGAGGTGTCTAACTGACTCAGGGAGGAGTCAGGGATTTGATGACATCAAGTCCTATTCAAAGGGATTGAGTTATCATAAAGGTGTTCCCTCCCAACAGATGTTCGTCTTGACCAAGATGGGCTCCACCTCATCAGTAGTGATAGACCCTTGCCCATGCTTCCAGACAGGATGCCATCAGCTGGATTCTTGCCAAGATGTACTTGGTCTGAATCTGGTTTGGTGAAATCCCTGTGCTGAGAGCCATAGCCTAGTCAGAATGATGCCTGGCATTTGCCAGAGGGAATGTTTGAAAGGTGAAGCCAGGGAACCATTGAGATGATGATTTCAGTTAAGTTATATATAATTTCTGTGATGCTGGATTGATTGTATTGTATATTTGACCTTTACTGTCAGGCAATTGGGTGGCTCTTGCTGCCTCAGGCGCCCACTACTTTGGGGTTCTCTTAGGGATTCCTGGAGAGTTCCCACTGGTTGGGGAAGTGCTGGAGGAGGGATTTCCTTGTGTGTATGGTGTGTCCCAGGGGAAGACCACGTGGGTGGCATTGGTGGAATATCGCGTGAACAGTGCCTGTAAGAAATGAAATAAAGTAGTTGCTCTTTGAACCTACAAGGCTTTGTGGCACCTTGGTTATTCATGCCCAGCCAGACTGCGGCATCTGTGACCCTAGACATGTCTGGGTTAAAAAAAAAAGTCTTAGAAAAAAAAAAAGATGTGGAGCAGGGCTGTGTCTGGAATCCTACCATTAGCCCACAAAGTGTGCTTGGAAACGACTGAGGTGAAGACCCCTGTACACATCAGACCTTGCTCTTCACATGTTCCAAGGATCAGACCCACATGGAGGTGGTATGACAGGAGACAAGCTCGTGTGCGTTTTGTAGTCCTTTTTAGGGACCAGGACTGAGGATGGGGTGGGGCCCCCACAGGCTGACACAGGGCTTTGCTCTTCATTTCCTTAGAGGAAGAAACAAGGGGTGAAGTCTGGAGTGTCCTGCCAGTTAGAGACCTGGTTGCTCTGTGTTTTAAAAGAAACCCAAATAGGCTTGGGGTTGAAAGGGACAACCTCAGGGAGGTCAGGTGGAGGGAGAAGGCTGGTGGTGGAGGCTGGTGGGCGGGGAGGGCAAGAGGTGGCTAATCTGCTCCAGCTCCTTACAGCCTGTGTGGGTGAGATGTGATGCCATTGATAAGGTCTCGTTTTATTCCTAGACAGATGCCTGACTTTGCATGTCTCAATGAGGAAGAGACTTGGCTTCATTTTTATGGGGAAATCTTGTCATTTGAGAAAGCAAGGCAACCTTCCCTCTTGTCTGAAGTGGCTTAAGATAAGCCTCTGGAGTATCCTTCCAGGGTCAGCCAGTTTGGGCAGCTGGACGGAAGGGCTGTGGTGGCCACAGCAGAAGCCATGGTAGTGGCTTAAGCCACTTCATGGGCTGTAACCTTCAAGTGCAGCGTCAAGCCCAGGGGCATTCCTGCAGGGAGAGCAAGTATGGCGGGGAGGAGGGGGGACACAACACGGAGCAGGGTTCTTGTACTAGATCCGCAGCAAGAGCTGAAGTCAGTTCCAAGCATGCGGAGCCTCCACTGCATAGGGAGGCTCGTAGGGGAGCTCCCTCACCTCTAAACTGGAGCAATATTGGGGGTCTAGATCTTGACTAGACACTGGGCTAAAGAACAAGGATCAAAAGAAGCCACCGACAACCTACGTGGGTTTTCACCTTTAGGAGATCTCTTTAGTGCAAGTGGGTCCAAGAGTCCACAAAACTCCCATGAACACATGGCCAGACAACAGGCCAGAGCATCTCAAGAACCACAAAGAACTGGGAGGGAGGCCACTTCATCCCAGTCCTGGGGCACTCTAACCGAGATCTGAATCAAGGGACATCAGGTCACTGTGGTACTTGTGTTCCAGACAGCTGATGCCATCTGAAGATTTGGAAATGGTTAACAAAGAGGTTTCTCGGCCTTTTTGGCTACCAGCATTGATTGGCAGTCCCCCTTCCCAAATGTGGGGAGTGTAGACTCACAGCTCCACCTGGCAATTCTGCAAGAGCATGGGTGGGGACATGCTCAGGCATGGTGACTCCATTCCCATGATCACAGCCATATCAGGCGTCATGGCCCAGTCAGCTCCTGCATAACACTTTTGTCCTCCCCCATGCAGAGTGACCACAGCCATAGTCATTACTGCTAAGAGTGCAGATCAGAAGTCCAATGTTTTCCCCACCCAGTTCCCCAATTCTTGGCTGTCTATGTCCTCTTCCTCGATTATACCTGGTACGTCAGCCACTTCCGGGAACAACTGGGGTCTATGGGGATGGCTGGAAAAGGTACAAGTGCTGCAGGTCCCACTGTGCCACCATCTTGGTTTTGGGCAATGCCACCATGATCAGCTCCTTCCTGGAGCTGATAGCAAGTCTGTGATGGTCAACTTTCCCCTCTACCATGGCCATAAATCAAGTTCAAACTCAACCTTGGGATTCTTAATGGTGGCAGTTTGTGCTAGCAAACTGCACTGTCTAGTTGGAGATACCCTGGGCACTCTAGGAAGCCAAGTCTTACTTCACTTACAGGACATTGGCTATTCAGGCTTGTTCTAGTTGACATGGGGGTTTCTGACCAGGAGAGCCTGATGGGTTTAAAGCTTGTAAGGCAAGGTCCCACTCTGTTCCAGAGGGCCGAGAAACCCTCAGTCAGGGGAGCTGGGATTGGAGAGCGTATTCATAACTGCTGCCACTTGTTTGTGTTCACCTAGTTTTATTTAAGCCAAGATCCCAAACGAAGCTGATGCCTGGGTTACACTTCAGGAAACAATGTCCAATACAAATTCTCAGGAACAACTTGAGCCACACTTCGCTATAATCTCAGCTGAGATTCTGACCAGAAAGGGTTTTTTACCAATTCAAGAAAGAGACATCGTTCAGCATCAATAGGCATCGTACAAATTTAAACACCTGGGTAGGGCATCTGATACTTGAGGCTCCTCATTTTTGGCCAAGAAACTGAATTAAGCAGAAATGGGAAACCATATCCAGGAAACGGATAACATGTTTATTCCTCAGGGACATTCGGGCATGGATGCTGGTGTGTGCATTTCATGTTGCTATAAATAGCAAACTGTCTTATAGCAACTACAGCGCCACTGGCCACCATGTCCAATTAGATGTCCCAAGTCCCTTTTAACATGGGCCAACCACCTAGGTGTTAGGGAGCAGCCCAATGGTTAGGTGTGTGCACCAGACCCTGGGTTCCACCCCGTCACAGCCGGCCAGTGACATCCTTAACTTACTGAAGTCTAGTCTTTCCGCGAGACAAGATGGGGAGCAGAAGAGGTAGCTTACGGGACTCACAGCGAGGAATTCAAGATAATGGGATGCACGACAAGAGTTTTAGGGAACTCATGTTCACTAACTGCCCAATGCCATCACAGGACACAAAGTTCCCCTAATCCCCTCATTCTGGTGGCTTCAGTTGCTATCCGTCAGCCCTCAGTGGTCAGTGTGCAAGGGTACGTTGGTGGAAGATGGACCTTCCAAGTTCATGCCCAGTTTTCAGCCGTGGACCCTGCCGGCGACTAAGCCAATGAGAAGCACAGGGCCCCACCTCTCCCAGGGTCATTCCGTCTCCAGGACACTCAGCCTAGCCAGGGTTCTTTCCACCAAGTGCATTTCCTGGTACCTCTTCTGTCTTTCCATCCATTTCTACAGGATCAATCCTTAAGACACTCTGGACAACATCGGACGGGAGTGTTGGAAGCACCTGGCCTCCATCTGAGGTGAGCAAGGATGTGTGAAAGGGGCCAAAGCACAAGCCAGCATCCAGAGTCCCAGTGCCAAGGGTCTTGGCACCTCTGATGCCATCTCAGGCAGTGTCTCCACTACCAAGTGATGTCCTGGAAGGCCACAGTGGCAGAGGCACCCAGAGGCTGGGCCTGTTCATTTCATCCAGACTCCATCAGGCCATACATACCACCTTGGCAGAGTGGACCACCCGGACAGCACCAAGATACAACACCCCCCACCTTAATAAGCTCATCCATTTCCAGAAGCTTGTGTCCTGGTCCTAAAGAGTTACCCAAAGCTGCTTGGTGGTCTGTTCCTCACAGATACCAGCATTTCTCAGTTGTGATAACATCGACATCGTGGTCACCGACTTGTCCTAAAGCACAGCAGCCACATCCCTGGAGGATTAGGAAAACCACAGAAACGGCCTTGCCCCTCTTCTGGGGCCTCAGATTGTGCCCGACGAGACACCAGTATGAAAGGCCCAAGCGTCACCTGGCTGTCCTCTGGGCCCAAGCCTCCCCAGGCAGAGCTTGCATTTCAAGAGGCCCTGCCCCTGGGGTTGGGCCACAACATGGCAGCCTGCATTCTTTGCCCTCCAGACCTCCCCCACAAGAGCCCTTTTACATAAGTAAAAGCATGCTTGGGACCCTGTGACCGCTTCTCATCTCACCATTTCCAATTTTCCCATGGATAAGAAAGTTGGTTAGTCCAGCGTGTCCTGGGCCAGCTCTGGTTCTTACTTTTCCTTCAGATCAAGGGCATTGAGGAGGACACTTCATGCTTTCCAGGAACTGGGGGAAGAGTCCATGTTGGGTTCAGCACCCTCTTTCATGCTTGCCCAAATTCTAGTTTCCTTTAGGATGCATCCCTCATGGACGAGTCCCCTTGGTCTCTAGAGATTTGGTTCTAGTGACAAGACCAAGGCCAAGAGCCCAGGTACAAGGACAAGCAGTCTTTAGTCTATTAGCACCTCCAAGAATCCTTGCATGCCAGGGCTGAGAGTCAGCTCATACAAGCCAGCTATACCCCACGTCTGATGTCCTGATGCCAAGAAGTCCCCCACTAACCCATCCCAAGTGCCCACGTGGGCACTTTCATGGAGACTTAGCCCAACTTTCAACCCACAATGGGGACGAGGTGGCGATTGGGCAGACACATCCTCCACAAAGCAACACCCCAAGTCTAGAGTTGCTCAAGCAGCAATGCTTCAAGAGCGCTTCAGCAAGGCCTTTGTCAAAGCTTCAGACACCAGCCAAGTCTCTTGTGGGTCTGCTACCTCCAGCACTGAGGACCATTGTTCAGAAGGTCAGTCACCATCATCAGTAAGAGCTGGTATCAATGAGCACCAGATAAGCAACCTCAGCTACCCTTCACCCCCCTGCTCACAGGGTTTGACTGTAAACCCGGAGGATGAACAACATATGGTAGGTGACTTTAAGAGTCATGGCTGAGGGGGTCTCACCTGAAACCCAGTTTTTAGGTGGACCATCAGCTCAGTATCAAGGCAGATGGATCCTTTGCCATGAGGATTCTAGAAGTTTCCTCACCCTGGACTAAGAATCAAACATGACCTTCAGCTTTGATGGCTGGCCCTTTGAAAGGGCTCTGAGGATTAGAAAAGTCAAATTTAATAAGGGAACTGGGGAAGAAAAGTGAGATCAGGAGTTCAAAGTGTTCTCTGATGTCATAAGTTAGGCTTCCTCTGGGATCAAGATCTAGAGGGCAGAGGCCATACGAGTGTGTGGCAACCCAAACAGGTTTTCATCATCAAGTTCCAGGCCAAATTTGATGCAGTTCCTCTCACCCAGTGTCAACTCTGGCAAAGCTGCACATCTCACAGTCACTCGAGTGTATAAAGCTCAGCCACATGCCTTGACCCGGCGGGTGATGTTGTCCACGTGTGCCACAGGTATCGGCCTTTCAGAGGCTCCAAAGCCAAGCCTAGGAAAGCCACTAGGGTAGCTTGTGACGCTGGATCTGATAAGATTCAGGAGAAGGGAGAGGTTCCCCCCAACAGGACAGGAAACTGCATGTGATTGGAGGTGTTCTGGGGCTACCTGTACTCCTGAGTTACCCTTCTACCTGGAATTCCTCCCTGTCCCATAGGAAGGTGAGGATTCAGTTGCTTATCCATATGCTGGATTTGGGTCGTCTGGGTGTACGTAAGGTTTCTGCTCACAAGAGGTCATCTCCAGAGACAGACGCTGGATCAGATCACCACCTCCTCCCGCCTAGGACACCTGAGCCAACTTCAGACAAAAAGTCCTGGAACTATCCCAAGACTCCCCTCGAGCAGCACCTCCGCGTTAGGAACCCCTTGGTCCAGAAATCCAGGAAACCAGGCAAATTCCAGACCAGAGAGACTTGGTAAGCCTTTTCCACAAACCCCTGGTCAAGTTCAAGGAAAGGCCTGGGCTAGCCTTGAGGTTAAGAACCTTCTTAGCACCGAGGTCCCCAGAACAAGTGCAGAATGAAGGAGGTGACTGGAATGTCCACAGGGCTCTGAGCTCAAGTCAGACAAGGGACTTTCAGATATAGCTTTGGATGGTGCAAATGACAGGGCCAACATCCCCAGTGGCACTGTCACAAGATCTTAAAAATCTGTTAGTCCCTCTGCATACCCTTTCAGCATAGGCATGCACGGAAATGTCAGCCAGCCCACCTGGTCACCCAGGCTACTCCAGGGACTTGGGATGGAGGGCCACACAGACAAACTTTGGGAAAAACCAACAGATTAAGTCACTTGATTGCACAATGTGATGGCTGAAGAGAAACTGCTCTTCCAATTGAGCATCTTCAATTCCTTGAGATCTCTAGTTGATGAATCAGTGAAGGGACTGGATTATCCACAGACTGGAGTAAGGGACACTCCTCACCATTGACCAGCAGTGCCTAAAGGCCACCTGGAATGTGAGAGGAATGGACTGTCGGGATGTGGCAAGGAATCCAGGATTGAATTCCCCCTCAGTAGGTCCATCAGTCCTGTTTTAACTATGAGAGTTCCACCTGCTGTGTGGTTTCTTCCAAAAATATAAATCCTGGGGCAGTGAACACACTCAGTACCCATATGATTCCAAGTGGGACTCTCCAGGGAGTCCAGTTGTGGCTTTGAAGCAGGCAAAGTCCAAGATGAGCCTTGGAAACATTGTTGCCAAGAGCAAGGGAGGACATAATGGTGGGCGACTGGTCACCTTGACAGGGCTCTTGGACAAACCGAAAGAGCCACAGAAGCGGTTGTCTAGTGTTCAAAACCCAAACGTTGTAGAAGATTGCTTTAGGGGAGTGTTATTATTGCCTGGATTCAGAGAAGTGTTAAAGAAGGACTGGGGGAGATCAGGCAAGTCATTTAACATATCAAACATTCATTCCACAGGAGGGTCAAAGATGACCATCTACCCAGAGGGGTGATACCTCTAAGTCCAACCTTTGCCTCGCCAAGAGACACCTCCCATGTCCCTCTAGAAGATACCACGATGCACCCTCCAGCTGAATGGGTTCTTGTCAATGTGACTTGAATGGGAGAAATTGAAGGGGGAAGCACAGGGGTTGGGCTAGTTTAGTCTTCAAGGTCCTTCTGCCCATTTGCCTTGGGTAGACTCAGAGGTGACCAAGGTGAAGACTCCACTAGAAGTCAGGTGTCCCCCTTAAGTCAGATCCAAGGAAGTGTTACAATGTAGGGGACAGACAGGGGATTTGTGCTGTGTGGTCCTCTTGAGTGACCAGGGAACAAGGACAGTTTCAGATGTGGTACCGTTGCAGGGCTGAGGGGCATGTCTTATGCTATCCATTTGCCCCTTAGTGGGGAATAAATCCAGGGAAACCCCAAGTCTCCTCTCTAGCCGGGGGAAAGACCAGGGTACTTTCTGCCTCCAACAGACCTGTGTGTTATGAACATCGCTACATCTGGATGGAAGTCCTGAGATCTCCATTCAAATTCAGAGATGGGCATTTAGCTCCGTGGTCATTGTGTGGGGGGAGGGGGAGAGTGAAGAGTCAAGGTCATCAAGGTTAGCAACTGAGCTCCTTGATACAGGTGCCACAGGGTATGGAGGAGGAAGCTCGGGGCCTGGTCAGCTGTTGGACTAGGTCCAGTGTCCACCCATCTGCCGCATGTTCTAGGCCACAAGAAGAAGAGCTCAGCCCTAGTTCTATTGTCATTTTATAGGTTGGTGTTGTAGATTTGGATTCCTGGCCCCATTTTGGTGGCCAGAAAAGACCACCTGAATTCTGAATGCTTGTCCCTTGGGAGCGATCACGTCAAGGCATTATTTGATCTCTTCCTGGTCCCAGTTGATGCTGGACATCCCAGGAGCTTCCCAGGGGATCAGGTTGGGCCAAGAAAAAGGCATGGACACTATGGCCTGGTTCATCCTGCTTATTTCCTGCTCAATAGCAGGGTTATGCAGAGCTCACATGTGTGCCACAGCAAATGTCTCAGCCTGGGCCATTTCCAAGGATGTCCAGCCCGTGTACATCTGTAGTCAGGGCAGTGGCATCTCTAGCCAAGGTTCTGTCATGTGTCACCTTTCAATCTTAATTTGTTTGACCCCTTCCTCAGCACGGCCTATGTTCTTACAGAAGATTATTCGGAAAGCTACTTTCCCAAGCTTCACCATGAACGCGGACCCATAGGACCTTAGTCCAACTCTGGACAACTCTGACTGGCTGAGTCGATGGCTCCTTACAAGTATACGTTGTCCTTGACCACCAAACCCAGTTGAACCAACTCGGCTCAGGACATGCCAACTGGATTTGGTCACCTCAGTCCTCCCAATGAGTGTGACCAAACTATTCACTAGACATTTAGAAGCCTGGTGCTATGACAGTCATGGCTATTTCTTCAAGTACCATCTGATCACCACCTTATCTAGGACCCGAAGCAATGTTGGAAGTACTGGCCCTTTCCTGACCAGTACATTCAGCTTTCAAAAGCTGCTTTCTGGGACAGAGCTTACTCTTGAATCAAATGCCACAGGTACTAGTGCCCAGCCAGGCCACAAGAGGGCCACCTGACTAACCTCAGGCCTCCATGCAAAGAGGCAGCTCTAAGTCACAGAGTACAGGTGAAGGATGGGGCAAGTTGACACTCTGGTTGCCATGGCAGCTCACAAGGCCACTGAGAAGGACTTACCCACCACCTAATCCCCCCAAAGCTCAGTACAGAAGAGGGAGGAATGAGAATGGAAGGGGTTGGGGGAAATCAGTGCAAAGGAGAATACCATCTTCCAGTTGGCAGCCACACTTGGGCTCTTATTGAGGGCCACAGCCGAGTTGGGATGACAGATGCCATTTTTGCCATAAGTATTGGTTGAGAGGTGACGCCAGCAAGTTCTCGCGGAGTTCTCATTGAGTTCCAGTTGAGCTCTCGCGGGGATTCCCGGAAAGTTCCCATTGGTTGGGGAAGTGCTGGAGGAAGGATATTTCCGGTTGCTGGTTCCTGGACGAGCCGTGTGGCATGCGGGAGAATTCCTGAGGAGCGTGTGTGGAGTGTTGGTGGAGTTCAGAAATAAAGTTTGTTCCTGCTTCAGTGGCTGGTGATTTGTGCCCAGCCAGACTGCGGCATTTGGTGGCCTGTGCAGGGAACGCCTGAAGCTCGGGGGTAAGTGAAAATGTTCGCCCCTAAGGGAAGGCGAGAGAATGGGTGACCATTTCCAAAAACAATGTGTTCTTGTTTTGATTTGTTTTGTTTTTGTTTCAAGCTGCCTATCCCTAGAACTTTCTCAGGCAAACTGGGAAAAATGGTTGGCTCAAGGTTTGAAGTTATTCATCCTTGAGGAAGAGATAGAAATAGACCACAAATGCACATGTCAAGAAAATAGGAAAATTGATACAACAATTTTTTTGTTCCTTTTTTGTTTCGTTCTGTTTCGGTTTTCTTTGTGTTATCTTATGGGGTTGCATTATCTTTATAGTAGATTAGAAATTAGTAAAAAACAAAAAACCAAAAGAGTGTTAAGTAATTTGTTAGAGGTTCAGACCATGGAGAAAGACATTTTAGATCAAGCAAAAGAGAAGGTTTCTCGAGCTAGTCAGACAGAGGAAGAAAATTTAAAGGAAAAGGGGATATTAGGGAAAAAGCTACAACAGGAGGCTGCTAATAACACTGTTCTATCACCAGAGGGTGTAATTCAACAAACAGCTCTACCTTTAGAGACAGCTGAGTGGCACTCAACCCCCATAGTTGATAGATGGGATCCTGAGACAGGACCTAAAAGATTAGCATGCCCTGTACTTGAGCAGGCAGGAGGGCAGTGGATTCACTGTGCTTTATATTTCAAAACAGTGAAGCAGTTAAAGGAGGCTGTAACAACCTATGGTCCTCAAGCACCCTTCACTGTAAGCATGGTCAAATCCATTACCAACTTGGTCATGACGCCAGCAGATTGGGCTAGCATGTGTAAATCTGTGCTAAATGGAGGACAATATTTGTTATGGAAGTTTGCCAGTGAGGAATTTTGCATGGAGATGGCTAGGCAAAATGCAGCAGCTGGTTATCCTCAAAGAAATGTAGATATGTTGTTAGGAAAAGGACCTTATGAGGGTCAATGGCAACAAATTGAATATGATCCTGCTATATATTCACAAATTGCTGCAGATGCAGTTAGGGCATAGAAGACTTTACAAGAACATGGAGATTTAGAAGGTCAATTATCTAAGGTAATACAGGGAGCTAATGAACCTTACGGTGAATTTGTAGATAGGCTTATTCAAACAGCTACCAGAGATTTTGGGGATATAGAACAAGCAATGACATTAATTAAACAACTGGCTTATGACCAAGCAAATCGTTGGTGCAGAGAGGTCATTAGACCATGGAAACATGGAGATTTAAACACATATGTTAAATTATGTAGAGACATTAATGAACAAAGGCAAGTTTTGGCAGCTGCAGTACAATAGGCTTTAGATGCCAGGCCAAAAACATGCTACAATTGTGAACAAACACGACATTTTAAAAGGAATTGCCCCATAGGAGGGGTGTTTAACAAAGCTAGGTATCAAAGGAGTAGAATACCGGGTATTTGCCCACGATGCTGTAGAGGGAGACATTGGGCTAATGAATGCCGTTCTGAAACCACCATAAGAGGGTACTCCATTATCATAAAACGAACAAGGACCAGGTGTTTACCCATGTTTTTTGGCTCCATTGCCAAAAAACGGACAGGGGGGCCCAATGCTCCAGGGCCCATGACCACAAATATACGGGGCACTGGAGGAACCCAGAAACACCATGGAGGAACCCAGCAAAACCATCAGGGTAGTGCCCAGGACACATTATCCATCAGATCTCTCATCAGACGAACCAGAGGGAGCACAGGGTTGGACATCTCTGCCTCTACCAGAGCAGTATTAACTCCAGAGATGGGAGTTCAAATCATTCCCACAGGAGTAAAAGGACATCTTCCCCAAGGAACAGTAGGCTTATTGTTAGGATGCAGTTCTTCTACTCTAAAAGGACTTATGATAAGTCCTGGGGTAATTGATCCCGATTATGAAGGTGAAATAAAAATTATAGCTAGTTCACCAGGAGATAGAATAGCACAGTTATTAATAATACCCAGCCTACATAATAAATTTTCCAGTAGTACTATAGAAAGAGGTTCCAGGGGATTAGGCTCCACCAGTGTAGATTGGGCTATGCTGTCTTTAAATATAGATTCTCGCCCAATGCTAAAACTAAATATTCAAGGACATGAATTTAATGGGCTAGTGGATACAGGTGCAGACCTTAGGATCATCTCTTCTCAAGAATGGCTGAAACATTGGCCATTACAACAGGCCACTCAAACACTTCGAGGCCTAGGAGTGGTAACTAATCCCAATAGAAGTGCAATGGTATTAGATTGGAAGGATCCTGAAGGATGTGAAGGAACTATACAACCATATGTATTGGTTCATATTCCTATAGATTTATTGGGACGAGATGTCCTAGATCAATTAGGTTTGACATTAACAAATAACATCAATCCAAATGCACCCACTATTAGAGCTAGACAAGGTTTTAGGAAAGAAAAAGTTTAGGAGAATAAAAACAAGGTATAGCAGGACCAATACAAATAGAGCAAGGAACAGACAGACATGGATTGGGTTTTCAGAAGGGGTCGCTGAGATAATCAAAATTACTTGGAAATCAGAAAGACCAGTATGGGTTCCTCAGTGGCCCCTGACTAAAGAAAAGATACAAGCAGCCCATGACCTGGTCAAACAACAATTAGCGGAGGGACATATACAACCTTCTATATCTCCCCATAAAACTACCTTTTTGTCATTAAAAAGAAATCTGGTAAATGGAGATTATTGCAAGATTTAAGAGCCATTAATAATGAGATGGTTATTATGGGACCTGCTCAATCAGGGATTCCCCAATTGTCTGCTTTTCCAAAAACCTGGTATGTTTTAGGTATAGATATTAAAGACTTTTTTTTTTTCAATTCCAATTCATCCTGAGGATAGTCCATGTTTCGTATTTACTATCCCTGCACTGAATCATGAAGGTCCTGATAAGAGATATGAATGGAAAGTACTCCCTCAAGGGATGGCTAACAGCCCAACAATGTGTCAAATTTATGTTAACAAAGTAATCCAGCCACTTAGAAATCACTTCAGCATCCCCATTTGTCGCATCTACCCGCCAGCAGGAATGACGACAACAACAGGATTCTTCTTTAACACGCTTTATTGGGAGCATCCACTAGGTATTGTTGAGAGAAAGACCCCGAGCCCGAAAAAACCACCCCTTATATACTTCAACTGCAGCCCTGCTCGTACACCATTGGACAAAGAGCGTATAGCAACACAGCAGCAGCCAATAGAATGACAGACCCGGCACTTGCACACAAGGCAAGAGACACCCAGTTCCAGCTTGTGCTCAAAACAACAAGCACTTCTTGAAAACAGTTTGTTCCAGGAACTAACCAACTGATACATTCCATTCTAGGGAGTGGCTGAAAACAAAGAACTGGGTCTCCGCCCAAGAATTAGGCTCATGCCCACACAAGGCAGCACAGCAAAATAGCTCACCACACCCATTTGGGGCCCAGCAGTTTCCAAAATGCTACTCATGGCAATGCAGAATGGGGCCAGGCAAGACATTTTTCCCAGCAGAGTTTTGGTACTTGGATTGAACCCAGGGGTGCATAGCCATTGAACCACACCCCCAGCCCTTTAGAGAAGGCCCTAAGTAAATTAGGGCCTCACCAAGTTGCTGAGGCTGGTTTTGACGTCGTGATCCTCCTATGTCAGCCTCCTGAGCCACTGGGATCACAAGTGTGTGCCATCACACCCAGCTCCAGCTCCAGTGGGTGAAGAACCACTTACTACATATGCCTGGCACAATTAGAAGCCTGTTTCAGTTGCCCATGTTGAAGATGGAGTTGTGCTACTCTTATATCCGCTAGAACTGGGCACATTTACCACCCAGAGCCTCAAAATGTCACCAGCTGATCAGTGGCCAGGCGGGATTTTCACGCCAGCCACCTGGCCCCTCAGCACTGAAGTCAAGCTGTCTAGCCAGAAGTGAGGAGCTCATAAGCGCTAGGGTGACATAAGATGCAGAGTGTTCACACGCAGGAGTGCTTGTTCCCGCTAGATTATCTAACAGGAATCACCAGGTGTTGAGACTGATGACATGTTTAAGCACATGTTAAGATAAAGGTAAGGCCTAGTGGACCTACTGGAGGACTGACATGTCCCTGATGAACTAGGACGCTTCCTCATTTGTAGGTTCCAGTTTCTATGCAGCTTCTCAGACTGTGGTAGTTGTTCCGTGCATATATGACCACGGTGGCTACTGGGATCTGTGCCTGCCCTGGGGTATTGTGGGCTATTCTTGCTACCTTCAACCAGGAGGTAGCCCAGTGTCTCTCTGGCCACCCGAGAGACCACAGACAGAACATTAACAAGCACTTTCTATTACTGGGGTCAAGAGTAGGACAAGAAGATACCTTAAAAATAAATGGGATTTTCTTCCATGAAACGGAAGAGTATTTGTCAAACTTCTGAAGTGAATCTTCCTGCCCAGATGGGGAAACACCATCAGGTGGTTTTATAGATCCTCCCGGCTCTAACATTTCATGACGCTGATCATTGGATCAAAATTCTTCACGTGAGGGAAAGAGCCGCTTTCAAACTCATTAGGCAGCCATAGCGCAGTTCAGCTTTATATAAACATAAACTAGTAAGATCCTAGAGAAAGCAGCCCAGGTCTCACTTGACTCAGCCAAGAGAGCAAGACTGAGGACAGAGCCACCTCCTGGGGCTTTCATTCAATATGGAATCACCCTTTGCACCTTGCAACCCTGGCAGCGCCCTTCGGACTGTACGCCCTATGAACTGCGCCTAGCTGGACCCAAGTTCATTATCAGCAGTATCTACTGTATACAGTTGAAAATGGATCCTGCAGATGGGGGACAGCTGTTTGTACTTAGCAGTAAGTGTCCCTGCAAGGCCAGTGGCTTCCGCCAAAGGCATTGTTCTCTGTAAAGCATCCATCTCTCAAAGACTCCCTAAATCAGGGCCAGATGTCCACATGCAACTCACGTTTCTCTGAAGATTCTACTTTCTGGAAAAAAAAATTAGACGAAGTATCATATGCACAGCGGCAGATGCAGCCCTGAGAAGATGGGTCAAGTTCTAGGTGTGTGCTAGGAACAGTGGGGGGACACATTGGCATGGACCAGGTCAATCCAAACAAGCCTGCGATAGCCGTTTTCATAGCTGTAGAATGGGTGTACCAAGATCAGAGATTGGGCCAATGGTTCTGAAGTTCTAGAGCCATTACTGCAGCGTGTGCCCATCCTTGGGCCAGTTAGCCCTTAAGTGTCATTTCTTGTTCTTCAACCCCAATAGTAATAAGGCTTTCCATATTTAGCTGGGTAGATTCGAGCACCCAGTAGGGTTCATATAGCCATGTATATTTCTTTGCTGAAGTTCTAGCAAATGGGACTGTGGTGGATGCAAGTTTAGGTCTTAAGGGGGTACCTCCTTTTATTGAGCCCTTTTACCATATTATTAGCCAAAACCCAGACAATGGTTGGAGCCTCAGCTATCTGGAAACTGTCTCCTTGGAATGGACACCTTCCTTAACAGGGTCCCTGTGTCCTGGACCATCATGCCTGCCCTTACATGGACTGCCTCTGGATTTTGAACAAAGCAGATTGGTTAGTTCAGGCTGCTGTTCTTACAGGTTTGCCAGTGATGACCAGCTACACCTAATGTGAGGCGATTACCACCTCATTATTAAATGCACCCGAAATAAAGAGTGCCTGTCATTAGAGACCCTCTTCGGGTTCTTTGTCAGCCACTTTCCACTAGACTGGGTGAAACAGTGTTAAGGGGATCCTGTAATTCTGAACACAGAGAATTAGGGAGCTTGCCTGGACTCTCGAGTTCTAGCATGTCTTGGCTGGGCCATGCCTCAGTAGAGGGGGAAGACTCCTGGATTTTTACATCCTCATTTAGAGGCTAGATGGGGAGGTACACAGTAAGTCCTGCTAGGAGTGCTCAAGTGGACAGCCGTTGAGTCCATGTGTACTTAGGCAAGAGTGGCCCTTTGTTTAGGTTCAAGAGCTCCGTAGGCAGGTGAGTCGTCTGGATGAACCCGAACCTTGCAACTGTTTCATGATGCTTGTCTGCTGGTGGAGCTCCCAACCATGCTGCAGGCTGACCCTCGACCAACTTCAGGCTCGGTCACCAACAGTCCTGTAGTCGGAAATCCTTCAAGTGACCGTGTACCAGTGCTTTCCAGCACACCAATGCTGGGAGTGGCATTTCTGAAGCCAATTTGCCAAGGGGGGCAAGGTATTGGGAAAGAGGCATTGAGGGTTTCTTGGCCGCGAGATGCCATTTGGGGGAACTAGCAGTGTTCTCCAAGGAACAGGGACAAGTTAGGAGCAGAGCTACTGCGATTCCTGGTCAACCCCGAGTCTAAGCAGACCACAGGGCTTTGAAGTCGAGGAAGTAGCAGACCCACCATGAGAGCGCTCAAATGCAATTGGTTAGGGAATGAATGGCTCAGGTGTCACAGTGGATTGCTCTTACTTTGGTCCTTGACACCCAACCTTGCTCCCCTTTATAGGCAGGCAGTTCATCAGACGTTTGAGTAGACAGCTCCATGGGCCCCATTTCTCCATCTGTAAGTGTTCCCACCAGAAAGGAGCAGTGCAACTCCCAGGTAGGAGTTACAGATCAGGTAGCATGAGAGCCTAGTTCATGTGCTTTGTAGATAGCCTGTCTTAGTGACCACCCCTCCATCTTATAGGGGATGAGCACTTAGGAGTTAATACCTTATCTGAAGTCATGGGAGTCAAAGTTTAAGATTTTCCATGTTAAGGGAAAAAGAAAGCCAAGCACATCTCAACATTGAGATAACAGCCAATGTACAAAACTGATAAGGACATTAGCTCATAGTCGTGCTCTCAATGAGGAGATGCAAAATTCTTCAATACTTGAAAAAAATCTAAGATCAGAGACTATGTAGTTGGTTTCACTCTAGGGATACAAGGATGGTTCAACATTGAAGATTAATATGATATAGCATATATGTGAAATCAGGGGGAGTCACAGGATCTCAGATGCAGAAGATGCTTTTGAAAAGATTTGACATCACTTCATAGATTGTCTATACCTAGCTTCTTTAGGACTGCTATTATGTTGAGGTATAATCTATCCATCACAAATGGGAAACAAAGTATTTCCTGTGAATATCAGGAGTGAGTAGCATCTCCCTTCTTATTCAGCACAGTACTCAAAGTTTTAGACAGTAACCTGGAAAGAAATAAATGGGATACAAACAGGAAAAGTCAAGTTATCCCTGCTTGTAGGTAGGATTCTATACATGGACTCCAGAGGACTCCACCCAAGACTTCAAATTCAGCAGAGTAGCAAAAAACAGGGATAAATAACCAAGGTGGTGAGAGGTCAGTATCATAGAAGTTATCAAGAATAGGAGGAAGAAACTCAAGACACCCCTAGGATATAAGCTTCTCCAAAATTGTGACAGGAAGTCTTATTTCAATGTCTGTTGACAACTGTGGTCTAGAGACTGAATGGGATCTAGATATCTAACATTCTACACTTAAAAGAAAAAATACCCCAAATCATGTGGAAGGCTAGAAGTCCCCCCCCCAAAATCTAAAGCAACCCTGAGCAGAAGAATACTAAAGGCATCGATACCCAATTTCATATTGTACTACAGAGCCATAGCAATAAGACAGTATGGTACTGGCACAAAACCAGTCATGTAGACAAGTGGAGTATGTAGAGCACCTTAATAAACCCACACTTCTGTAGCCATCAACCCTCCACAAAGGTACCAAGACAAGTGTCAGAATGGCCTCTTCTAGTGAGGTTAAAACTAAATACAAAGATGGACGCTAGACTCCTTCCCAAACTAAACC
Organism: Spermophilus citellus; assembly: GCF_964194105.1. NCBI lineage: Eukaryota > Metazoa > Chordata > Mammalia > Rodentia > Sciuridae > Spermophilus > Spermophilus citellus. The sequence goes on from NC_138184.1 coordinate 83,046,049, forward strand.
AAAGGTGGATCAGAGACCTTGATGCAAGACCTGAGACTTTCAAACTACAGGAACACCAAGATAGGCACAGGCAGCGATTTCTCAAATAGGATGAAAGAATCAAAGATGGATCGAGGTGCTTCTGCACAGCCAGAGAGCGAGGAGAACATGCAGGATAGAAAAGTCTTTGCTAGCTATTCACCTGACAAAGGGTTCAGATCTAGAATATGCAAACAAGCAGTCCAGTCAGTAAGTAGGCAAGTGATCTGAACGGACTTCAGAAGTAGTTTGAGTGTCTAATGTGGAAAAGAATGCTCAGGTTTGACGAGGGAAATACAAGTCAAAGTTGAGATTCCATCTTATCCCAGTCAGAATGGCTGTTGTCAAGAGAATGCTCAACGGGGAAGAGGGGACCTTTATATACCACTGGTGGGTGCCGAAGTCTTGCTAGGCACAAACCACAAGCCACTGAAGCAGAAACAAACTTTACTTTTGAACTGCAAGAATACACTTCACACACGCTCCCGGGGAATTCTCCCAAACTCCACACAGCTCCTCCAGGAACTGGCCACCAGAAATATCTCCTCCGGAAATTCCTCCTCCTGCACTTCCCCAACCAATGGGAACTCTCGGGGAATCCCCGGGAATCCCCATGAGAACTCCCAAGTAACGTGAGAACTCAAAAAGTAGCAGCCAAGGCACATAGTAATGCCCTGCCTGTCAACCAATACTGTTGGCAAAATGCCAGGGGCCATACAGACTCAGCATGGCTCTCAGCAGGTGGGAATGTTAGCTAGCACAGCCTCTGGAAGAAAGCAAGTTCTTCAAGTTGAGAGTGGTTGTATCATGATGCAGCTATTCCGCGTCTGGGTATGTTCTTAGAGTAAACAAAATTAGCATACAGGAGAGAGCTGTATACCCATGTTTACCATGTCACTATTCACAATAGCTACGTTGTAGAATTGGCCTAGGTGCTCATTGACAGATAAGAAAATGCATGTGTGCACACACCAAATGGGAGATGTCATAAAAAGTTGTGTCATTTGCAGAAAAGTGACTAGAACTAGGTCATGATGCTGAGCGAGATAGAACACCTGGTACGTGTCTTTGGCTTATGTGGAAGAAACTGACACAGTGTAGGAGGGGGGCCAATGGGGAAGGAGACCAGGAGGTAAGGAGAGGCAGGAGTAGGTGTGATTGGCACATGATATGCACGTCTATGGGGATGTCAGTGGACAGATAGCCAGGGGCTGGACGCAACTAGGTGATGGCACCCTTGCCCAACACGTGTGCGGTCTGGTTCCCATTCCCGGCACTGGGGGAAAAGGCTCAGTTTTAATAGGGGATGAGCAAGACTTCAGTACCAGAGAAGGGCAGCTATGGCAGGGCTAGCCTGGGGAATGGGGTTGAAGGTGGCCACCGGGGAGACCAGCTATGTCTAATCCTGCTCTAATGTCCAGCACAACCAACTCTGGACAGCAAGGGGGTAACAGCCTTAAATGGAGATGAGGACAGGATTCCGTTCAGCCCCGAGTACGTTTTTAAACACGAACGTACACTCTCTAAGTTTTGCCAGTGGCTTCATGGGATCTTTTACTTGGGATTACTGCTTTAGGACCTTGGTGTCTTTCACTATAAAATCTGCAATGGAGACAAGTCTTGGCACTCGCCCTTACAGGGGAGAACTCGGGCAGCATCCTTGACATCATGGTGGGGACTTCTTGGGACAGTTCTTGGTGTGTTCACAGCAGTGTGGTTCTGTATGGAGCCAAGTTGTCTGTGAACAACGTGAACTTCATGGTCCTAGGTCGAGAGCGAATTCATTCTGCTTGGGTGTGGTTTTTTGTTTTTTCTTTTCTGGGTGGGGAACAAGTTGTTACCTTCTGAGCTGTCACCATTTCCCCATCCACTCTTCCCCTCCATTCCACACCCTTCATAGGGCCTCAGGTGGCTGACCTCTGTATTGACAGAGGGTGGGGACAAGCCAGCTCTGGACTTCAAGGATTGGTGGGGGGGTCTCTGCAGTTCCTGGGGCCTGCCCCTGCTGTCCCCCAGTCAGTACCCTGGAGAGCCAGATCAATGCATTACATTGTCGTACATGCCATAGGGATCAAGAACGGAGTGTCCTGGGAGCTGAGATGAGCTTCCTGGTCACCAGGATTCAACCTGTTGCCAGCAGAGGAGTAAGAGACCTCAGTGAGCCCTAGAAAGGGAGAGACGTGCTGTCTGAGAACACAAGAAATGGGCTGGGTCACTGCTGCATGTGACTTCTGTTGCTGCTGAAGCCTTGGGCAGTATTACTGGACAAGAAAGTCAGGACAGACTGACCATTTCCCTGCACACCCAGCCTGCAATGCCCAGACCATTTGGGAGTAGAACAAGGCCAACCATCAACCCTGGACAGGTGAATGCAGCCACAGCACGAGGGACAAAAGGACAGCCACAAGTCTGATGGTCCCACCCGCTTCTCGCTCTGCAACATGCAGGACCCTGGCACTGCCTGCCATGGCGTATGAGGAGTTCTGCATCCCTCTCTGTATCCGCATCGGACACCCTCACTGGGCAGATGGCCACAGGGGCCTCCTGTGTCAGCCCTGAGGCCGTTTACTCCTGGTCCTTGGGTGCCTTGGTGCAGGGGGGTGAGCACACACGTGCGACCTTCCCACAGCCACCTGCAGAAAACACACTCATTTCCCACCTGTTGGCAAGGCACTGACAGCAGAGTCACAGTTGCAGGTGTAGAAAGGCTGCAGGGGAGAAGCAATTTCCCAGCCCCAAGCTGCTGCCGAAGGAGAAACTGAACACTTGCTTGTAACTCCCCCACCCCAGGTCTCCTGGGTACTAATCCAAGTAGGCACTTGGGCTCAATGGTGAGAAGATTGTCCCCCTAGCAGAGGGGGACGATAATGAGTTTCTTATCTAGGGACAGATCTGGGTTCTTGGCGGGGGGCGGGGGGCACTGTCAACCACTCATGGAACTACGGATTGCACCTATGACCAATCCCATTTGGGATTGGTCAGCTGGGTACTGGAGTTTGATTTCTTCAGATCTACACCAATAGGCACAAACCCGTCACGATGTCCCCATCTGCTCTTCCTTTCCATGCCCTTCACAGGGCCTTAGGAGGTCGACCTCGTGAGCTGCCTCCATCTATCTTCTTGTCCCCCCCCCATTTGATCATCAGGAATCAAGACTTATGACAGGAAAGTCTGAGATCTATCCCCCAGTTCTTTTTCTAGCCTTCAGTTTTGGCAGGGACACAGGACATTCTCCTGTCCTTGCAGTTAGAGCTCTTGCTGGAGTCAGCCTAGGGTGGCATTACTCCCTGGGGTGCCAGCCCTGGAGTCTGCCACTCTGCAAGTTCCTCAGTCACTGCTTGTGTACCTGCTCGTGGTCCATTCACTATGTTGTCATCAGTTAACCCCTGAACAAGGCAGGCACTTCTCAGGACCCTGGACTGGTATGTTTACTCAGGTCAGGTGTATAGCTCATGGGACCCCTAACAAAAGGGGACGTGGGCCTCTTGCTCAAGAGATAACATTGAGACACCAAGACAAGCAAAGGTTCCTTTGTGACTACATGGGTTTCATGTCCATGCTGTGGCCTTGCACTCGAGGTGAGGGTCCCCATATCAGCCCAAGGCCAATCAGTGTAGCAACATGTGCAGGGTGGCCCCAGGCTCCACCAAGACCTTGGTAAGACCCACCAGGTGTAGTTGGGATTCCTTACCCGAGACTACCAGAGCTTATGAATTGACCTGAGAGCCAAGATCTACCTGGTAGTCAGCTCACCTCACTCAAGGTGGTTTGAAGAAAAAAAAAAAAAGAAGCCATATGCCCCTTCTACAGCAGAAGGATTTCTCAGATTCACTGACAGCAGCGACCTTGGTGGTAATGGCCAACACCATCCAGCTACGAGCTTTCTCTGCTTACGCTAGACCATGCTGAGCACTCAGTAGACATTCCAGGTTTATCCTGGCTGGAAAGGGTAGTTCCATTATACCCGGCAGGAAAACCAAGGAGTGAGGGGGAGTGATGTGCGTGGTTTTGTACAGGCTAAAGTGCAGCCTCTACACAGCAACCCAGAATAAAAAGCCTTGCATAGCAGCTCTTTCAGTTTGAAAGAAGCATTTTATATACCACATACCAAGTCCTTATAGCTGAGGATTGTGTTGTGGCAATTTTTAAACACCTCCTGGGTCTGCTGGGAGGGGTCCCAGCTACGAGGTCTGCAGGCCACCCTGTGTTTGCATCATGGCCTGGTCTCTCCACTCAGCTCCCAACCAGCAACTCCACAACAGAGCTTCAGCCTGCCCAGCAATCTGGTGTACCTCCCACTCAGATTCCTTCCCTTCCGACCCACATCAAGACCCGAGGCTCTCCCGGCTTCCTCCAGCATTTCCCCCGACATGTTAACCTCTCAACAGGTCAAATCCTGTCCTAGGATCTAGATCAAGATGATCCTTGAGAACAAGACTCAGAGACCAAGCGTCTATCCAAGGCCACAGAGCAAGAGGGTAGTTCAGAATCTGGAGCCTGTGGTTCTCATTGCTGTAGTCAGAGTAGTTCTAACTTAACCTCAAGCCACAATATGATGTCCAGGCAAGAATTCAGTGCTATGCCCGACTAGACCTAGTCCTCTAGGTCCTGGGATGCTTAAGTTCTAGAACCGAGAGATGTGGTCGTTCATGCAGAGTGGTAACCGAGGGCTCTCATGTCAGCTTCTCCACTCCAGGTGCACAGGTGTGTCGAGACTTTTGTCTGATGAGGCCTGTGCTGCTCAGGAGTCTGTCGAGTAGCCTTTGTCAGTGCTATCATCTCATGACCTGCGAGTTCTGCAGAAGATGCCTGGCCCAGTCTTCACACTCTGCATGGCCATAGAGGCAACCGAGTTTTTATCCATTTGCAAGTCTGGAACTGGTATAGGCTTTTGGTGTTCTCGTGTAGACTTTGTCACAAGTTTAATTTACTGACTTTTCTCCTGGTGTCCAGGACAGTTGGGCTGTTCAACCTTCAAGCATTTCCTGGCACATAATTGGGGAGCACCTAATGTAACAGGGGTTCATGGGCAACAGTCTCTTACTTTTCCCTAATCCTTTGTGAACAGGAAGCCCGCTTTTAGGTTCTTGTTAACTGACTTCCTGCAATGAGTCCATCAATGTTTCCCAGAGAGGGGATGCCTCTGAATGAGGACCCCATGCTGAGCATGCATTCATGCCTGTTATCCAACTGTCCCCCTTTCCCTCCTCAAAGCTCTTTGTACTCCGAGACTCCAAGATGGGAGGAAACTTTACACCAAGTTTTTCTTCAAAAGCCAGTTTTGAATAGAACTTTCTCCCAGCTTTAGTCTCCCAGATTTTCCAATCCAGCATCAAGCAGCATAGACCTGTCACCCTGGGAGGGTCAGCAGAGCCAGCCAGGAGCAGCATCCATCCCCGGGCAGCTGGCATTCAGCTGGGAGAGGGACTTGACTGCTTTGGGCTGCGACTGTGGTCAGGACTCTAGCAACATCCCAGCAGCAGTTGAGATCCTTCATATCAGGCGTTTCTCTTCCTCACTCCCCCTGTGGTTGGCCTTGCCAGCGTAGAGACATTTGTTAGAAGGAAAAGGTCTCTGGATTTGGCACAGGGGTGAGGGGATCTATCAGTCCAATCTGGAGTCCAGTACACACCAGGGTTCTTCAGTGTCCACTTAGTGCTTAAATAGCCATTTGGATCTTTATTTAATCCTTTGAGTTCTGGTGAGTGATGAGATTCGGAGAGCTAAAGGCCAGTGCCCAGAAGGTTGGGAGTTTGCTCCAACTCTTCTCCCAATTGCTCTTCCCTCTGGAGTGGGCAAACTCAGTTTGAATACCCAAGTCCCCAGACGTCACCATCTGACTGTAAAGACTATGGCTGACGGGTATGCAAAGGAAGAAGTGGTAGTCCGTCATCCCCGAGTAGCTCACACGTAAGATTGATAAGACATGGCTGTGTAATGCTTCTTGACAGTTGAAACTGGTTTGTCCAAGATCAGGTAGATGGGATCCCATCCCCCAGGTACAAGCCTTTCATTGTCTTGCAAGATGGGTGGAGCAAGAGGGAACTGGGTGGATTTACACAGTGGAGGACATCATTCCCTTCCAGATAGTCAAAATCTGAAGGGGAGGCATGGTCTTTTAGGTACCTTAAGTCTTCTCCAGTTGGTGTTGGGTCCACAGCACCCTCGGGTCCCATAGGTTTAAGCCTTTGGTATTTCAGTCCTGCCACTCTAAAATTTCCCCTCTTTTTTCATTTTGTCACCATTGCAAACTTGCCACCTTTTAAGTAGAAGCTCCAAGCACCTGAGCATGAAGATGCCAAGAATAAGGGCCCCTGGGTTGGAGGTGGAGTTGTCCGAGGAGCTCCCCTAGATACAGAAGGGCCTCACAGGGAGCAGCCCCTTGTGTCAGGAGGGACTTTGTTGGTTCGTCTGGGTAGATGCCTGGAAAGGTGCTCACCCAGGACCTCAGACCCTCATGTTCCCTGAACATGCAGCATAGACTAGGGCACAGGAGGAGGTCAGCCTGGGATAGAACTGGAAGCTGCCTCCAAAAGCAACCCTAAGCTGATCCAAAAGTGAATCCCACCAGCAAGCACAGAGGCTTACCCTTTGCAAGAAAAGCTGGGGAGTTTTAAGTAAGGATGACTTTGCTTTATAGGTTAAGCTTAGGAGAATTTGATGTTCCCAAATTGATGTCTAAACCTAGAGCCAACTCCAATGAGGTCTAATGCTCCCTCGGGTCAAATGGGCATGAAAATTTTTCTACTCCTTGAGGGACTACATCTGATCAGAGATCAGGTTAGAGGACCACATGTGGTCAACATTCCTCAGACTGTTCAGGATCAAGCAGCAGAAAATTCCCTTAAAAAAAAAAAAATCAATATCCTACTGTCTATGGTCTTGGCCAAGACTTTACATAAGACTTGAAAACTAAGAACCTTAGTTGTAGGCAACTCCAACTTGTTTGTCCAACAGAATTTGAATTTAGTCTGGTTTATGAACCTGGTAAGTTTGTGTTGCCCTGTCCTGTGATTAAAATGTTAACAGGCGTTAGTAAGGCAAGACAGATGTCTTAAGTATTTAAGATGCAGGGCCCTTTGCTTTCTGGACCTTGAGTACGGCAATATTTAAGTTGTTTCTGTGCCAAAGTGAAAACCCTGGAGTATTGCCTATGCGTTTGAATCATTTCCATTTCTGTGGGTGATTTAAAAATAATTTAGAAATAAGGCAAGTATAGATTGGATGTTTATAATTATAGAAAACATCTGAATCTTCATAAGTAAATATTAATTGCCAACTTCAAGTACTCTTGGGTTCAAGTCTAAAAAGTTTGACTGTTCTGTAAGTTATGTAACACATGCCACAAAGATGTGATGTTTGACCACTTCTAGGTATGTTCTCTAGAAGAGAACTTGTAGAGTACATTATCTAACATGGGCCAATAGTTTGTAGGATGAGCTTTGGAAGACAAAATAGGACCCCAAATCATGTTTAATACTCGGATCCTCATACACAAGCTGTTGCTCTATGTGAGTTGTAATGAGTGGTCACCATCTTAGATGGCAGTTTGGGGGAAGTCTTTACTTTTCCAGGAAGGTCCATTTGTAAGTTATTCTAGGTACAGTTGGTAGCCCACCGGCCTAGCCCGTCCACGTGTATCAACACCAACAGCTCGAGAGACCAGAGGGAGTTGCCTGCTTCTCTGTGAAGGTGGGAAAGAGCAGTCCATCTTGCTCTGACTTAGATCAGATTCCAGAGTTGTTAAAATCATTTCCTGCAGGGAAACCTTGCCAAGATTCAGAAACAATTCTCAGCATTGTCACACTTCAATATGTCCCCTTCAAAACTCACGTGTTAAGCAATGCCACAATGTTCAGGTGAAGAGATTGGGTTATGAGCTCACTTCAGTGGACTCATCCATTTGAATGGACTAACCGGGCAATACTAACTGGGCAGGGGGTGGGGGTAACTGGAGGTGGATTGGCCCTGGGGGTGCAGCACCAGGACTCTGTCCCTGGGTCCTTTCCCACCTGCATGACCCAAGCATCTTTCCCTCCACCATCATGTCCTGCCTCACCTTGAGCCTAGAACAATGGGGTTGGCCAACCATGGACTGAGATCTTCGAACAGGCCAGTCAGTAGAGTTGACCTCCACGTTGTTCTTGTCAAGTACTTTGATAAGACAGAAAGCTGGTTAACATTCCCACGAGGCAAACTAGAAGAGTTGTGTATCAATCCTACCAAAAAGTGATCCACACCAGGAACAGCATCCCTGTGCATCATCACCAGATTCAGAGATCATGTACTTCTAGGAGGCCCAATCCTCCATCTCCTTTGTAACTACACAATGGCTGATTCATGTGAGACCTAACTTGACCTTCTAACATACTAGATTCTGCCCAGCTGGGGAACCATCAAGCATTCCCAAATAAGCAAGTCAAGCCCCTTACGATCCAGGGAGTTACAAGGGGGAACAGTAACAGCGTCATTTCAGACTGTCCCTTGCCCCCCTCCGTCTTATGCTCAGGGTAAGCCTTTCCTTAGGTTTATAGTTTGACCTCCTGTGGTCAAGTCCATCCACGTTCCAGAGGGAAGAGGACACCTTGGGAGGACCAAGGCCCCACCCAGCATGCGGGTTTCCCACCTCCTACTACCCACCCTCTCTTCCTTCCTATAGGAAGCTCTACATATGGACCGAACCCCTTCTGAGTCTTGAAATGGGGCAGTCTATCTTCAGAGTCAGACTCGACTTAAGCTTTCCTTTAGCCAACTCATCTTCAAGTTCTGGGTTGACCAGCGAGTGGTGTGGACATTCAACCCCAGAGGTAGCACGTTCCCTTCTGCCTCCATGCTTTATTCAGTTCTGGAAGGGCTATGGTGGTTTTTTCCAAGAGACCCAGGGCACCGACCAAGACTTCCTAGAGAACAAAGCAAATGCATTTAGAAGAGACAGTAATGGGCATGTTGGAGTCCTTTGCTGTTTCTGTAGCTGTGTTAGGCCGAGATACCAAATGGCTACAAAACAGTCTGAAGCGTCACAGGATCTCATCGTCACTCATGCAGTGGAGCCATCAAGTATAAAGCCATCACGCGCCCTCAGATCAATCACGGTGGGGCCTAGATGAGGATCCTGAGACCAACTTTCCAGGTAGTTCAGAAATTGAGTGAAGTTGACAGATTTCGCAAGTGGAGGCATTTTAAGAACAGGCCTGTCCCCGCCCTTTAAAGGGAGAGACATGCTTTGGCTCCTTTTATACAGTTGCTGGTTCATGCAAGTAGAGGCTTCACTTGGCCTTCTCATGAACTAGACTTTCCCCAGCTGGGGAACCAGCAAGCATTCCCAAATAAGCAAGATCAAGGGAGTTACAATGGGGAACAGTATCAGGGTCATTTCAAACTGTCCCTTGCCCCCCTCCGTGCCATCCCGTTATCGGAGGCCTGTGTGCAAGGAACTCCACAGACCTCAAGGAGGAGGCTCTACCCCTTTCCCTAGGTGATGGGTTCTGCCCACCGGTGGGCTATATGGGTCATTTCAGCTCCCAGGAGGACAGTCTTCCCTGGACACTCTTGCTCTTGGCTTGTGCGGGGGACAGGGATAGTGTCACATAGGAATCAACACAGGCAGCATTGATGAAGACCCTGGACTCAGAACCCCACTGGCCTAGGATTGAGAGGCTCAGTAGGACTCGGATTTGAGTCGGGCTGTGCTCAGACTGTCAACCTGGTGGGCTGAAAGTAAGGGCGTCTGTTACTAGAGGCCTCCCTGGCCATCACTGGCACGCCTGGTCACTGACCAGGGGAGCCCATGTTAGTAGAGCCGATTCTGGGTGGAGGTCAAACCCTTGAAGTGGGCCAAGCTAGGGCTTGGGAGTGGGGGCTGACACCCCATCTCCAGATCCAGCACATCTCCAGCAGCCCGTGGGCAACCCATTCCTGCGTGAGCCGTTGTTGGTTTCCAGCAACTTCATTGACCAACTCGGTGCTGGCAATTCCGAGATATTCTGTCCACCCCCCATTTCTCTGGGCTCACAGCCTTTCTGTCCAGTCTCAACTGTGGCCACAAGGGCCCGCTTCCAGTTGTCTTCTGGAATGCTCCCTTCTCCACAAGGAGGCTCAACCCCACGTGCTCACTCCCAGTTCAGCGTCCACCTGGGAGTTGTCTGGTATCTTAAGTCAGAGCCCACGCGCTCAGACCCCAAGTACACTCATCTCTCAAGGGACTATCACCCATCAGGTAGGGCGGGCATAGTGATGCTACCATGACAGGTCGTCTTACAGGAGCCAAGGTTCAGGTTCTAACCAGTTGTTACTGTTCAAGTGTCCTAGGACGGTCACTGCAGAGCAGTAGCTGAGGGTCTCTACACAGCTGTGTGGTTCTGGATAGGTGGGGGAAAGACGACCAAGGCTTTGGATACTGCCAGACTCCATGTCTGGAACCAGTATGCAGTCCCATCAACTAGGGACTATGGATTGATTCATTTCCTCCAAGGGCCCCGAGGAAGGTAGGTGACCAAGACGAGTGTCATAAGGCTAAGCAGCACATGATGGGTCAACTCAAGCCTTTGATATGCCATTCAGCCTTGGATGGCTTGTCCCTTAAGATCAGTGACTACTCAAGTTAGTTTATCAGAGCCAGGAATCTCGTCCCCCTGGAGACTCGGCTAGCATAGTAGGCCAGAAAGTAGAATATAGATCAAGAGTGTCGCGCCAGGCTGAGCTTGAGCTTGGTGTGGGTAAATACCTCAATCCCCAGCCTCCAATTCCTCATTCCAGCAGTTCCAATGCTAAGGCCCTCCTGTTTGAGCTGCTGTAGGTTCCTGAGACCTTCCATTAAGCCAGTCCCACTGGGAGCAGCCGAGCCCATGACCTGCTCCCCAGAGCGGCTTTTTAACCACATCGCTCCATTCACCATGGGGGAGGCCCAAGACCCTTGAAACGGACATGCCTGCAGAGGTCTGAGAACTGACAAGCTCAAGTCTGACTCGAGCAGGTGGAGCTCTTGGCAGTGGGAGGAAGAGGTCTGAGGACTAGAGGGAGAAAGGGAGCCATGTCCTTGGAAGGACCTCAGGAGGGGTCCATCTGAGCCCTGGGGCTGAGTGTTCCCAGTTAAAGTCCACAAATCCCTCACGACCACAGTGAGGACATTCTGTATCAGAGAAGTCCCTTCAGTGTCCCAGCACAGGTCTGTCCACCCCATTCCCCTTCAGAGCCATGACCCTGGTACGTCACACTGGGTGTCCACTCCAGCCTCACGTTGTAGCTTGCCTTAGTCAGCCTTTTCATCACCGCGACCAAAACCCAAGGCAAGAACTTAGGATTTAGGGCGACTTGTGGCTTCAGAGGCCTCAGCCCATGCTTAGACGAGTCCCTTGCTTGGAGCCTCAGGTGCGGCAGAACATGGCGGCAGGTGTGGGGGAGGAGAGGCCCTCACTGCAGAAGCAGAGGCCAGTCAGGGACAGTACAAAGGCACATCTTCAAAGGCCCACTTCCTCCATCCACACGGCCTGCCTACAGTTACCACCCGGACAGCAATCCTCAAGTTATTCCTTGGTTCAGTGGATTAGCCTACAGATTAGGTTACAGCTCTCATGGTCATTTGACCTCTGCACATTGATTGCCCCCATGAGGTTTTTTGGGGGGCAACACCTCATATCCAAAACCAAAACGGGTCCTTATCAACTTCCTTTGTCTTTAGATATAGGAGACCAAGTCCTGATGTTCTCTTCTAGGTTCTTAGTGACACCTAAGAAATGCTATCAGATGCTGGCTCCCGAGTCTCGGAGTTACCCCTAGTTGTGTTTAGTAGCTAGTTAGCCAGTGACAGCAGCCAGGCATCACACTGGGGTGTGCCCCTATCTTGGCCCTCACTCAGCCCTGGCCTGGGGGATCCTTCTGGCTCATGGCATCCCAAGTCTCCCAATAGCCTGTCCGCCTTTATGGTCCATTTTCCCTTTGGATTCAGTTTTGTCTTCTCTGTCTTTAAAGGCACAGGAACCCGTCCTCTTGTCAGCATGACTTCCACTAATGCCAATGTTCTTCCAGTTTTTTTTTTCTTTCCCCTTTCCTTTGACAGAGAGAGTAGAGTCAATTTAGCTCAGAAAGCTAGTGTCCCCATGAAGATGGCATTGGAAGCCGATGCAAACGCAGACTGCCTAGACAGTCAGGGCCTCAAAACAATAAGCTAGAGGAAGAATAAGCATGCTAGGCCAGGGGACCCTTCATCTCCCCACTACCAGAACCCTGCCACTGTTGGATCAGGATGTTTCCTCAGTCTGTGCACTCACCAGCTCTTCATCCCGACCGGCAGGCATTGGAAGCCGGTTTTCCACAGGAGCAGCACAACTTTGAAACCCAAGTTGGGGGTCCCCTTCCCCTTCTTTCCTCCCTAGCAGCTTTGTGAACTTTGTAGAGCAGGCATTACAACCTTCTGCCTCCCTGTGTCAAGACAGAGCAGCCTGTTGTCCGTAATTGGTGCCAGGGGTGCATTGAGTCAGCACTTCAGACCACAATCAGGTGCCCAGCAGTGGAGGCCACCAATTTGCAGCTCCCCAGAATGTCCTTTCCACCATGTGACCAGGCTGCAGTCAGTGGTCAGGGCTTAAGTCATGCATTTGCACCTGACCAAGAACAGTTTCTAAGGAGCAAGTGATCCTAGAACGGAAGGAAGCTGTGTTCAGTTTAAGGTACCATGGCCACACTTGGTCACTTGGGTGGCCACTCTCACATTGAGACTGTATACAAGGCCACCAATTCTGCCTGAGACCAGAGATTGTGCCTTGTTAGTGGTTAGGTGATCACATGTTGCCAAGATCGAGTATTTGTCTAGTGTCATAAGACTCAGGTGGCATGGTGACAGGGAGTGCTTTCCAAGTCATCGTAGCCTTTAAGGCAGGAAACACAAAGGTAGAGACACTTTGATTTCTTACCAAAAGGGGCGGTAGGACTCCGGTGTCAGGTCAACAGTCATGATTTAGGACTACAGGGTCAGAGATCTGATGAGGTATGGAGACTGGAGGTCATGTATGCCCTTAACTGATTTGAAGAATGCCCCCATTTGACAGAGTCAAGAATGTCCATGAAAGTGTTTCAAGGTCATGTAGAGGCAAGACGAATACCCAGCCTCAGTTCCTAGCAAGCGTTAGGAGCAGCATCTCATTGCTATGGATACGAGTATGTGGTACCAGGACCGGTGCTCCAGGGCTAGAGAGACCAGAACTACCAAGTGCTGAGCATCTGTCCGGTGCCACTGACATGTCATCCCCGGGATGCTGTTCCCAGCCGAGCAGGGGTCCTAGGCGAAGTCTGATTAGATTAACATCTTGTTTTCTGGTCTTCACCAGCTCTCTGGAGGCTTTTCACCCTGGCCCCCATCCCGGTATCAGCTTTGGGCGGGTGGGTTGATATTAAGGGCTCTGATAAAGCTCCCTAAGTGGAAGCAAGCTGTAAACATTCCCATTGATGCCATTTGATTAGCCGGATGGGAAAATGCCTGAAGGTGGTTCTTGGTCAGGTGCAAAGGCATGACTTAAGCCCTGACTACTGACTGCAGCCTGGACACAGGGTGGAAAGGACATTCTAGGGAGCTGTAAGCTCAGTGGTGTCATCCCAGAGTGGCAGGCAAGGGTGTTACAGAGAGCTATTGAGAAGTGGGCAGAGACACCCCCCCCCCGCAGTCCCCCAGTGGAGTTATATAAAGCACCTGGCAATAGGTCTCTGTGGCATCGCATGTGCCATATGCCCGGGTGGCTGTGGGCATGGCGTCTGATAGACACATACAGCAGGGATGCACTGGTAATGCAAATAAGTTAATCACCTATGAGCGTGAGCAGGGATAAAGCCCTTGTGCAAATCCTGCCCCACATTCCAGAGCCACAGTTTTAACACTTTGGCTGTAAACCATTTGAGTAGCTTCCCTGTTAGTAGGTTGCTGTTTCTAAGTGCACATCTGTTAAGGACTAGGGTGCAGTGAGGATGCCCGGGAAGAATGAGGATTGGCTTCTCATTGGGCATGAGCCCAGGATGCTAAGGCCTGGGCCTTAAAGGCTCAAAGGAGGATTCGGTAAGGCCAGCCACTGAAGTTCAAGTTCAGGCAATCACCACAAGTTCAAGCATGTTCAAGGTAAAAGTACATCAATACCAAGATTCTGATTTCTTTGCCTCCTTGGCAAGCTCTGCCTATACAGACTTCTTGCAAGGAACACAACTTATGCAGATATCTTGCAAGGAACACTGCTTAGAGACATTTGTGCCCGATTTAGAACTTAATTCGAGGACATTGACAGGATAGAGACTGTATCGGGACAATTAACACTTGCCCATAGGACATGATTGGGTTCAAGGGCTCCTGGTGCCTTGGTTTCAAATCCCCTGGACAATTTCCTGGTTATGTTCTGTCTTTGGCTCCAATGACTATTGTGCTACTTAGTAGAGCATGCGTGTCCTTTTCAGAAGACTCTTTGGCAACACCAATATGGAACCTTCTTGAAGCCAGCACAAGTCCCTTCTGGAGATTCATGCCATAGAGGTGCCAGTTCCTGAGGGTATGTGTACAACAAGGTTTAGGGGCCAAAAGTCCGAGCAAAAGCAGACTGACTTTGGTTTAGTAGTAGGCAAGTTAAGAGCCATTGCACCCTAGTCAGCTGAGCCATCACCGGTCTGCTTAGTTTCCTTTATTAGGAAAGCCATCCAACTATGCTGTCTACAAGACAAGTCACAGGTGTGACATAACATTCTGACAGTGATCCAGACAAGTCAGACAAGTCCGATTGCAAAGGAAAGCTTGTCCGTAGTGAATAATGGAACAATGGGGACAGTCCTCCATGAGGATTAACCCTTCACCTCTGCGTGTCCCTAGTGAAAGCATCGAGGGGCCAGACAGAAACTCATGAAAGAGATACATGGTTTGAAACATGGACACCCTTCTATTAGCTGTTGGCAGACCCACAAGAAAGCCCATGAGGACAGTCGAGTGGAGCAGTCAACTTCATCTTCTGAAGACTTGCAGTTTGTTCTGCATAGCACACATTCATGTTCACCTGGGACAATCGCCAAGGTAGCCTACATCTTGGTCCATAGGATGGCCAGGCCCAGAGAAGGCAGCAGATGCCTTCTTGATGGCATTCATATGGGACATGAATCGTAGCTGACCCCCACCCCGAGCATATGCCCAGGGTTTGTGTCTATATAAAGCATCTGTTAGGACTTTAGGTATGATGCTCCCCCAACTGGGGCACAAATCAGGGTTCTCAAGATGAATGGCCACATCTAGTCATTGCCCTTGAGGAACATGCCCAGGTACATTGCCTGGTGCAAGGAAGGACCCCTGCTCCTGAGCTTGCACTGTATAGACACTTACAGGGATGACAGTGTTAAGTATCTTCCTGACCATTCCTCAGGAGATGCTAGGTACAAGACACCCACCTACTCACGACTCCTGTAGCTGAAACTGCCTGGATCCCACAGGCCAACCAAGACATGTCCTGTACCACATGACCTCACCCTCCTCAGCCAGCCATGGCCCAATCTGCTTGTCAACAGACCCGAGACCCTGGCACAGAGGAAGTTCCTGGACCAAGTTGAACTTGTGTGTGAATAAAACACAAGGCATCTCAAGGATAGAGGTTGAAAGCTTGTTTTCACTTAGAAAGCTCAAGGGATTCAAGCCCTGGGGATTCCAGGAAGCCAGGCCTGTGTCAAGCTGCTTCACTGGGTCCAGTTCCCCTGGGACCCTTGACACAATCCTTTCTATTTGCAATTCCATGCATATGTCTGTCCATAATGGAGCCCATTAACACACTTCTGTCATGTGCGACTCCCCTTATCTACAAAGGACTGCCATGTTGGGAACATGGAGGACACAGCCACCTTCCACCCTGTCAACCAGGCTGCAGAGTCAAGCAGGATGCACATGGAGATTAAAAATACGTCAAAAGACTGTTCACGTGAGTTGTTGCAAATTGCATTTTTGCAGCAATTTGGAATCTCAATGGGGAGAATGAAGCACCTTGACAGATTGAGATTCCTCAACCTGGCATGACTAGGAGATGTGAGTGGCAGTTTACTCGGGTTCCACGACTCCGCCTGGTTTCCCACCTCTGTGATAGGCATGCAGCATGGACCCTATGGTTCACTGGGAGATTCAGAGATCAGCAGCAAGTCCCTGCTGAGGGCACATTAGGTAGCCAAGAACCCAAGATGCACTTTACTAGCTCCGTCATCATCTCACAGAGTGTAACAAAGCCTGGTGTCCGACTTCAGGTCAATTTCAGCTCCGCCCACAAGACTGGCTTTGCTGTGAGGTGCTTTGAATACTGGTCGCTTCAACAAGAAGTAAGGGCACAAGTTAAGATCCTTATTCATCTTTTGAGCAACAAGGTATTGATCCTCAGTCTCCTTACTAAGGCCATTTCTTGCAGTTTCTTGGAAAGAATGCGATTGTAAGATAGTTTGGTTTAGCATTCAGAATGTAGACATCTAGGTCAGGGGTGGTAAGTCAATCCAAGTGTTCAGACACTTCAAGTGGTTTACCATCACATCATGACGTCTTACGGCAACCTTAGCATGGACCTAGACACGCACTGGTGTGTTTAGTCATGCCGAGACCAAGATTGTTACTTAAGGTATAGTGGTGTTCACAGTGAATTCGAGTGTTTAGCCAAGCTATACCCAAGACATTGGGTAAGCTTTGAGACTTGTCACTGACAGGTTGCGAGTTATATTCAGTGCATAGGTGTATCTCGTCTTCCCTTCCATGTTTGGTCTCCAAAGCTAATGGGGACCTTGCGGTGGACTGTGTATAACACAAGGACTTGTAGGTCACAGAGCACATCTGACTAGATGGATTGTCCCATTGTCCATAAAA
Organism: Spermophilus citellus; assembly: GCF_964194105.1. Taxonomy (NCBI): domain Eukaryota; kingdom Metazoa; phylum Chordata; class Mammalia; order Rodentia; family Sciuridae; genus Spermophilus; species Spermophilus citellus. The sequence continues at coordinate 83,062,910 of NC_138184.1, forward strand.
ACCAAAGGTCTAGGCAGCCGTAGTGGGTGGCCTCTGAAGGCCCTCAGGTTCTAGAGGAGCTGTCAAGATCACATCCCAGAGGCACACTGGGACAATTCTCAGTTGCATAAGTGAGTCCTTCCTGGGCAGTGCTAGTGGCTGCAGGCTCACCCATAAGGGAAGTTGGGGATGGGGTCGAGGGAGCACATTCAAGCCAGCATTGGGTTTAGTGCTTTTTGATTTTGACGTTCTCTATGTTGGAAGAGCTGACCATTGGGTATATGGGCAGGTACCAGGTACAGGACTCTGCCTACATGGCCAGCGCTAGAAGCCAAGGAGTGTCCGCAGGCTTCTGCCCGTGTTCACACCTGGCCTGGAGCAGCAGTCTGTGCCCTGCACGTGAGGTTTATGGAAACTCGAGTTTCCTAGTACCTGTTGAACAGTCCTGGCAGCACAGTTGGCCCTCCCACTGTCTCAGGTGTTTGAGCCATGCTTCAAGTAGTTGTGTGTCTACTGTCCAGCCCCCTCCTGGTCTGCTCTCAGCCCTTACTTGCCTGGGCCATGAAGGGCTTGGGTTTAAGGTCCCAGCAACAGAGCTTGGTGTCAGACGCAACTTAGTGCCACCCTCCTCCCCTGTAGAGCTAGATTTCTCCGATCAGCTGGAGGCCACAAGGACAGGCTGGGAATAGGACAGCAGTCATTCCAGATTTGACATTTCAAGGACAAGCAGGTGATGGGAAGTTTTTGCTCCAGGTTTAAGACTTGGGGCATGTAGAAGTGCTCTGCCTGCCATCATGGTAGGCTATGTGGTCTCCATGTTTAGAAGTCTCCCTTCAGAGCCTCATTCAACTTTTTTAAGCCCTCAGTGAGTGGCTCCCCTTACAAGAGCACCACCTATTTCCCAGTAAACATCTTTATTTCCCTTTAGGTAGATTTTTATTGCGTACAAACTATAGCGAGAAGTTGTACCCAAGTCACAAGTGCTCTTTGAGAGTGACCTTCAGCACTTGCAAATGGAATCCAGACCCCAGGAAGGGTTGGGGGTGTCAGTTTGCTTCCTTTACAAGCACAAACTGATGGTATTTGAAAGCCTGAGGATCCTTCCATGAAGGTAAAATCTCAGGCCAACTTAAGACTCAGACTTGGGATATGATTTTCAAGTCTTCAAATCTAGCTAGCACCTACTCAGTACTTGTCAATGGCCCATGCAGGATTCAGCAGATTGAGTGGTTCAACTCCCTAGTCTCTGCAGAACCCCGTCTAATTACAGGCAGCCACGTGTACAAGATCTTTAGGCAACAGAATAACCTGAATCTTCAAGTTAGACGGTCAGCCCAGAGTCGCCCCAATAGGAGCCTCAAATTCTCACTTGCATCTACCCAGTGTTCCCCCTCCCCACCTGTCCTTTGCTTCAACAAGCCTTAGAATGTGAGCAGCACTTGCATTAGTACCTTTGACTATTGGAAGGCGGGGCTACAGGAGAGGTTTGTGGTAACCCGAGAGGGACCTAATGCCCTATAACACAAGTTGTCACTGGGGTGCCAATAGTGACGTTTAAGCAGTGTTGAGGCATGATTGTCCAACCCTTTAAGTTTATACCAGTAACCTAGAAGTCAACCTCTTGCTAGGTACTTCCCCCCCACAAGGCTCATAGCCCTGTGGACAGTGCCACCCACTCTAGCTCAGAGGTCCCTAGATTCCAACCTCTAAGGAAAGAGAAGGCTCTGGAACATTTGCAGATGCCCATTTGCTGGCCTGTATCCCAGATGGGGAGGTTGAGAAATGCCTCTCCAGGAGCACCAAGGCCCTGGTCAGAAGGAAGAGGCTATCCTTGTTCTGGGGATGGCCAGAGACGCCACCTAAGGAGGTTCTGTACTGCCACCTTGGAGAACCAGGGCAAGGACTTAGGTCTTCCAGGTGCAGAGACTGTCATGCACAGTATACCTTAGTGAGGTGGAGAACTTGGGTGTGCTAGGTGCTCGAGGGAAGCCCACATTGGGGCTCATGTGCTCATTTCCCCTTCTTCCCTCAAAGGAAGCAACTGTCAACAATGGGTGTCATGGCATCCAAAGTCCCCAGTACCTGGGGGAAGGCTAGCCAAATACAGTCACATGTACACAATTGTTAGAGTGGTAACTGACACTAGCCTTGCCATTCAGTTGAGGGGGAGAGTCAAGTTCCCCCTAGAGAGAAGTTCCAAGCCCAAGTCACCCAGTATTCACTTGGGTGGACCATGTCCACCTCCATTCTTTAGAAAGGTAGAGGGTCAACCCAAGCCACACAAGGCATACAGGGTGTGCTTTTAGGAGCCACGATATTGGTCCACCAAGCAGGGCCTTTGTGTTTCATGAGCAAAAATAAGATGGCAACATCCTTACGATTTGCCAAGTTCCTTAGTTCAATTACTCCAGGGCTATCACCCCCTCCCTCCTGGGGCTGGGATGGAGGCAAGCTTTTTGGTTAGGAAACTGTTCCGTATCCTCTGCAGTGGGTTTTAGGAGAAGAAGAGACTCTGACTAGCTCAGAGTCCAAGATGGGTTGATGGGTCAGGGAAGGCCCCCATTTATTGGCCCATCTGTTGGGCAGGCCATCTGTCCCCATTAACTTGTGGGGGTTTATGGTTTTTAATCTCTTCCACATACGTGGTATATTCCACTCCACGGTTTTTGTAGCCCACGTACTTTCATGTTCCGTTTGCCTGAATTATGACCCAGGACACGTACATACTGCAGTACTCCCTCTTGCTTCCCCTAACAAGCAAACAAGCTTTTCCCTCCAAACACCAAGTGGTGCCAGGATCCAAATCCGGCATCAACCCAATGACGGTTGCTGGAGCCAAGTGAAATCTGACCCGAGGTCTGCACACCTACCCCTAGAAGGGAGCTCAGGGGAACTAATGTCCACCACACACATTTCAGAAGGAAGACAGCAGGATGGCTCTTCAACCCCAAAGCTATCTCATCTGAAGTACCAACTGGGAGCCTTTGTGTGTCTGCTTGGCAGTTCTTGGGGAGATGCTACAGCCAGACCCATCTTCCCCAGACCTCTATTTCACTACCTTGAGTTTCTAGCTAGTGTTTTTAAGACTCTTTTTCTAAGAATCAAGGTTTACTCCCTTAGGAGCATCTAGTGAACTTCTGAGGGGAAGCATACGTTAAGGTTTGACAGTGGGATGTCTTGCAGATCAAGGGCTTCTGTGTCTAGCCAAGACTGCAGGTCAGAACCTGAGCCCACGACTCCCGAGTTCTGCCCGCTCCGTACGCCGGCTTCAGTTTCCTTCATAGGTCATGTCACTACCCAATGTTTCAGTTGGGTCTTGCAAACTTTCTGCAAGCAAGGGCATTCTCTGCCACATCTTCAGCTCCTAGGAATCTGGTGCACAGGCCAATGCCCTTGGATGTCTCAGAAATGTCTACATCCACTCAAAGTCACTACCCATTGTGATATGGCAGCCAGAGAACAGTACCCCCCAAGGGCTGAATGACCTAAGTAAGCTGAATGACCTAAGAGAAGGTTGAAGGCGAGGAGGAAGTCTCCATGGAACTAAAGCCATTCACCCTCAAGGTGAAGAGGTTGACCCAGCTCAGATGCTCACCTGGAAGCCGACCACTGACAGAGGAAAGAGGCTTATTCCTCAAGAGGTTCTAAGACGTTAAGTGACAGAGGCTAAGAGCCATCGGGAACAAGGCCCAGACCCGAGCATGAATCCAGCATTCAGACCAGGTCTTAGGAGAACCTAGTTGCAAATAAGGACCCAGGAAGATATTGACCTCAGGTCAAGTGGTACTGCTTATAACCTCCCAAAACATTAATATGAAAGCCTAGGGCAACTTTGCCATCCTCCAACTTTCCCCTCTAACCTCTTATCCACCCTGAACTTCAGGGCATGCACTTCGGGCGAGACCCTTTTTACCCCCCGGCACTGGTGTGCAGTTCTCAGGGAGGGAGCTTGCACCCGAGTTTGGAAGCAGAGCTATTGTTCTAGCAAGTGCCACATTGGTAATTGAGGACTGAAGCTTACTACAAACCATCCTCAGAGTAGTTGCTACTATGTTGGACTGTGTTGAGAGATTGAGCATCTGCAGGAGCTCATTGAGGGCTGTGGTGGATTAGTAATGTCCACCGCAGATTCAAGGACTGCCCCCAGCACCTCCACTTGACCTCACTGGAGGGAGGGAGGGAGGGAGGGAGGGACAATGAACCATGTATCCTCAGGCTAGATACTGGTCAAAGGGATGTCTGGCTGGGATTTCTCAGCAACTGATGAATGGTAAATGCAGAGTTCTAGAAGACATGAGCAGGGGCTACACTTCGTGAGAGCCTATACCAATGCTAAAAAACAAGGCTCTCATAGAGGGCTGAGTCTAAGGCTGGATCATACTCGACAGATCCCACAGGCTGCCTCTGCCAAGGCCCGGGTGCCTGTGCCTTCATGTACTTAAGCCAGTGCCTTCTAAGTTGGCCAGACAGCTGTTCATCCTCCCTCTCTTCCTCCCCAATCAATGCTCCTCAGGACAAGGAGAGTGTATTATTTATTGCTAATGGAATTAGAGTTACTCAAGGCACCTATCAATCAACTCAGATGCTTCCTCAGGCAACAGAAAGATACCGATGAGCCAGGATCTGGGTGGTAGTCCCAGCCCAGACACCAAGAGGCTGCCTCCCCAGGTGGGCCTTGGTTTCCCCTCTTCATACTAAAAGGGATCAGGCCAGGTGGCTCAAGGACTTTCAGATCTGAGAGACTGGTAGGGAGTTTCCAGGAATTGTTCCCAGGATAGCTAGGAGTTGCTAGGACAGTTGAAACTAGTTAGTTTAACTAGCTCAGGCGCCCCCAGAAGTTGTTTGGGAAAAGCTGTTGCTTTTGTATGAATGACTCACTCACCCAGAGGTGACTAAATCTGCTCATCATGATCAGCACAGCTTGAGACTTTTCTGCCCGGGGTTAGGACTGATCTACTTCAGTAGAAGCAATTCATGCTCATTAAAAAAATGCGTGGGAAGGACAAGATGGCAGCTTCCTGCCTTCTCTCCTCAGGACTTCGATTATAAATCTCAGCTATTTCGGTTTGGGACCCCTGCCTAGAAGGGCTATGTGGTTCAACCACACAGAAGTCAGAGTAATGAGACAGCAATATGTGCCAACTGTTTCCATGACAGGGACAGAACTCTGGAGAGTTCAGGGTGCAGGAGATGTGGCCCACTGAGACCCCCTGCTGGCTCAGGACCTGATCCAGGCCTAGTCCAGGGACAGTGCCAGGCTGCTAGTGCCCCCTGGTGTGCCAGGCCTGGGCCTTGCTGGACTCATGTCTGGGAACACAGCCCATAGTGTCGGGTAAACTCCAAGAGAAGCAGAGACGTGACCTTGAGCATGAAGCCACAAGTTACAGCAGGACCTGGGGAAGGGTCCCTTACTCTGGTTAGGGGGGGGTGTTCTACAGTTGGAGGGCCAGTGGAAGGGACTGGAAACTCGGGTTAGGATCAGTCCCTGCCACTTCTCACCCTGAGGCTTCCAACCTTTGCTTCTGGCCCATGATAAAGAGATGGGAATGCATGTCCACCTCCTTGTTGGTCCACCTCCAAGAAACCTCTTTTATAAAAACTGGTGCTATCAGGCTGTTTGTGTTTGGGTTTTGCACCAGAGTCTGTAGAGCTCTTCAGTGGCTAGGGGTGAAGTTTCGGTGGTTGGGAGCTCCCTCAGCTCTTACCCCTTTATGGGCTGTGCTCATCCTGGGGGACCCCTGTGCCAGCTACGGCAGCCTGCATGCTCAGTTCCTCTGGCCTTCCAGACCCCCATCCCCACCTTCGCCTCAGGAATGACTGTGTGGTCGGCGTGCAGCCTGGGTGACTCATGACCTGGTCTCAGTATTGCTTCCGGGAGGGCACTCTTGGTGCCTTTGGGCTGAGCAGACGGTGGCAGTGCTGAGTCGGGAGCTATAGCCTCGGTTCCCCACCTGCCACTCATGCTTCCTGTGCCACATGTGGGTCCCTGGACTGTTCCAACAGCTTCCACACCTTGGCATCTCTGCATGTGCCATCTGAACTTTGCTTTTCTGACACCTTTGCCTAGATGCCGGCTTCAGTCAAATGCTCAGGCATCACTGTTCAGGTCTCCCTGGGTCAAACTTAAGGCTTCTGAGGAGGCCCACGCTGTGTGGGTAGGTGGGGAGCTGCCTGGTGTCTGTCTATTCCAGACAGTCACGTAAGTCTCAGGATTCTTGGAAGTTCTGAAAGAATTCCATCTAGGTGACTTGAGTCTCCAGGTCACCTTCTGACAATGCTACGGGAGCTGTTAGTTGAGGGATGACTCGAGTCAGCTGTTACAAAACGAGGCCGATTCCAGAAGTCATCAAAACACAAATGGCAAGGACCACTAGGTCTCAGAGCCCTAGTCCAGGCTTAGATGATTCAGACTATTGCTTGATGGTTCTCCCAGCGAGTCTGTGGCATGCAGCTGGTGCTTGGGGTTCGACTTCCTGCCCTCACTTGGTGTCTGGAGTGGTTTGCTTCCATATGAGACCCGAGTTGAAGACGATCCAAGTCGGGTCGAGAGACTTGATAAAGGTCAGCCCTGGGAGACACCCAGGCTTCTCCAAGTCCAGCAATCCAGCAATGGCCCTCGTAGGGTTAAGAGCAGCCCGATTCCCGAGTTACTTTCGGTTACTTCCCAGAAGTCCCCTCATCCAGGGCTCCAAGTCCCCGGTTGTCACATCTGGTAGCTGAAAGCTTTCAAGGCTGTGGCAGCACCAGAGCTGGTTGCCTGACCCACCTACTCAGGGCAGAGTTCCCCGATCAGAGAACCCAACCACCTGAAGTTGCGCCCAACACCTTGCACCTGGCAATAAGGTCACGGGCCTGGGAGTCAGGTCAGCCCGGGTTAGACTGAGGTCAGGTTAGCTGGGGAAGAAGAGGGGGTTAAGTGCGGTCAGCAGGATGAAAGGCAACCAGCAGGTGACACCACCAGGCCAGGTCCCCACATCAGGAGCCCCGAGGACTTGAATGGACCAGGAGAACCCATTGTTCAGATGTTTGAGGGCAGGACAGAGATCAAGCTGCGATTCTGCCTGGAAATTGACAGGCACAGAACCTGAAGGCTAGTGAGGCCGCTGAGCTCCGTGTGGTCAGTGGGTCCACGCCTCGCCCATCACAGACGCAGGACCCAGGGCAAGTTGTGCCATCCCCAAGCACCTCAGCAGGATGGGAGCGCCTGGTTGATCGGGTTATCCTAGGCTGTACCCAAGGCAAGTCCAGCGGGGACTAGACCTAGGTTTTCTCGAGGTAGGAGTTGAGGTTTGACAGGGCAGCCCCACAGGATCCAGTGGAGAGCTTTGGCCCGAGTGTGCAGATGCTCAGACGGGTGAGGGCCTGGGACATGCCAGGTGGCCAGGTAGGGGCTGTGGGTCTGCTCAGGAGCAAAGTCTCCCCAGATCCTCGAGTTGACTTGTTTTGATAGATTAGCACGGTGTCAAGGGTGACACCTCTGATGCCAGTCCTGCTTATGTCCTTCCATTTGGCTCAGGACATAAGTAATCCATAATGGAGGACTACACTTCATGTCAGATTGACGTCCATCTGAGCCCCACAGCTCAGTTTGCCTTCCAGGCCTACTTGGATACCTTTACTTAAAAAAAAAGTAAAGGATTTTGGCAGGGTACTGGGGGTGGAACCCAGGGGCACTCGGCCACTAATCCATATCCTCTGCCCTGTTCTGTATTTTAGAAGGTCTCGCCAAGTTGCTTAGTGCTTCGCTTTTGCTTTGAACTGGCGATCCTCCTGCCTCAGCCTCCCGAGCCGCTGGGATGCCAGGCACGGTGGCACTTACCTGGCCAGGCAGATTTCTGGGTTCAGACTTGAGGGTTCAAGAGCTGATGCAGTACTCGGGGCCACACTCTTGGTGCCATCTAGCTCCTGATGCACATTTCAGAAAGGTTGGTTTCCACCCCTGCAGCCCATCTACCCACCCAGGTTACTCATGTAGGTTATCTTCCTAGTCTGCCAGACGCTACCTCTCAGAGTGGTGCCAAGTTCAGAACTCCAGAGAGCTGCCTGGCCACGACTGCACACACACCATGCCACCCGAGCATGGATCTGTGGTCTGAAGTCATGTGTCCACCCCAGTTCAGTGTGGCTATCCTGGGTTCAGTTCTGTGTTATTCCAGCCCCTTGAAGGCTCAGGCTGGTTACTACTGGTCATAGACCTTCCTAGAGTGAGCACAGGGCAGGCGACCTGGGACTGCTTCATGGCCCATTCTAGTTGGAGTAAGGTGGCTACAGATGCTTGGACACGGCAGTCCCTGGTCTTCCCCTTACCCAGTCTGAAGGGCAGCGATTCCCACCCTTTGTCCTTGAGCTTATCAGGACTGCCATTTGGCCAGTCTGGTACCACTTGTCATACTGGACTTTCCTGTTCTTGAGGAACTCGGCCCAGTTGAGACAAGGCCCAGAGGAACAGGGCAGATGCATTTGCAGGCCTTGGCCCATGACTTGACAGCTGACCCCCAGGAGGCTGGCATGTGACCCTCACTGGGTCATTGTCAGGGTGCCCTGCAGGTATTTTCACAAATAGCTGCAGTAACTCCTCTTTAGCACAGAGCGAGCTGCCCGGGTGCAGCCCAGGTCACTTTATACTTCCACCCATGAAGACCAGAAAGCTATTTCCAGGGAGCGCCTGAGGGTGTCTGATCCGTCTCTTCCTAAATGGGAGCCCCAGTAAGCTTTGCCTGCACGTTTGCTCACCTGACTCAGTTTCATTGCCATTACCAGCTGAAACCTAGTGTCCAGCATCATTTGTTATTTGTGACTGCGTTCTTCTATGGTCAGGGCTTATTTGGGCTCAGAATCCAGGTGCAAGCCATCCCCATGTGCAAGGTTCTAGGCTCAGAACCCAGATGCAAGTGGGATATAAACGGGTCCTCAAGGGATACACTGGTCTGAGCCTCCACGTCCTGGAGCCCACTCCTTCCTTTTGCTCTGCAGGTAGGGCCCCCTGCCTTCTTTCCCCGCACCCTCCCTCTCATTGCTTCAATCCTTATTCAAGTCAGCACACCAGATATGAAGCCATCTCTAGCGGACCAGAGGGACCTATCGCCTGACCGACTCACCATGACTGATCCCCCATGTATTCAGAAGGGGATTGTGCCTTTGAGCTTTCCCTGGGGAAGTGTCCCCTTTACAAAAGCCTGGCAGCACTCCAAGTGCTGGGACATCTCTGAGCATTCTAGGTGACCAAGTCTTGCAAACTCGTACAAGATGTATTCAGGATCATCTGACCCTTCCACACCCAACACCTCCTAAGTGACATCTTCCAAGAAGCCAGCCCCCGCCCTCTCCAGCAAAGTTTTGTTCGAGACCACAACAGCTGATGGTCATTCTCCCTTTCAAAGAATACCTACTGGAGAGACTGTGGCATATGCCCCTCTTTCTATAATATCTGGATGAATCTCTGAAACTAGGCTCGTCTTTTCCCCCTACCTAGAAGGCGGCTAGTCCCAGCTAGTTACTGCACTGGAAATGAGGCCAGGATTTCAAAAGGGAGTTGGCCGATGTGTGTACTCACCACACCCTAGGTACCATTCAAGGTAGGGAGTGACCACTTCAGCCTGTCACTCTGGCTGGACAGCTGTGTGGGTTGTAGGAGTGGCTGGAACACTTTATCTGCTTAGCTGAAGCTATGCAGGTCTGTGGTAGTGAAGCCCAGGTTAGATAAATGTCAAGGAGATCAACTCAAAGACCAATAGGCATAGATGTCTCGCCCCAGGCAAAGAGGTTTGCAAAGGTTAGAGTAGGGACAAACTTATTGCCACTCTGGTTCATGAGATCTTTAGGGTATCTAGGAGTGATCCAGAATCAGATGGACAACATTTGGCTGCCTTAGTTTTGCCCCATTAGGATGACCCTAGGGAAGGGCCTCCTTAGATGTCTGGAGGTCAGACAGCCCTGGGTCCCATTAGGTCACCTACTCCTATTAGAAGGTCTCTAGCAACAGGGACAGCCGAGTGGCAACTCGGGCTAGAGGCCCTGTTGATAACGCTGAGAGATGATGACCGGAATGGTGGGCCCTGGCAACCAAACTGCTCCAGAGGAGGTGGGTGACCCGACAGTCATGTCAGGAAGCTAGATCGACACTGGAGCCTCCTGTTGTGTATTGACTCAGCCTTGTTCATTCTTTAAGTCAAGGGTGTTCTATAGCAGTAGGTGATAAGCTTCCGGGTGGTGGCTTTGCTTTTCCCTACTTGCAAGAAAGGGTCGAGTTGTGTCCCAGGATGTCTTATGCCCATTAGAAAAAGGATTAGCTAGGAGCAAATCATCTCATCTGAAAGCCAAGTTCAGATGGAAGTGTCTCCAGGGCAGTCCCTCATCCACTAGCCCTGTCAGGGATGCCCTATGTGCACCCCCAGGAAATACGCTAAGACCCCCACCCAGGGCATGCTAGTGTCACATTTCCAGGTCAGCTTAGGACCTGAGGTGTGTGTAGAGATGATGACATCCCTTAAAGCCAGAACCTTCTACTATGATTCCTATTGCAAAAATAGACCATCAGCTTTATTCCAGTCCATCAAGTCTGTGGAACATCCCCTTGTACGGAATCAAGGCTGTGAGTGAAGCATCTCATCATCCTAATCCATACCTGGACTCCCCAGGTATCCCAAGTGATGTATGAAGGATTTTTAGTGCACCATAGGTGGTTAGACCAGATGGTTTAAGCAGAGATCCCAAAGTTAACCCCAAATACTCGACGGTGTTGCCTTTGGATTTAGGGATTATCCGCATCATGTTTGCCATTTTAGGTCATTTGCCATTTTATGAGCTGTTTTATCTGGGGGTTCCAAATTTAGATTCTGAGGCAAGGCTGCTTAGCTGACCATGAGCGCGTGTGCCTGCCGTCAACCCCACCCTGAGCAGCTAGTGAGAGTCCTCAAGCAGCTGCTCTCCTTGAGGGAGGGCCTCGTTGGTGTGCCTCCTATTACCCACAAGGAGTCCCTTGTGTGATGTTGTGGTGGGTGGCAGTCCTTGGATTTTGTGTGGACCTGTCCTTTTAGAGACAGTTCGTACTTGTTTGATAATGCGTTAGCCTGGGACTTAAGTGACAGCTTAATGGCATCCTGATATATTGATGGCTTGTGGCTCGCCAACATGGCAGAGTCAGGCTTTGATGCCGTTTCCTTGAAGTGTTCCCCCCTCGCCACCATAAGCTTCCATCTCAAGTGGTTTAATTTTTCTGGTTAGTTTTTAGCCACAGGGGCTCATGCATTAATCCCTGACCAACGGCTGCCCCATCTACATGATCACCCGAGTCCAAGACCACTGAGGGTTTGTGGGAAGGACAGGTTCCTATTAGGTATGGATTCCCAGGTTTAAAGAAAGGACATTGGACAAGGAAAGAGCCTCTTCATGGACTAAGTTTAAGGTGTTTTGATAAGTTCTGACCTGGGTCTGGCCCAGCCTTCTACACCCCTCACTGAGACACATGAAGTCTGGGCTTAGCTTCAGGGGTTCTAACCCAGGAATTGTGATCACAACTAGTCTATTATTTTCTCCAAAAAGAGCCAGTTGTGGCCAAATTTGAGAGCAATAGCTGTGACTACTTTGCTGATTACTAAGGCCTCAAAGTTGACCTTGAAACAAGGTCATGAGGTTCAGACACCAAGTCCAGGCAGTTTATGAAGGGTCAATACGGGTTCACAGGGGAAGGGAGGATATGTCAGGCCGTCTTGTTAGGGCGTTAGATCGACCCCACTTTTGGTCCAGTCCTAGAATGTACCTCTTGAGAGCCAGGGTTGAGCGGCTCTAGAGATGGGCATTTCGAAGAAATCTTCAGAAAGGCCAGATGCACAGTGGTCAGTGGCTCTAGTATCAGAGTCAAGTGCTCTCCCCCATGGCGACACCTGAAAGGTCAATGTCCTGACCTCATTGCAAGACCTAAATAAGGTAAGCAAGTCTTGAACATCTACAGGTTATGTTTCTAGATCATATGTTCTAGAACATACCATGGTCATGCTATTTGACAAGAAAGAGTTATGTTCACAGTTAAGCACTCTCCATGAAGTATAAGGATTTATAGCTTCTGGAAAGGACCAGCTTCTAAGGCGGGTGTAGTTCACTGCAGGGGATACCAAGAAGGTAGCCCTTAGTCAAGGCAGCAGACTGTCAGATAAGACTGCAAGTTACACCACAGTCACAAGTCCCCACATATCAAAAGAACTAAATGTGACCTTAGCTAAGTACTATGTATTCCTCTATGGAGATATAGAAACAGGATAAGTGGGGACACTACATTGATTCAGAACGGCTCAAAGGTACAAGCTTCCCAGTGATCAGTGCAGACATGTCCCTATGGCGCCACCCCTTAAGGTGCACCCACTGGGACCCGACAAGGGCCACTCTCTGACGCGAGTTCCTGGGACTGTTTACAGGATCAGTATTTTTCTCCAGGATAGATACTAAGCTTAGTTTGAATTAAGATCCATTAGGTGTCTCAGGACACGATTTCCACTTGGGCTCCCAAAGTCCTCCAGAGTGGTCATGGGCCACCGCTTCTTGCAACAAGGAAGTTTTTACAGCTCTTGGAAGTCGTGACTAGTTTGATATCTTGCCCTTGGGACAGGAAAGCCAACTATGTCCTCCAGCAAATCCTGGCCACGTAGCACCAGGAGACTTGGAGTCCTAACCGCCCATTTAGGTGCCCAAGCGACCCCAACCAGCAGCCCAAGTCGTCCTTTGGGGGTACTTAGGTCAACCCTTAACCACTGCTTGGTTTGAAGATATAGACCATGGCTTATGAACTTGGTCAAGCCCCAGAAGTTTAGGTGGAATTCCCTTTTGTGATACGGTTCTTACAGAAGTATAACCAGGAAGATAGGTCGTCTATGGAGAGTCATCAAGAGACCAACTTCAGCCTGAATAAGGACCCTCAGGGGATACTGGCCCCAACTGCTTTAGAGTTGGAGTTCCCTGGTGGGTTCACTGAAGGGCAAGACTTGTTCTAGACGATCCTCCACAGGTTTCTCTAGGTTTCCCCAGGCACTGTGCCGAGGACAAGTACCTCGTCAAGGTTGCTCTACCAGGAGACGCCACCTAGTGATATAACTCGCCGGGGCCCCCATTTAATTATTCAGACACACGGGGACCTTTCCGGTTCAGAACTTTGCATCACCCATTGTCCCCTCTGGAGCATGTTGAGGGACAAGACTAGGACAGCCTCCCTGTATCAGCATGAACCAGCTAAAGATAGACACTGGCCCTTTAAGTGGGGATAGATTGCTGGGGGGAGGGGGGACACAGAGGGAAAGTTGGTTGACTCATGGCCACACAGCCGACCCCAGGAAGCCTGGGCTGTGCCAACCTCAGCCACTTTCAGCTTTGCATCATTGATGCCAGGGTGCCCTGCAGGTGTTCTCTTGAATGACAGTGACTCCTCTTCACTGGGCTGGATGCCGGGGGACAGCGTTGACACTCACTGCAGATAGCCCACAAGGTGAGCCAGCGGGGCGAGCTCCTTCTGCTCAGTGGGCCCATCAGACCTTGATGCTCGACTCCCTGTCTAAAGGAGGGCCCCAGGGAGAGCCTTGCCCCCGAGTTCCCTTGCCCTACTCCATCGGTTTCCATTATTGCAAAGAGGGTGTCCCCGGAGTCCAGCGTCACCTGCTGGTTTCAGGTAGGACATTCCCCCACCCTCACAGCCAAGGTGCCCAGTTTCAGTCTCCTGCTCCCAAATGCGCTCCTGCTCAGAGCGGCTCTGGTTCAGAACACCCGGAACGACACTCAGCCATTTACTGCGCCACGCCAGCACACTCTGCAACCGAGTCACAAACCCACCCGGGTCTAGCATCTATGCCCAGGTCTGATGCTGTGCCAGACCAGCCCACGGGGTACTCAGGTAAATAGGCCATCCTATGGCAAGCCCAGGGGAGTGGCATGGGGTCCCTGTTCATGGACCATTCTGATCAGTCTGAGGAATAGGGAGAACTCCAGAGATTCTGGCCACGTCCCTCCCCCAGTCAGCAACTACCGAGCCTGGTTCTTGGCCATTCCTGCCTTTGAGAGCTATACCAGCTGTCATGCACCATTAACTGGAGGGACAGTTTCCGCTTCTAAGGGACTCAGTGCACTCAAGGACGACCTGGCATGAGACATGATGTGTGCACCCTCATGACCATTGTCAGCCGTGGCCAAGACAGGCAGGCAGAGGCAGGAGGACAGGGCCTCCCCAGCCACTTGGATTCCTGCCAAGGATGACATCCTATCTGGAAGGCTACGTGACTTCCAGGTGCAGGAGTAAGCACCCCCACCCCTAGCTCTTAGGCAGTGGAATATGGGGACCAACAGATAAAAGGTCCTCGTCGCACTTGTAGGGTACTTGCCGACTCCCAGGTGGCCCCATTGGGGAGCCTCATCAGATTAGTCCACCTTGTTTTGCCATTTAAGCCACTTCCTCCTGTGGCTCAAGGTCACCTTGACAAACCCATATGCCTGACCCCTAAACGCTGGCCAGGTTTCACTTTCACAGGTTGAGATTTAAGGCACTTGCAGTGGGAGGCCAGGGCACTGGTCCCCCAAGGGGAAGCAAGATCCAGCATGGCAGACATTCTTCCTGTAGCTTGGACGGTGCAGGTGACCTCGTTTTGGGATTGGTGCATTGAAGGGCATCTCCCTGTCCTAAGATTGTTCAGTGTTTTAGTGGACTGTCCTGATAGGTAAGAAAGCTCACTTACAGGGCATCAGGGTTGGGGAGGGAAGTCAGGATCAAGACGTCACATGCCCACTGTCTAGTCCTGGAGGTGTTAACGCCAAGCCCTGAGGCTTTAGGCACACTTCTCCAGTACCAGAGAAGCCCTGGTTAGTCCTTTCAATGATCCCAGCTGATTGCTAAGAACTTCAACCAGGAGCCTGCTCAAGGTTAGGAGCAAGGTCAAAGATAATCGTCTTCCTTGACCTTTTGTAAGGCCAAGGGCTATAGCTTCTTTAGGAGACAGCTCAGTTTAGAAAGATGGCATAAAATCTTAAGAGGCCCACGTACCTGCAGATCCCACTCACCCAACCCCGTGCAGTACAGGTGGGGTAGCTATGCCTTCTCATTAAGGAAAAGGTTTCTAGGATTTGAAGCCAGCTCAGCCCAGGACTCGTCCGTTACTGCTTGACCTGGCATCTCATTTTAGTGCCAGATATGAGATGAACTGAAATCCCCTTCAAGGGCTGCAATTGGGGGGAACTTATGACCTCATAGTTGACACTCAGGAAGTGTCCAACATGGACAACTCCCAGGCACAACCACCCAAGTTGATCAAGAGGTCCTCAAAGCTCCCTCCTGGCTCTAGGGCCTCTGTGGTGGACAGCTTTGTCCATTGTGTGAGAGGTGGCAGGGCTTATGTGGAACAATTGTGCATCCCCATCAGAGTGCAAGTTGCTTAAGAATGTCTTCCATGTGCAACCCTCTTCCAATGGAGGCTGGCTTCCTTCACCGTACTGACTAGAGCCCTTGCTGTAGCTGGGCATGCAAGCCCATTGTGTGATTAACCCAGCACCTCCGGCGCCATTATTTGTTCTAGTTAGAATAGCCAGAGATCAGTAGAGCCCCATGATGCTGGATAGGCATCGTGAGCACCCGATAACAATGCCCGCCGCATCACCATTCTTGTGGGGACCCGATTCAGAGGGTCAGCCCCATGATCTAGAGAATTTAGAGGTGAAGATGAATCTCAGGGTTCCCCTTGCCAAGGAAAGTTGCAGGTTTTTCTCCTGGAGGTTCTTGTAACTGGGAGTCATCCACAGGTGGGCGGAGGGGCGAGCATGAGAACCAGCAAGGCTCCCAGGAGCTCGAGGGTTAACCCACTGCACCTGCAGGTTTGTAGTCCCTGATTATTTACTGCATGTGTGGACTTCACTAGCAGGACTTGCAGTACTGGAGCCTTGAGCTTGGAGTAAGGCTAACACATTGACAGTTAACCACACCACCCCTGGCCCCCAGGCCAGCTTCCCCAGGGGCTTAAGACTTGGGGTTTGCAGCCCAAAAAGGCAAGGCTACCTCCTTCCAGAGCAGATGCCCCTTGCCCAGCCCCCTCCCCTTCCTAGGGGAGACCTCACTAGCTGCAGGGTCCCCTGTTGCTTGTAAGTGGAAGCTTTAGTTTTCAGCCACCTTGGGCTGCCAACTCCCTTTCCAGCATATAAGGAGCTGAGATTGCAAGATAGGAGAAAATATTCAAGTCAGAAGCAAAGAGGCGAGTGGGGGGACTTAGGATCCAGCCAGGGCTTCCCCAGTAGCTGGGGTCACTATGCAGACCCAGGAGGTGATAAGATGGCCACCTTAGGCTCAGCCCTCTGAGTTCTCCCCCAGGTTAGCTCTTGGAGGTGAAGCCAGGCCTTCTCGGCTTCAGAGAGACCTGTGATCTAGAGGGAGACTATCATTGGAGCAGTACTGTCACTCAGGCAATGAAGCTAGGTACTACAGTCACTGTAGGTCTGATGGACTGGCAGAGAGGTGAGAGCTCTCCAGAGGCCCTAGGGCCTTGATGCTCCAGAGCAGGCCAGCCCTCCTCCAGCAGGATAAGCTTAGAAAGTCCCCCCACCCCATCAGTGCCTAGGCCAGAACCGGCTTCAACTATAACAGACTTGGGAAGAGAGATGCTTATGAAACCAGCTTCACGGGGTTTAGGACAGAGGCTTTTTTTAAAAAAAAAAAAAAAGAAAAAGAAAGGAACTCTGCTAACTAAACCCAGGCCAGAATCCTGCCCTGGGCCTTCTCTCTCCTCCCGCACTCCAGTTGGTGGGCTCAGAGCCCAGCGTCCCTGCAAGGTTAGAGAGCAACAGAGCTTCAAGGCAAGCTGCATGTGTGAGGTGCCCAGGCTAGGAACATGGTGTTTGTGAGCTTATAGCACGTCACCTGGCAGATCAGCCAGAAGGGCTCCTGTTCTCGTTACCCACCCTCCTGGGACTCACCATTATGTCCCACGGGGATCCTGCAGGTAGGCAAGATCAGTAAGTCCCCCTGCAGGTTAGACTTTGAGCAACTAGACTAAGAAGCAGAGAAGATGCTTTTGAGAGTTGAGTAAGAGCCAGCTTTTACTAGCAGAGTGCAACTCCCCGCCCCCGATGGCTCAGCTCCCTCCCCTCTTGGTCCTTCCCCCTCCCTAGACCTTGGCTCACAAGGATGCCAGAGCCCAGTGAAACTTTGCTCCAGAGATAGACCATCCCTTGAGTGCTCAATCCCCTGGATTCAGATTTTAAACATCTCTCCCGTCTCTAATAACTGCAGTGTTCTTTTTTCCTTCCCTGGATCAGAAAATGTTGAGCTTCTCATTTTGCCCAAGCAGTAGAACAGCAAAAGAATCAGAGAGAGAGAGGAACTCAGCAAAACGACCCGAACCCAGTCCCACCTCAGAGCAAGAGCAGAGCAGAGACAGCCCCTGAAGCCAGAGAGGGTCCTTTTAACCCTCCCCACTGGGTGTGATCCTCACGCCCACTGACTGGCTGCCCTCCTCCCAAATGCCCATCAGTTGGCCCCAGGAGCAGCTCCTGGAGGTATTCCAGTCCAGGTGCTGCTTGTAAGCCCAGCTCCCCCTGTTGCCTGTGATTGTCCACCGCATGGCCTTCCACTCTCGAAAGTATTCCATGTGGACAAATGGCCCTCGAATACAAACAGCAGTTGACTGGGCTGCCCAGCTAACAAAGCCCCCCGGCTAACAAAGCCATCTCAGCCCCTGGCTCCTTCCTGTCACCCCAACCATCATCCTCTAGCCACCTGAGTGTTGTTTGCTTCCTTTAACTTAGGGTGCTCTCTGGATAGCTGGAGGTGGGGGTTTTCATCTGTGCTTTTATCTAAGTCCTGATTAAACTATCCTACTTTAATCCACACCACCCTGGATCTAAACCCCGTCTCGGATGCTATCTTTGAACTCTGGATTGGTTCGTTTTCCTTTGCATGCCTCAGTTTCCCCATCAGGAACCAGGGTAATCCTCAAAACCTAGGGGTGGCAGAAAGATCAAGTGAGTTAGAGCAACAGGACCTGGTAATTAAGTCCTTTCTGCCGGTCTGTTCATTGCATTTTTGTATGTGTTAATTTGCTTCAGGCAGGCACCTGGAGCAGGTTCTCTTATTCCTATTATAGGGATCAAAAATGCTAAGGTTAAGACGCTCAACAAGGTCACCCAATAAGAGAGCGAAAGGTCTGGTTTTGAACTTGGGTCTAACTGTTTCCAAAATCCGTACAAAACAGGAGCCTGTATTGTATTTCTGTGAAACTGCTTGAATTGCAAGGGCGTCTCCTAGTTGCAGTGCAGAGGAATTTGCCCAAGTCCAGGTT
This sequence comes from Spermophilus citellus, assembly GCF_964194105.1. Lineage (NCBI taxonomy): Eukaryota > Metazoa > Chordata > Mammalia > Rodentia > Sciuridae > Spermophilus > Spermophilus citellus. The sequence goes on from NC_138184.1 coordinate 83,081,182, forward strand.
TCCCCTATTTATAACCCTTCTGATTGTGTGCCCTTTGATCACATCGCCTCTCAGGACGTCCTATTTCTAGACTGAAGAGGGGACATAGGGATGTGATAAAGTGGATGAGCCTTGTGGGTACACACCTCCCTAGAAGGTGGCTACAGATCCTATCCTTTTCAGAACTGTGTGGGACAGGACACCGAAAAGGTGGCTGTTCCAGTTTCTTGTTGTTAATGATTAAACTTAAGTAGTCTCAGGAGGATAGGGAGTCTAGGGGAATATGCAGTAAATATGAGAGTTGCTATGGCTGTAGCGCCAAGAAGCAGAGGTTTTCAGATGTTTTTTTTTTTTTTTTTTTGTCTATTCCTTCGCTTATTTTGTCTATAGTGCCCACAGTGGTGCCTACACATAGTAGGTGTTGAGGAAACACTTTGTCCTGGTAAATAGCAAGGAGCCGAGAACACAAGAGAGAGTGCCCCAGAAGGGATCAGGAGGTGAGCTTTGACACCAGACAAATGTGAACTCAGAGTCGGGCTGCATCCAGGTTTGCCTGGGACCATCCCAGGGACAAGACCTGGGGAGTCTTGCATCCCAGGAAAACCCTCAGTCTGGGTAAAAGAGGAGAGTGGGTCACCATATCCATGAATCACTAGATACTTGACCTTGTGACAATTCCTTCCCTTCCCTGGCCTCAGTTTCCTAGGCTGTAAAGAGGGGTGGCAATATTAAGTACCTCGTGGGTTACATGAGGATGAAATGAGATAATGCCCCTTAGTGCTGAGCACCTACTAAGTTCTACCGGGTAGTCGTTGTTCACATCACCATTACTTCTATTGACTTCAGGGTCTTGGAAATGTATCTCGCTTCCTAACAGATGCTCCTGGGCCTATTTGAATTAAGGTCCTTGGTTTTATGAGAGGAGGGAAGTGAGCCACAGGAAAGCCCAATACATCAGGGACGGTGTCTCTTGGACATTTTCCCCTGCAGAGATGGGATCTCCCTGCCCCCAGCCCAGGCTGCGCTCTGAGCAATCATATCTGGCGGCTCTGTGCTGATTGCCAACAGATGTTCCTCTGATGAACCTCACTGTAATCTCGGGGCCTTAATATAGTGCCGGGGCGTGATAAGTTTGAAATGTCTGTCATCGTGGCCTGTGAGGACCGTCTGCTCATTGTTCAAGTCTGTCTTCCTCTGACGGTTCCGTGAAGGGGGATTTATTTTGTTCTGTCCCCCCTTTGCCCCATACACCCTGAGCCCCAGTTACTGTCCAGATTCAAAGTCCGGTGTCAGAACCTTCTGCACAGTGTTTGGCCTCCTCTGATGGGGGGATGACAGAGGGAGGAGCTGGGGAGAAAGTGTGATTCAACCTTGGCCTGAAATCAATATTTCCAGGCTGCAGGCGTGCAGATTGCTGATTTTCTGATGAGGAGCTGATTCCTGGGGAACCCAAGGCAGATGTCTCTGGAGCAGGAGGCAGAGTGGGCATTGAGGACAGGAAGGGGTGGTGGGAGGCAGCTGGAGGCTCAGCGGGGAGCATCCACTTACAAATGCTCTGGGGGCCTGGACAGGAGAGAAGGAGCCAAGGGTGGAGAGACATTTCCAGGCCCTGTCTAGTCAGGTCTGGTTCCTCTCCATGATCTCTGAGCCCCACATGGAAGGTCTCACCAGTTGGGCCAGGTCAACAAGCTTTACTGAAGATTTTCTATGTGTCAGGCACTGGGGACATAAAGTGGAGTCAAACCCAGAGCCTACCATGAGGACCGCTCAAGAAACAGTTCACAGAGAGGGGGTTGGACATCCCACCTGGCACGGTCAGTCCATTGGCCATTGGGATCCTATCAAGTGGCAGCCAGAGGCTGGGTGTGATTTTTCAGAATACAGGATCCCTGTCTTGAATGATAATGAGAACCCAGGCTGAGCATTCCTAATGCAGATTTGACACCTGAAATGCTCCCAAACCCAAAATTTCTTTTGATTGACTTTTTAAAAACTTATAATTTTGAATATACATTGATTGGACCCATTAAAGGGTTTCATTGTGACATTTTATACATGAGTACCTGTGCTTTGATTGTATCCACCCTTCTAATTTCCATCTCTCACTCCTCCCGCACTCTCTGGTCCCTTTCCCCTTCCCTATGAGTTCCCTTTTACCTTTTTTTTTTTTTAAGAGAGATAGGGGGAGAGAGAGAGAGAGAGAGAGAGAGAGAGAGAGAGAGAGAGAGAGAAAGAATTTTTTAATATTTTTTTTAGTTTTCGGTGGATATAACATCTTATTTTTTTTTTTTATGTGGTGGTGAGGATTGAACCCAGTGCCCATGCATGCCAGGTGATTGTGTTACTGCTTGAACCAGATTCCAAACCCCCCTTTTATTTTGTATCATCTTGTTTTTATTTATTTTTCTCTATATTGCATCTAGCAGAGGAAACACAGTTACATTTTTTTTCCTGGGTCCAACAAACTTTGCTTTACATATTGATCTCCAGGTCACCCCACTTTCCTGCAGAAGACAAGAATTTTATTCTCTTTTATGGCTGAATAATACTCCACTGTGCATACAGACCCTGTTTTCTTTTATCAGTTCACCTACTGAAGGGCATCTCGGCTATTGTGAACACTGCCACTATGGAACAAGTATGCAGGTATCTCTTTTATGTTTACTTTGACTCCAAAACTTTCTGAGTGATGACATGATGTTCAAAAGTTTGGGTTTTGGAGCCTTTCAGGTTTGGGATTTTGGGAGTAGGGATACTCAACCAACGTGATTTTGGAGTCACTGGGCTCTAAAACCTAATTTTAACTTTGCCACTAAGGCACTTATACATCCAAATGCCAGTTAATTAAATTTTCCGGTTGTTAAGATACTAGGGGGAAAACATCTATTTCCTTATGATACTCTTAAAGAAGATCTATTTAGCTCCACACTTAGGGAAAGAATGGAGCTGGGGTTTTCATCATATAATCAGAGCAACACAGAGAATTCAAAGAATCTGTTGCATAGAGATTTCTCATTTTGTTGGAATTAACCTGTGGTCTATGGTCCTCCTCTCCACAATAAGCTCTTCAATCCTCTGATATTCACTCAGGGGAATTTAATCCACATAGAATTCACACTGCCCGGCAGCCACCCCAAAGAAATGACCTTAAAAGGACTTATTCCCGCATGGAAATATCATTGCCTGAGATATTTGAGGATGGGAGAAAAGCTAAAAACCAAATGCTTCAATAAGGAGAGAGAACCTAAATAACCCTCTTCGTGCACTTTTCCTGAATTAGACCTGGGGGTTGGCCATCGCTGTCTGCTGAGGGCTGCATAGTGAATATTTTAGCTTTGGGAAGCCCAACACGGTCCAGACTGCAACTACTATGCTGTGCCCTTGGGAGGGAACAGCAGGTGTAGACAAATACCCTGCTCTGGGGGTCAAGTACTCTTTGTTTATAAACACAGATAGATGGTGGGCCCCTGAATTTGTTGGTAGTAACCATTGGGAGGATTTGAACCTGGTGACCTTACCTCACAAGGTGGTGTTAACCTTTTTTCCAATGGAAGCGTAATATCAATGTATAATCCTAATAAGTAGCATCAGTCCAAAGCTTCTGCAGTGCCCTTACCTACTGCATGCTAGCTCACGGAACTCTCTCCCACACTGGAAGAAGATATAGCCTCACCTTCAGTTTTGGCCCATCAAGCCCCCTCAAATCAGGTTCAGTGAATAAATTCCCCTTCTAGGGATGAGAGAAGAGAGGCTCCGAAGATTTAGTCATTTGCTCCAAGATACTGAGCATATAAGAAGCACTCAGCAAATGTCACCCCGAGACCACGCCAGAGTTTGAAGCCAGGTCTGCCTCCAGGACCCCCCTGCTGCTTTGTATGGAGACCTGAGCCCTGTTCCTTCCAGGTAATACCTGAGTGACTCATCAAACAATGACAGTAATGGCTCCTGCCAACCAGACAGAATGCAAAGAGTAAATCCAGGCTCTGAGATCAGCCCCATGACTGCCTGGTACCCAGCAAGGCCTCAATAAGTGTCTCAGATGACATGGTTGTGGAACCACCCAGCGTGTGGCATGAGAGCAAGGAGCTTCTTGTGGCCCGGATGTTGGGTTTGGGTTGGGGGGACCGTGGGGCGCTATACTCAGGAGGGTTGAATGGGGCTAAGCTGTACCAGGCCTTACAGTGTGATTCCCAGTGACTGGAGTCTGTCTGCGTCACCCAGGTGTTTGTTAAAATGCAGACTCCTGGGCCCTCTGGTTGGACTTTCTGTTTGGTAGATCCCGGTTGGGACCTCAGGTTGACATTTTCAACAAGCCCCCTAGTGGTTCCAGTGCCCTAGTAAGTCTGAGTGACCCCAGAGTGTAATAGGAACATTACGCTGTGACACTTGATGGTCTGAGCAAGGGGGACACTGAAGGGCAGTCATCATGGAAGATGGGGGTCCATGCACCATTTTAGGATGGTGAGTCTGTCGGAGGTGTGAGGGGTTAGAGAGGAAAATGAGGAGGCCCTGTCCTAGTCCAGCTATGAATGGTCCACTTCAGGGTCTCCATGGGGGGTGTCTCAGCAATGGCAACAGTCTCTGGGGACCCAGTGTCACAGGACACACAGGGAACCAGGAGTCTCTTTTTCCACAATGCCTCTCTTCTCTTCTTGAGCAAGTCTGGTTGACAAGACTCATGACAACAGTGGCCTTGTATTAAGCATTCTTTCTGGGTCTGGTTCCAAACATTTAGCATCCATCCTCCCGTCCATCATCTGAGCAGCCCTGCAAGCTGGTTTCCATTATCCTCCCAAGAGACTCAGAGAGGGTGAGTCACTTGCCCAAAGTCACACAGATGGGAAGACCCAGAGCAGGGGTTGAGCTTGATGCTGTCTGAACTCAAAAATTATAAGCCTTCCTACCTTCCCAAGGATGTCCACCCATTCTGTTCCTCACCTGCTCTTAGGGGTGCTCCATGGGGCCACCAATTTGTCCATCCACACCCTCTGTCCCTCCCAGCATTCCTTGCCTCAGGGGCTATTTCTCCACCCAGTGGCTCAGAGATCCAGGCACCTGCCATCTTGTGGCTCTGCCTTCCTCTCGAGTCTCTTGGTTTAATGCCAAGGGATGGCAGAAACATGGTGACCCTGACTCTGATTTCATGGGAGACCAGCTCCCCCAGCTCTCCAGCCCTGGAACGGTGGTGTCTTCAACTGTTCCTGATTCCCAGGTCCCCTCTCTCCTCCCCTGGTGCTCCCTATCCACCCCTTGGAGGCTCAGCTCTTCTAGCTCCTGTGTGACCAGTCTCCTGGACTGTCCTGAGTCTCAGGTGGTTTCTGTGCTCTGGTTGGACCTTGATGGATGTGGCAGCTGCAGGTGAAATCAGCATGCCACACCCACGCTGGCTGTCCCCCACCCTGCTCAGGACCCCTCCTCAATCCTCATCCACCATCAGAGTCCACAACTGCCTACGGTGGGCAACGGGGAGGCTCTCATAGGGTCTTTGTACAATAGTGAAGCTTCCTACTACACTATTTTGCCTATGTTTCTGGGGACCCAAGACCTAGTTATGGGCTAAACCCTGCCCGGCACCCTGCCCACTGAGGGTTCTCCCTGCAGGCACACAGGGCTATCCTTGCCAAGAGCCCACATGCCTTGCCTTGTCTGACCCTGAGCAGGTGTGGCCTCAAAATGCACAAACCTTAAGTGGTACGCTCTTGATGGGTAGGTCCCATTAAAAGGGTCCAGGGAAACGGTCTGTCTCTAATGCAGACAGAGCCCCTCATTTCCTCACAGTCCAGGGAGCAGAGACACAGGGCCCCCAATATGTGAACTGGTGTTTTCCTCCTGACCCATTTGTAGTCAGCCGGGGACATCCTGGAGCCTCTGCCCTTAATGGCAGAGGATGCACAGAACTGGGGCCCCTGGTCCCATGTCCTTGAGACTCAAGAGACGTGGTGCAGCAAGAAGCCCTCCCCACCCCGTGGTGGACATTTGCTCTGACTCAGAGCTGTGGAAACTATGCTTTTCTCCAGTAGCAATCACGGTTCTGTGACTCTTATTGTGTCTTTGTTGTGGGTGGCAGGAAAGATACTCAGAGGCCACAGTGTGGATCTCAAGAGCCATGTCACTAGAGCAGCCTCTCTCCTGCCTTCTTCCTGTGCATATTTCCAGTTCCTCACCCCCTCTTCATTTACTGTTTTGTGCTGTCTCACTGTATCCCATGAGGCACCCACAGGCTCTACACCTTTCCATGGTGCTTGGACCAATTTACACCCCTCTGGCCATTTGTAAGTACTTTTTAAAATTACAAACACGAATAACCTTGAACCCAACAATTGCATCCTCGGAAAAGTATCCTGGAGACTAATGTGCACACATGGGATGAGATGGGATTGGGGATTAGAAATAACCCCAATTTCCACCAGTGGGTGACTGGTACAACCATACAAAGAATATTATGCTGCTCTGAAAGAAACCAGGGAGTTCTCTATGTCTTGGTGTGGGAAGAAAGCTAAGATAACTGAAGTAGGAAAAATACTATGCAGAGGGATGGTAAAACTCACTTCCTCTCTGGAAAAGGAGAGATGAGAATTTACATGCACATTATTTGTTCATGCAGAAGGAAACTCTGGAATGGTAAGAAACTAAGAAAAGTGACTTGGGGAGAATGGAGTGTCCATTGGGAAGATGAGAGAGAAGAACAGGAGGGAATTTATTAACTTCATATGTCTTATTGTCTGGGGTGTGAGCAAAATGATGTCTTCAAAACACTAAACAAAAATAAAAGGGTGGGGAGGAATCAAAAAAGAGAAACAGAGTGAGAGAGAGGACATGAGCCTCCGCTCTCTACCTGGGTGATCTTGGGCATGTCACTGATTTTCTTTGCAAGGACTATAAAAAATAGAATTGCAATAAAAAAATAAGCCTTCTAAGATATTTTTGGAACACAGTGAGAATGGAGAGAGAGAGAGAGAGAGAGAGAGAGAGAGAGAGAGAGAGAGAGAGAGAGAGAGAGAGAGAAAGGGAGGGAGAGAGGGAGAGAATCTCACAAATGACTCTACATGACTTTAGAATCTCAAGGCTGCAGGAATCTGAAGTGGATCTTATTTTTAGTGGGAAATTAGAGTAGCAGTTGCTGCTGCTCTGAGGTCAGGGACCAGGCTTTCTAGTTGGGCTTCTTTGACAGGTTTTTATGTGATTTGGGGAAGATAGTTTTGACCCCTCGGGCTAATAAATATCACTCCCTGATCCATTTTCCAAAATTTTCCACAGTTTTCCAAAAAACTGTTTTCTTGATGGAAAGGATTTTTTTTTTTTGCAGTGGTCTTTGATAATTTGAGTCCTTTCACCTCCATACTTGCAATCTGGTGGTTTATTCCTTTGAAATACAGCAGACTCTTTCAAAGTACAGAAAAGCACAAAGGCACAAAGCTCAAACCAAATTAGAATCAACCCTTCCACTCAGACAGCTCTTAATATTGTTGGTGTGTAGAATCCCACGATCTTCCTGTGTGATTAAACTTTAAAAAGAAATCATAATTCAATTCCATATGAAGACACACCTTTATAACTTAGTAATAGGCCATTAAGATGTGTGGTTATTGATTACTCTTCGGTGACATATTTTGGAAGGACCGTTTATCTTCATCTGGCCTCTGAGTCAGTCCCTCACATGCCGTAATTAGTTGCCTCTGGTCCATGCTCTTACCCATAATGTTGCCACAAACATCTTCCACATGCAAACTGTGCAGATTTCTGGATCCAACGTATGACAGTTTTTATGGCTCTTTCTGTAATAGAGCCATTTCAGAGGCTGTGATTTACTCTATCAATTTAATTGATTCTCTGCTGCCTTTTCAAGGGACTCATTAGGGACCCCGGTTCTGTTTTGGTTCACCACCGAGCAGAGATTTCATTTTCTCTAATTGGAAAAGATTTGGCCAGGAGAAGAACCTCAGTGATGGTCACTAATAACGCCTTTGATCTGCCTCAGGGAACGTCAAAATAAGTTTACCCCCTTTCTTATGACTTGAAATTCAATTGTCCAGTGAGCTCTCTCTGGCCGGCCATTATTGACCTTGCAGACATTAAAGACTGTCATGGGATGTGCTTGGAGCCATGGAGCCTCCCATCCTGAATCTGCATGTGGTATGGACACTCTGCCTCCCACATGGCCACCGGGCCTCTGAGTACCTGAAATGATGGCCCCATAAATCACTGCAGGACGGTGTTCTGATCAATGTCAACGCGTGTGTGATGATGGTTCCCTGAGAAGATATCACCCACACACTCCAGGACACTCACACAAGGATGAAATCAACCAAGGATGCATTTCTGACAGCATCACCATCCTTAGGCAGCACATGCCCGCATATTCAAATTAAGCTGTATTAAGTGGAGAATCCTCCTCCCCACCCACATCAGCATGTTCAGAATTCCCTAAGTGATGTGCCTTGGGTTGGGCTCCCTAGAGGAGAAACCTGAGATGGAGATGTTTATCCAACAGAGGCGTCAGGGGGAGAGCTCTTTAGAGAAAATGAGTTTCAGGCCAAGGGCGAGCCATTCAGCTGGAATCTAGTCTTGGCCAGATCCTTTGAGGAGCTCAGAAACAAGAATGTCATCTGAGCCCTGTCCCCTGTCCCCTATGCAAGGACATGGCCTTCTGTGCCTGTGTATGTTGGTCACTGGGAGCTGCTGCTCCTGGCTGGGGGGTACCTAGTTGCAGGGAGGTGATGCTTGCCTGCCTTCAGATGGGTGCATCAGCCAAGGACAGGGTTCGGTGGGGAGCAAGCCCCACTGCACCAGGCAGAAACCCGTTGATGGTCCAGGAAAGACTGAAGTCCCTCTGAAGCAGGCCAGAGACCCCCTCACCCAGAAGACCCTTACCATAATTAAGCAGAAACCCCCACCATATTTGTAGCATCGGAGAGCTTTGTGCACAGGACATCTGCAGAAGGCATTGTGGTCAGCAGCTGTCCCTTTGTTTATAAACACCAGGTTTGCAGAAAACACTTGTGAATCCCCCATCTGAATAGAGAATGGAAAGAAATGCACTTGTCATATGAACCTCCCAGCCCCGCCCTCCACACTGGGTGTCAAGTTCAAAGAATTTCCTTACTCTTTGTTTAGAGGAAGAATTCTTAGGTGACAGTCACCTCTGAACCCTGTGGTCAATCAACCTGCTTCCTGAAAATTCTTCAGGTGTTTAGCCTCTTCTGTCCCACTTCACCATGGGCAGTCATGCCACACAGCTGTGCTTCTGCAGTGGCCACAAGCCCACCCAGATTTTATGGGGAACCCTACCCTATGCTTTGGTGGAGGAACCACAAGGCCACATGTTGAAAGGACCACGTGGAGTGTGATCATGGTGAGGCCCATATTCATCAAGTGGCATCTGCCGCCATATTGAATTTGACCATCTTGTTTTTTTTTTAACTGGAGGGTTTCTCCAGCTGTGTTAATTAACACCTTATTCTGATGTTCACATTTGCATGATCACTGTGTTGATTTCTACCAGTTCTTGTTTGAGCCTGTTCTCTATATGGGATTTTTTTTCTTTGCTTCATGTTTTGGTTTCTTTCCTGCCTCCCATTCCGTCAACTGCCATTTATGTTCTCTTCCCACACCCAGCACCGTGTGGAAGTTGTATGTCATCTTACTCTCTTGCTAGTTAAACCCTGACATTTTGAACAGGGTCATTTGACTGAAAGTCCAAAGGCATCAATGATTCTATCAAACCATACAAGAATCTTAACATGCTCCCATCGAAGTGTTCCCTACCCTGATTCTCGCAATCTAATTCTTTTATTTTTTTAATGGTACTAGGGATTGAACTCAGGCACTCAACCACTGAGCCATATCCCCAACCCTTTTTTTGTATTTTATTTAGAGACAGGGTCTCACTGAGTTGCTTAGAGCCCCACTTTTGCAGAAGGTGGCTTTGAACTCGTGATCCTCCTGCCTCAGCCTCCTGAGCCTCTGGGATGTCAGGCTTGCAACACCTTGCCTGACCCCATCATGATTCTCAATGTTATCTTTGTCTAGTATTTTAGTTTACACACATGTGATAGTAGGAGCAAATGTGACTTCATTTTGTTTTATGACTTCATCCTGTAAAACAACCATGCCAAGTAAAAGAGTCATGACTGGAGCAAGATGTTCTTTTCTTTTTGCTATAGAAACCTTTAAGAACACGGAATTACCTAATGGGGGATTGTTTCTGTAACTAGGGTAACAGGACTCTGTTTCTGTAACTGGGGTGACTGGGTTAACTGTGATTGGTTAGGCTTCCCTCCGCTTGACCACACTGTCTCGCTTCTGTAACCTGGCTTGCTTGCATTGGCTAGACCCCCTGAACATCCCTTTTGCAGTTTTCAGGCTTATAAGGAGTGCCCTTGCAATTGTTCGGGGCTGATCAGGGGAACAGCTTTATGTTCTGGTCAGCCGCAACCGGTGTGCTTCAATAAAGGCTTGATTCGATTATACGTGAGTGGTCTGGAAGTCAGTTTATGAAACCCTGGGACAAAGCTTCAACTATAACACACACACACACACACACACACACACACACACACAATTACACAATTTTTTTTTTGGTGGGGGTACTGGAGATTAGATCCAGGGCACTTAATCACATCTCTAACCCTTTTTATTTTTTATCTCGAGACAGATCTTACTAACTTACTGAGGATCTGGCTAAATTGCTGAGGCTGAATTTAAATTTGCAATCCTCCTGCCTCAGCCTCCTGGGCTGCTGGGATTATAGGTGTGCATCACCCCTAGCTAGTTGTGTATATATTTAAACCTTATCAGTTTGTTTTAGAGAACATAATAATTTAATTTTCTGATATATTTATTGAAATCTTGCTATTCTTTCTTATAAATCCTTCCTTTTCTTTGCAGAAATTCTTCAGGAATGTGTTAAGGGGGTGTTTTTGAGGGATACCATTCCTCAGTTTTTGTTTGAAAACATGTTTATCTCACCTGCACCACTAATCAACTGGATGTGTAACTTTAAAATGGTGATTATCTTTCCATTAACACTTTGAAGAAATTTTGTTATTATCTCCTGGGGTTCCTTATTGCTATCTAAAAGCCTTCTGTCAGCATAAAAATTTTTGTGCTTTAATTAGCAATTCAATTTGTACTCATACCTTGAGACTTGGCCAAATGAAGGAATATGCTGTGTAGATAATCTCTCTTTTCTCACTGATTACTTTGAAGATATTCTCTTTGTGAGGATTTCATTATGTGCTTAAGCACATGATAACACTTCGTTTTTAAAGATTTGTATATTCCCTCAGTTCTGGAAAATTTTAACACTCACATATTTGATTATTTTTAAAATTCTTTTTAATTTGACTTTCTGGAGATTCTTTCTGACCTCTATTACACTTTTATCCCCCATCCTTCCTAACTATTAACCTGTCTATCAAATTTTCCATGTTTGTCTCTGTGTGCTATATATATTCTGGTTAATTCCTCAGTTTTGTTTTCCAGTTTACTAAGTTGCTCTTTAGCTGTGTTTAATCTTTACAGATTCCCATCCATTCAATTTTTGTGGAGTATATTTGCAACGACTCTGAGTCCCATGTTATGCTTTATCTAGTTGAGCTGTTCTTTTTTCACTGCATTATATTATTGTGGCTTCTCATTGTTCTTTTTTTAATAATTTTAACATGTTTGTCTAATAGTGCTAAATAATTTATGACTTTGAGTTATCACTACGTTGGTCTATTTTCTGCTGACTCAGTTTTATACTGCTTTATTTTATGTGTAGATTGAAGTGGTGTGTGTGTGTGTGTGTGTGTGTGTGTGTGTGTGTGTATCAACTCATCCTCAATTGGAATTTTTTGCTCATGCACTTATCCACCTCAGTTTCTGGATATGTGCCTACAGTCTGGATTTGCCTTTTTTTCCCTAATACTCCAAAGTCTGCCCCATGGATTGTGTGAATTTGGACTATATTCCTACATATAAAGGATCTGATCTTTCATTGGAATTTTAAAAACATTCTTACCCAGAGGGCTAGGCAGATCTGGACCTCATGCCACTTCCCTGGGTGGGGGCTCTGTGTTCATGGAGAACACAGCTCCCTTAAGGGCCTCAAGTCATCTCAATCCCAGATCCATCCCCTCTGACCCTAAAAGGCTATCTCTTCTGTCCCCATGTGGCTATTAGAACCCTAGATTCAGGTTATTCTGGCCTGTACCAAGCCCAGCATCTCCTCAGGCTGCTGTGGCATGGGCTCCCATGACAACTCCCATGACTTGGAACTCAGTCTCCCTTTCTGTCACCTGGCAAGGCTGGCTTCATGAGCTCAGCCATCACCCTCTTGATAGTCTGGTTAATTCTACCTTTGACTCTGAGTAAAGCCCAACAGGACCACAGGGCATGTGTGGGAGCAGAGGAGCCCTGTGGAATATGTGTGCCTTCCAGGTCCCGATGCTCTCATAAGGTGCTGAGAAGTCCCTGAGAGCACAGGGTTCTGTTGAACCCAGGAAGGGTCACCAGGGGAATGTGCTGAGTCCGCAGCCACGGACAGCTGGAAAAATGCCACATTTTTTCTTGAAATAAGAAATTGCATCAAATGCACAGAGAAGCCAATGGCATGCTAAGAAAGAGACCAGCAAGGAAGCCCATCCTGGCCTCTGCCCTTCACATCACCCCCTGTGTTCACCAATCACCTGTGCTGCCGATGGTGACATCAGAGGAAAGGGGAAAGTGGGGCACACCATAGTCTCGTTTCCTCCCTTCCCTTCCTCCCTTACCTGTAAGCTGAAGGTACAGGGGGTAGGTCGAATGTGCACGTATCGGGACATGGAGGCAGAACAGATGAGGACCCAGCCCTGACTTTCTGCTCCTGGGACATCTGGCGGGACGCACATGCCACATCAGCTCTGGAGCACAAATTGTCAACTCGGGCGATTCTGTGGAGGATCCCCGGCTCCTGCCTCTGCATTGAAAGTTGACATCCTGTGACGTGAAGATAGTAAAATTTGTGCTTGAGATTTCAGATTCATTTTTTTCTACTTACAATAATATCAAACATTGATTTAAAAAAATGAAAGAAAGAAAAAGAAAAACACCAACAGGCATCAAGAAGGAAATCACAGAGGAAGGGAAAAGTCTTACCCTGTAGGACCTCTCAGCACTCCTGCTTCCTGCTTTTTGAACAAAGACCCTGTATTTTCATTATTCTTGGGGTCAAGCAAATTATAGAGCGGGTCTGAGCACTTTCCTGTATATTTTATTTAATTTTTTTTTTAACTAAAAATCCTTTGTTGTTCAGTCTTCCATCAGCATTGACCTTGGCCTTTCAATTTGCTTCTATTTCCCGCCTGCCCCCAACCCCGCTGCTCACCAAGCTCTCAGGTCAAGATCTGAAAAAGACCCCAGATGGGAACTGAGCCGAGGCTCAACTCAGGCCCCCAGGAAATGCAAGGGTGGCCCTGGCCGAGGGCTGTCTGCTCCCATTTCCTAAAGAATGGCCACCCCTTCCTGGGGCCTCTGTGGTCCCCTCCTCTACTCGCCTCCCTCTTAAGGGCAGTTCCTTTTCTGGCTAGCTCTGCACCCACAAATTCAAGAGGGGGGGATTGTGAGCACATACAAGAGGGGGTCAGGGGCTAGGGGTGCCAGGACGGCAGCTCTAGTGGGAGTCTGCCTGAGACTTGTTGTGACTGAGTTTCCCCAATGGCGAGTCCAAGTGCCTTCCAAATAAAGGCATGGAATGGAAAGTTCTGGAAGAAACAAAGGGGAGTGGGGGAGGCAAGGAAATAGGAAAAATCATCCCCCCAAAAATGAGGGGCCGAATTGGACCTCAGTCCAGCCCCTGTTCCTCAGCCCAGGGCTCCTTTAAGGAGACCCCAGCTGTTCTCCAGACACACAGGGCAGTTCCTGAGACCTGGGTCATGCCCTAGCTCCAGGGGACCAATAACTTCTGCACCTGGAAAACCCATACCCAGCTCCAAATTAATCTACTTAATGAAAGAAGTAGAAGGAACAGGCTTGTGTACAGCGTACTCTCCCAGCCCCCCTCTGGGTTTCACACAGTCCATCTCCACCTACATTTAACATGGGATTGCATCTCTGGAGTCTTGATTCCGGAACATTCCAGGACTCGACCAGGTACTCGTCCCGTGGATCTGGAAGATAGTGCATCGGAAGGTCAAAGGACCCACAGGCCACCGACTGGAGTTCTCAGATTTCACCCCTTACAACCTTAATTAAAACTATATACCATGCCTGTCAGAGACCCTATGTCAACACTCAGCACCTCCCAGACCTCCCAGTCCCCTCCTGGCCTGCAGAGAATGACTTCCTGGGCTGGGCCAGGTCTTGGGGGGGACTGTGGAGTTGGACAAAGAAACAATATGCGTTTGGGAACTGGATCAACCTGAGTCTGAACCCCAAGGATATTCTCTTGTGTCTTAAGTGTTTAGGGTCAGATGATGTCATCTCTCTGAGCCTCCGTACTCTCATCTTAAAATGGGACACCACAAGGCCTACCTAAAAGGGACGTCAGGAAGAGGGGTAGGCAGCTTCGTGGCGAGGACAAGCTCCCTGAGGAATGGCCAGCAGGGGCGGGCTTTGAACCAGCATGTGTTCCATGAATGAAAGAGTGTGGCATCAAAGTCACCCAAAAGCATTTCCCACCCCTTCCTTCTTCTTTACCGCTCTCCTAGTCTGAGCTGGAAAGTTAGGAATCCACTGCTTCCGTGAAGACTGGAGTCTCCATCTTTCCCTCCTTGAAATGGGGAGAAATAAGAGCGCCTGCCTCCTTGTTGGATTATGAGGGTATCGTGACACCTTGGGTAAAGCTCTCTAGGGTCTAGAAGAATGTCCTTCACACCTGCTAGTTGCCTTTACCATTTTCCATCTGATATGTGGAAGGCACCCCAGAGCACCTGGGTCTTCCTGCTTCCACTCTTGCCACCCACATCTACTTATTGTTTATAACAGCCAAAATATTTCTCTGTAATTGGCTTTCTCTGCCTAAAATCCTCAAAGGTTCCCCGTTGCCCTCCTAACACAGACTTCAAGGTTTGGCCACATCTACTACTGGACCCCTCTCTCTTTGCTTCCTGGCCCTCCAGTTGGCTTCTGCTATACTTAGTGCGACAGGGACTTTGCATATTCTGTTCCTCTCTCTGCCCCCTTGGCCTGTGAATTCCAGCTCAAATGGCCCTTCTGTGGCAACAGGGACTATGGAAGAGTTCTCTGCTACTTATACCCTGAGCGTCACACACCTGTTCTTTGGGTGTTGCCTCTGTGTGACCTGACATTTCATGGAGTAGCACCCAACGGTCCCCCCAACCCAAACCCAACATCTGGGCCACAAGGAGCTCCTTGCTCTCATGCCACATGCTGGGTGGTTACACAACCACATCATCTAAGACCCTTATTGAGGCCTTGCTGGGTACCAGCCAGACACGGGGCTGATCTCAGAGCCTGGATTTACTCTTTGCATTCTGTCTGGTTAGCAGAGGCCATTACTGTCCTTGTTTGATGTAGTCACTCAGGCAATAACTGGAAGGAACGGGGCTCAGTTCCTTTAGTCTCCATACTAAAGCAGAAGGGGGGTCCTGGAGTCAGACCTGGCTTCAAATTCTGGCTTGGTCTCGGGCTGACATTTGTCGAATGCTTCTTCTATGCTGAATATCTTGGGGCAAAATGACTAAATCTTCCCCAAGAAGGGGAATTTATTCACTGAGGCTGATCTGAGGGGGATCCCTGGGCCAAAACTGGAGGTGAGGCTACATCCTCTTCTAGTGTGGGAGAGAGTTCCGTGAGCTAGCATGCAGTAGGTAACGGCACTACAGAAGCTTTGGACTAATGCTCCTTATTAGGATTATTCATTGATATTATGCTTCCGTTGGAAAAAAGGTTAACACCACCTTGTGAGATAAGGAAACCAGGTTCAAATCCTCCCGGTGGTTAGTTACCAACAAATTCAGGGGCCCACCATCTACCTGTGTTTATAAACAAAGTGTATTTAACCCCCAGAGCAGGCTATTTGTCTACACCTGCTGTTCCCTCCCAATGGCACAGCATAGTAGTTGCAGTCTGGACCGTGTTGGGCTTCCCAAAGCTAAAATATTCACTATGCAGCACTTAGCAGAAAGCAATGGCCGACCCCAGGTCTAATTCAGGAAAAGTGCATGAAGAGGGTTATTTATGTTCTCTCTCCTTATTGAAGCATTTGGTTTTTAGCTTTTCTCCCATCCTCAAATATCTCGGGCAATGATATTTCCATGTGGGAATAAGTCCTTTTAAGGTCATTTCTTTGGGATGGCTGCTGGGCAGTGTGAATTCTACGTGGATTAAATTCCCCTGAGTGAATATCAGAGGATTCAAAAGCTTATTGTGGAGAGGAGGACCACAGACCACAGGTTAATTCCAACAAAATGAGAAATCTCTATGCAACAGATTCTTTGAATTCTCTGTGTCGCCCTGATTATATGATGAAAACCCCAGGTCTGTTCTTTCCCTAAGTGTGGAGCTAAATAGATCTTTTCCCCTAGATGTTTTTCCCCTAGTATCCTAACAACTGGAAAATTTAATTAACTGGCATTTGGATGTATACATGCCTTAGTGGCAATGTTAAAATTAGGTTTTAGAGCCCAGTGACTCCAAAATCACGTTGGTTGAGTATCCCTACTCCCAAAATCCCAAACCTGAAAGGCTCCAAAACCCAAACTTTTGAGCATCATGTTGTCACTCAGAAAGTTTTGGAGTCAAAGTCAACATAAAAGAGATACCTGCATACCTGTATCCATAGCGGCGCTGTTTACAACAGCCGAAATGCCCTTCAGTAGGTGAAGTGATAAAAGAAAATAGGGTCTGTATGCACAGTGGAGTGTTATTCAGAAATAAAAGAGAATAAAAATCCTGTCATCTGCAGGAAAGTGGGGTGACCTGGAGATCAATATGTAAAGCAAAGTTCCTTGGACCCAGGAAAAAAAATACTGTATTTTCTCTGCTAGGTGCAATATAGAGAAAAATAAATAAAAACAAGATGATATAAAAGTAAAAGGGGACTTGTAAGGAAGTGGAAGGGGACCAGAGAGTGCGGGAGGAGTGAGAGATGGAAATTGGAAGGGTGAATACAATCAAAGCACATGTACGCATGTATAAAATATCACAATGAAGACAGTAATGAGTCCAATGAATGTGCATTAAAAATTATGATTTTTTAAAAGTCAATCAAAAGAAGTTTTGGGTTTGGGAGCATTTCAGATGTCAAATCTGCATTAGGAATGCTCAGCCTGTGTTGTCATTATCATTCAAGACAGGGATCCTGTATTCTGAAAAATCACACCCAGCCTCTGGCTGCTGGTTGATAGGATCCCAACGGCCAATGGACTGACCGTGCCAGGTGGGATGTCCAACCCCCGCTCTGTGAACTGTTTCTTGAGTGGTCCTCATGGTAGGCTCTGGGTAGACACCACTTTATGTCCCCAGTGCCTGGCACAGAGAAAATCCTCAGTAAAGCTTGTTGACCTGGCCCAATCGGTGAGACCTTCCATGTGGGGCTCAGAGATCATGGAGAGGAACCAGACCTGACTAGACAGGGCCTGGAAATGTCTCTCCACCCTTGGCTCCTTCTCTCCTGTCCAGGCCCCAAGAGCATTTGTAAATGGATGCTCCCCGCTGAGCCTCCAGCTGCCTCCCACCACCCCTTCCTGTCCTCAATGCCCACTCTGCCTCCTGCTCCAGAGACATCTGCCTTGGGTCCCCCAGGAGTCAGCTCCTCACTAGAAAGTCAGCGAATCTGCATGCCTGCAGCCTGGAAATATTGATTTCAGGTTGAATCAACTTTCTCCCGAGCTCCTCCCTCTGTCATCCCTCCATCAAAGGAGGCCAAACACTGTGCAGAAGGTTCTGACACCGGACTTTGAATCTGGACAGTAACTGGGGCTCAGGGTGTATGGGGCGAAGGGGGGACAGAACAAAATAAATCCCCCTTCATGGAACCGTCAGAGGAAGACAGACTTGAACAATGAGCAGACGGTCCTCGCAGGCTCGATGACAGACGTTTCAAACTTATCACGCCCTGGCACTATATTAAGGCCCCGAGATTACAGTGAGGTTCATCAGAGAAACATCTGTTGGCAATCAGCACAGAGCCACCAGATATGATTGCTCAGAGCGCAACCCGGGCTGGGGGCAGGGAGATCCCATCTCTGCAGGGGAAAATGTCCAAGAGACACTGTCCCTGATGTATTGGGATTTCCTGTGGCTCACTTCCCTCCTCTCATAAAACCAAGGACCTTAATTCAAATAGGCCCAGGAGCATCTGTTAGGAAGCGAGATACATTTCCAAGACCCTGAAGTCAATAGAAGTAATGGTGGTGTGAACAACGACTACCCGGTAGAACTTAGTAGGTGCTCAGCACTAAGGGGCATTATCTCATTTCATCTTCCTATAACCCACCAGATACTTAATATTGCCACCCCTCTTTACAGCCTAGGAAACTGAGGCCAGGGAAGGGAAGGAATTGTCACAAGGTCAAGTATCTAGTGATTCATGGATATGGTGACCCACTCTCCTCTTTTACCCAGACTGAGGGTTTTCCTGGGATGCAAGACTCCCCGGGTCGTGTCCCTGGGATGGTCCCAGGCAAACCTGGATGCAGCCCGACTCTGAGTTCACATCTGTCTGGTGTCAAAGCTCACCTCCTGATCCCTTCTGGGGCACTATCTCTTGTGTTCTCGGCTCCTTGCTATTTACCAGGACAAAGTGTTTACTCAACACCTACTATGTGTAGGCACCACTCTGGGCACTATAGAAAAAATAAGTGAAGGACTAGACAAAAAAATCTGAAAACCTCTGCTTCTCGTAGCTATAGCCGTAGCAACTCTCATATTTAGTGCATATTCCCCTAGACTCCCTATCCTCCTGAGACTACTTAAGTTTAATCATTAACAACAAGAGAACTGAAAGGGCCACCTTTCTGGTGTCCTGTCCTGCATAGTTCTGAAAAGGATCTGTAGCCACCTTCTAGGAAGGTGTGTACCCACAAGGCTCATCCACTATATCACATCCCTATGTCCCCTCTTCAGTCTAGAAATAGGATGTCCTGAGAGGCGATGTGATCAAAGGGAACACAATCAGAAGGGTTATAAATTGGGGAAACCTGGACTTGGGAAAATTCCTGTGCACTGCAACTAGGAGACGCCCTTGCAATTCAAGGGGTTTCACAGAAATACAATACGGGCTCCTATATTGTAGGATTTTGGAAACAGCTAGACCCAAACTCAAAACCAGACCTTTCGCTCTGTTATTGGGTGACTTTGTTGTGCACGTCTTAACCTTAGCATTTTTGATTCCTATAATAAGAGAACCTGCTCGAGGTGCCCGCCTGAAGCAAATTAACACATACAATGATGCAATGAACCGACCCGCAGAAAGGACTTAACTACCAGGTCCTGTTGGTCTAACTCACTCAATCTTTATGCCACCCCTAGGTTTTGAGGATTACCCTGGTTCCTGATGGGGAAACTGAGGCCAGCACAGGCAAATGAACCAATCCAGAGTTCAAAGATAGCATCCGAGACGGGGTTTAGATCCAGGGTGGTGTGGATTAAAGTACGATAGTTTAATAAGGACTTAGATCAAAGCACAGATGAAAACCCCCACCTCCAGCTATCCAGAGAGCACCCTAAGTTAAAGGAAGCAAACAACACTCAGGTGGCTAGAGGATGATAGTTGGGGTGACAGGAAGGAGCCAGGGGCTGAGATGGCTTTGTTAGCCGGGGGCTGGTCAGGCTCTGGGGAGCCCAGTCAACTGCTGTTTGTATTCGAGGGCCATTTGTCCACATGGAATACGTTCGAGAGTGGAAGGCCATGCGGTGGACAATCACAGGCAACAGGGGGAGCTGGGCTTACAAGCAGCACCTGGACTGGAATACCTCTAGGAGCTGCTCCTGGGGCCCAACTGATGGGCATTTGGGAGGAGGGCAGCCAGTCAGTGGGCGTGAGGATCACACCCAGTGGGGAGGGTTAAAAGGACCCTCTCTGGCTTCAGGGGCTGTCTCTGCTCTGCTCTTGCTCTGAGGTGGGACTGGGTTCGGGTCGTTTTGCTGAGTTCCTCTGTCTCTCTGATTCTTTTGCTGTTCTACTGCTTGGGCAAAATGAGAAGCTCAACATTTTCTGATCCAGGGAAAGAAAAAAGAACACTGAGGTTGTTAGAGATGGGAGGGACGTTTAAAATCTGAATCCAGGGGACTGAGCACTCGAGGGATGGTCTATCTCTGGAGCAAAGTTTCACTGGGCTCTGGCATCCTTGTGAGTCAAGGTCTAGGGAGGGGGAAGGACCAAGAGGGGAGGGAGCTGAGCCATTAGGGGGGGGGGTCGCACTCTGCTAGTAAAAGCTGGCTCTACTCAACTCTCAAAACATCTTCTCTGCTTCTTAGTCTAGTTGCTCAAAGTCTAACCTGCAGGGGGACTTACTGAGAGCTAACATGGGGGAGAACTCGGAGGGCTGAGCCTAGGGTGGCCATTTTATCACCTCCTGGGTCTACACAGTGACCCTATGTACTGGGAAAACCCTGGCTCTATCCTATTTCCTCCCACTTGCCTCTTTGCTTCTGACTTGAACATTTTCTCCCGTCTTGCAATCTCAGCTCCTTATATGCTGGAAAGGGAGTTGGCAGCCCAAGATGGCTCAAAACTAAAAGCTTCCACTTACAAGCAGCAGGGGACCCTGAAGCCAGAGAGGTCTCCCCTAGGAAGGGGAGGGGGCCGGGCACTGGGCACCTGCTCTGGAAGGAGGTAGCCTTGCCTTTTTGGGCTACAAAGCCCAAGTCTTAATCCCCTCTGGAAGCTGGCTGGGGCCAGGGGCGGTGTGGTTAACTGTCGATGTGTTAGCCTTACTCCAAGCTCAAGGCTCCAGTACTGCAAGTCCTGCTAGTGAAGTCCACACATGCAGTAAATAATCAGGGACCACAAACCTGCAGGTGCAGTGGGTTAACACTCGAGCTCCTGGGAGCCTTGCTGGTTCTCATGCTTGCCCCTCCGCCCACTTGTGGATCAACTGCCAGTTACAAGAACCTCTAGGTGAAAAACCTGCAATTTACCTTGGCAAGGGGGAACCCTGAAATTCATCTTCACCTCTAAACGTTCCAGATCACCGGGCTGACTCTCTGAATCGGGTCCCCGCAAGATCAGTGATGCGGCAGACGGTGTTGTGGTGGGCTCATGATGCCAATCCAGCATTGTGGGGTTCGGCTGGATCTCTAGCAATCTTAACTAGAACAAAGAAAGGCGCAGGACGTGCTGAATTAATCGCCCAATTGGCTTGCATGCCCAGGTGTAGCGAGGGCTCTATTCAGTATGGTGAAGAAAGCCAGCCTCCCGGTGGAAGAGGGTGCCCATGGCAGGACATTATTAAGCAACTTTCACACTGATGGGGACACTCAAATGTTCCACATAAGCCCTGCCACCTCTCACACAATGGACAAAGCTGTCCATCACAGGGGCCTTAGAGCCAGGAGGGAGCTTTGAGGACCTCTTGATCAACTTGGTGTGGTTGTGCCTGAGACTTGTCCTTGTTGGACACTTCCTGAGTGTCAACTATGAGGTCATAAGTTCCCCCCAATTGCAGCCCTTGAAGGGGATTTCAGTTCATCTCATATCTGGCACTAAAATGAGATGTCAGGTCAAGCAGTAAGGACGAGTCCTGGGCTGAGCTGGCTTCAAATCCTAGAAACCTTTTCCTTAATGAGAAGGCATAGCTACCCCACCTGTACTGCACGGGGTTGGGTGAGTGGGATCTGCAGGTACGTGGGCCTCTTAAGATTTTATGCCATCTTTCTAAACTGAGCTGTCTCCTAAAGAAGCTATAGCCCTTGGCCTTACAAAAGGTCAAGGAAGACGATTATCTTTGACCTTGCTTCTAACCTTGAGCAGGCTCCTGGTTGAAGTTCTTAGCAATCAGCTGGGATCATTGCAAGGACTAACCAGGGCTTCTCTGGTACTGGAGAAGTGTGCCTAAAGGCTCAGGGCTTGGCGTTAACACCTCCAGGACTGGACAGTGGGCATGTGACGTCCTGATCCTGACTTCCCTCCCCAACCCTGATGCCCTGTAAGTGAGCTTTCTTACCTATCAGGACAGTCCACTAAAACACTGAACAACCTTAGGACGGGGAGATGCCCTTCAATGCACCACTCCCAAAACGAGGTCACCTGCACCGTCCAAGCTACAGGAAGAATGTCTGCCATGCTGGATCTTGCTTCCCCTTGGGGGACCAGTGCCCTGGCCTCCCACTGCAAGTGCCTTAAATCTCAACCTGTGAAAGTGAAACCTGGCCCGCGTTTAGGGGTCAGGCATGACCTCAGGTGACCTTGAGGCACATGAGGAAGTGGCTTAATGGGCAAAACAAAGTGTAGTAATTGGACGAGGCTCCCCAATGGGGTCATCTGGGAGTCAGCAAGTACCTTAGAGGTGCCACGAGAACCGTTTACCTGTTGGTGCCCATCTTCCACTGCCTAACAGCTTGGCGGGGAGTCACGTAGCCTTCCAGATAGGAGTTCACCTCTGGCTGGAATCGAAGGGGCTGGGGAGGCCCTGTCCCCCTGTCTCAGACTGCCTGTCTTGGCCACAGCTGACAATGGCCATGAGGGCACATATGTCATGCATCATGCCAGGTCATCCTTGAGTGCCCTTGAGTCCCTTAGAAACAGAAACTGTCCCTCCAGGTAATGCCGCTTGACAGCTGGTGTCACTCTCAAAGGTGGGAGTGTCCAAGAATCAGGCTTGGTAGTTGCTGATGGGGGAAGGGACGTGGCCAGAATCTCTGCAATTCTCCCCATTCCTCAGACTGATTCGAATGGGCCATGAGCAGAGACCCCATGCCACTCCCCTGGGCTCGGCACAGGTCGGCCTATCTGTTCAAGTCCCCTGTGGGCTGGTATCTGCAGTGAGTGTCAATGCTGTCCCAGGGCATCCAGCCCATGGAAGACAAGTCCTTGTTATTCAAGGGAACGCCTGCAGGGCACCCTGGCATCAATGATGCAAAGCTGACAGTGGCTGAGGGTGGCACAACTGAGGCTTCCTGGGGTCAGCTGTCTGGCCATGAGTCAAGGAGCTCTCCCTCTGTCCCCCCCCCCCCAGAATCTATCCCCACTTAAAGGGCCAGTGTCTACCTTTAGCTGCTTCATGCTGATACGGGGAGGCTGTCCTAGTCTTGTCCCCCCACATGCTCCAGAGGGGACAATGGGTGATGTGGAGTTCTGAACTGGAAAGGTCCCCATGTGTCTGAATATCTAAACGGGGGGCCCCTGCAAGTTATATCACCAGGCGGCGTCTCCTGGTAGAGCAACCTTGACGAGGTACTTGTCCTCAGCACAGTGCCTGGGGAAACCTAGAGAAACCTGTGGAGGATCGTCTAGAACAAGTCTTACCCTCAAGTGAACCCACCAGGGAACTCCAACTCTAAAGCAGTTGGGGCCAGTATCCCATGAGGGTCCTTATTCAGGCTGAAGTTGGTCTCTTGATGACTCTCCATAGACGACCTGTCTTCCTGGTTATACTTCTGTAAGAACCGTATCAAAAAAGGAATTCCACCTAAACTTCTGGGGCTTGACCAAGTTCATAAGCCATGGTCTATATCTTCAAACCAAGCAGTGGTTAAGGGTTGACTTAAGTACCCCAAAAGGACAACTTGGTCTGCTGGTTGGGGTCGCTTGGGCACCTAAATGGGCGGTGAGGACTCAGAGTCTCCTGGTGCTATGTGGCCAGGATTTGCTGGAGGACATAGCTGGCTTTCCTGTCCCAAGGACAAGATATAAAACTAGTTACGATTTCCAAGAGCTGTAAAAACTTCCTTGTTGCAAGAAGCGGTGGCCCGTGACAGTTCTGGAGGAGTTTGGGAGCTCAAGTGGAAATCGTGTCCTGAGACACCTAATGGATCTTAATTCAAACTAAGCTTCGGTATTTTTCCCCAGGATAGATACTAACGTGTAAACAGTCCCAGGAACTCACGCCAGTGAGTGACCCTTGTCGGGTCCCAGTGGATGCACTTTAAGGGGTGGCGTCATGGGGACATGTCCGCACTGATCACTGGGAATCTTGTACCTGTGAGCCGTTCTGAATCAATGTTGTGTCCCCACTTATCCTGTCCCTGATCAAGCAAATAATGGATGCAGGGAGGTCATTAGATCATGGAAACATGGAGATTTAAACACATATATTAAATTATGTAAAGACATTAATGAATAGGGGCAAGTCTTGCAGCTGCAGTAGAACAGGCTTTAGATGTCAGGCCGAAAACATGCTACAATTGTGAAGAAACAGGATATTTTTTTTTTTTTTTAAAGAGAAAGTGAGAGAGGAGAGAGAGAGAGAGAGAGAGAGAGAGAATTTTTAATATTTATTTTCTAGTTCTCGGCGGACACAACATCTTTGTATGTGGTGCTGAGGATCGAACCCGGGCCGCACACATGCCAGGCGAGTGCGCTACCGCTTGAGCCACATCCCCAGCCCCGAAACAGGATATTTTAAAATGAGTTGCCCCATAGGACGAGGGTTTCAAAAGCTAGGTATCAAAGTGGTAGAACACTGGGTATTTTCCCACAAACAATGCCGTAGAGGGAGACATTGGGCTAATGAATGCCGTTCTCAAACCACCATAGAGGATACTCCGTTATCAAAAAACGGACAAGGACCAGGTGTTTATCCATGATATCGTGGAGAAAGGCATTGGGCTCCATTGCCAAAAAACGGACAGGAGGGCCCAATGCTCCGGGGCCCACAACCACAAATATACGGGGCACTGGAGGAACCCAGCAACATCATCAGGGTAGTGCCCAGGACACATTATCCATCAGATCCCTCATCAGACAAACCAGAGGGAGCACAGGGTTGGACATCTGCTCCTCCGCCAGAGCAGTACTAACTCCAGAGATGGGAGTTCAAATAATTCCCACAGGAGTAAAAGGACCTCTTCCCCAAGGAACAGTAGGCTTATTATTGGGACGCAGTTCTTCTACTCTAAAAGGACTTATGATATGTCCTGGGGTAATTGATCCCGATTATGAAGGTGAAATAAAAATTATAGCTAGTTCTCCAAGAGGTATATCAGTAATTTCACCAGGAGATAGAATAGCACAGTTATTAATAATACCCAGCCTGCATGATAAATTTTCAGCCACACTATAGAAAGAGGTTCCAGGGGATTAGGCTCCACAGGTGCAGATCAGGCTATGCTGTCTTTAAATTTAGATTCTCGCCCAATGCTAAAACTAAATATTCAAGGATATGAATTTAATGGCCTCTGGACAAGGTGCAGACCTTAGCATCATCTCTCGTCAAGACTGGCTGAAACATTGGCCATTACAACAAGCCAGTCAAGTGCTTTGAGGCTTGGAGTGGCGACTAATCCTCATAGAAGTGCAATGGTATTAGATTGGAAGGATCCTGAAGGATGTAAAGGAACTATACAGCCATATGTATTGGATCATCTTTCTATAAATTCATGGGGACGAGATGTCCTAGATCAATTAGGTTTGACATTAACAAACAACATCAATTCTAATGTGCCCACTATTATGGCTAGACAAGGTTTTAGGAAAGGAAAAGGATTAAGAGAAAAGGGACAAAGTACAGTGGCACCAATACAAATAGATCAAGAAATAGATATGGATTGGGTTTTCGGGAGGGGTCACTGAGACAATAAAAATTACTTGGAAATCAGAAAGACCAGTATGGGTTCCTCAGTGGCCCCTGACTAAAGAAAAGATACAAGCAGCCCATGACCTGGTCAAACAACAATTAGCAGAGGGACATATACAACCTTCCATATCTCCCCATAATACTCCCATTTTTGTCATCAAAAAGAAATCTGGTAAATGGAGATTATTGCAAAATTTAAGAGCCATTAATAATGAGATGGTTATTATGGGACCTGCTCAATCAGGGATTCCCCAATTGTCTGCTTTGCCAAAAACCTGGTATGTTTTAGCTATAGATATTAAGATTGTTTTTTTTTTTTTCAATTCCAATTCATCCTGAGGATAGTCCACGTTTTGTATTACTGTCCCTGCCTTGAATCATGAAGGTTCTGATCAGAGATATGAATGGAAAGTACTCCCTCAAGGGATGGCTAACAGCCCAACTATGTGTCAAATTTATGTTAACGAAGCAATCCAGCATCATCTTAATGGCTCACCTCCTCTCAACCATCAATTCTGGCAAAATGCCAGGGGCCATTCCAACTGGGCTGTGGCTCTCAACACCACACACAAATAGGTGAGATTTATAATCGATGTCCCGAGTAGAGAAGGCAGGAATCTGCCATCTTTTCCTTCCCACTCATTTTTTTTTAATGAGCATGAATTGCTTCTACTGAAGTAGATCAGTCCTGACCCTGGGGCAGAAAAGTCTAATGCTGTGCTGATCATAGGGAGCAGATTTAGTGGCCTCTGGGTGAGTGAGTCATTTATATAAAAGCAAAAGCTTTTCCCAAAAGACTTCTGGGGGCACCTGAGCTAGTTAAAACAACTAGTTTCAACTGTCCTAGCAACTCCAAGCTGTCCTGGGAACAGTTCCTGGAGACTCCCTACTAGTCTCTCAGATCTGAAAGTCCTTAAGCCACCTGGCCTGATCCCTCTTTTTGTATGAAGAGGGGAAACCGAGGCCCACATGGGAAGACAGGCTCTCGGTGTCTGGGCTGGGACTGCCACCCAGATCCTGGCTCATGGGTGTTAGCCTCTAATATATAGCTCCTCCCTTTCCTCTTCTTTCCTGAGGAAGCATCTGCGTTGATTTGATCGGTGCCTTGAGTAACTCTAATTCCATTAGCAATAAATAATGCACTCTCTTCATTCTGAGGAGCATTGATTGGGGAGGAAGGGAGGGAGGATGAACAGCTGTCTGGCCAACTTAGAAGGCACTGGCTTAAGTACATGAAGGCACAAGCACCCAGGCCTTGGCAGAGGCGGCCTGTGGGATCTGTGGAGTCTGATCCAGCCTTAGACTCAGCTCTCTATGCCAGCCTTGTTTTTTAGCATTGCTACAGGCTCTCACGAGGTGTAGCCCCTGCTCATGTCTTCTAGAACTTGGCATTTACCATGCATCAGTTGCTGAGAAATCCCAGCCAGACAACCCTTTGACCAACATCTAGCCTGAGGATTGGTTCATTGTCTACCAGGACTTGGGAACCCATAGGAGACCTAGGAAGGTTTCCACGACCTCCTCCCTCTTAGCCAAAGACTTGCTGTACTAAATCCCAAGAAGTGACAGACCTGAATGCTCTCTAGATAGAGGGCCTGGGGGCAGATGGAGCAAAGCCTGGAGCAGGGAAGTGGGCAGATGTCCTGGTCCTGCAGGGGTGATCAGCACCTCCGTGTAATGGGACAACTGCACTTCCTGGATCGAGATGGGCTTTAAGATCACGTGTTGACTTTCTCCAGGTGAGTGAACACAGGTGGGCTGGCTGGGCTTTCTCAGCACTAAGCTCGGCAGGAACAGTGATGTCAGCAAAGTGATCAAGCCGGAGATCCTTGTTTCCCCTAGAGTAGAAGGGAGAAGCTCGAGGTGCTGAGCTTCCAGGAGAGGCAAGAAGCCTCGGCTACTCTGCTACAGAATGGAAGGAGTCTCTTGGGGTAGACCACAGCTGCAAGTGCCTCTGCTGTGTTAGGTTTGGAGTTAAAATCTTACACTCGCCCACATGCAGTCCTTGGGGTCAGCTAGAGTTGGCATACAGACCGCAAGAGAACCCTAGCATTCTGGGGAACCAGAGACCTAGAGGCCTTAGCTAGGTCTCTAGGCAGCCCTTGCCCCATGGAAGAGATGCCAGGTGGTGTCCGGTGTGGTCCATACCCTATGGAACCCTCCCTCCCTCCCTCTGAGTCTTCCATATCGGGATGCCCTTTGAACTAGCTCACAACTTCTGGCTCCATGGGCACACAAATGTGGACATTCACACTGGGTTTCCACCTACTGGACAGGCCCTTCTAAGGGGACAAGTTCAAGTCCATTCAGCCACTGAACAGCAGGAACTGACAAGAGGGTGAGCTTCTCTCAAACCGGAGAGATGCCAGCCCTAAACATTGATACCAAGAAGGTTTGTGCAGTCCAAGTCGCCCAGACCTGGGTGAATGAAGATGGACTTGTGGTCACATATTGGTCAACTGAGGTATCGAGTACCTAGTACCTTTCCCCAGGGGCCTGGATGAGTGGACCTGACTCGCCCCTGAGCTAAAAGCCTGGCTGTGCTTTAAGCCTCTGTTTCCGTTCCAGCAGAATGGAAGCCCAGCTTCTGTGATCTGCATTATCCCTAAGGTATTACCACAAAGGGATTCAAATCGCCACGGCCAAGCTTGGGGTCACTTGTGTCAAGTGTTGGAGAAAGAGGCAGCATACATGACCCACTGCCCTGGCCTCCTCTTGCTGCACCACACACTAGCAACTGAAGAACGAGTTCCACTCTGTGGGCTGTATTGTTGGATTCATGCTGGGTCTGGGCCTTGTTCCCAATGGCTCTTATCCTCTGTCACTTAACGTCTTAGAACCCCTTGAGGAATGAGCCTCTTTCCTCTGTCAGTGATCGGCTTCCAGGTGAGCATTTGAGCTGGGTCAAACTTCACCTTGAGGGTGAATGGCTTTAGTTCTGTGGAGTCTTCCTCCTCCCCCTCAACCTTCTCTTAGGTCATTCAGCCCTAGGGGGGTATTGTTCTCTGGCTGCCATATCACAATGGGTAGTGACTTTGAGAGGATGTAGACATTTCTGAGACATTGAAGGGCATTGGCCTGGAAGGAGATGTCAGGGGTAGTGACGGGTCCTTTACATACTGCTTCTCGGGCACCTACACCAACCACAATGTTTCAGATGTGCTTGGGCCCAGGTTTGCATCCCAATATGGAACTACAAAGACTGGGGTGGAAAACAGTCAAATCGGGGCTGGCATCTAACCGCCTCCCCCCAACTTCCTAAGCCTTTCACATCTTGAAGGCTTAAGTTCTGGAAAACACAAATGCATCTCAAACTCCTTGATGCCTGGAAACACCTGAGTACACCATTCAACAGCAAATGCCTGTGCACCAGATTCCTAGGTGCTGAAGATGTGGCAGAGAATGCCCTTGCTTGCAGAAAGTTTTCAAGACCCAACTGAAACATTGGGTAGTGGCATGACCTATGAAGGAAACTGAAGCCGGCGTATGGAGCGGGCAGAACTCGGGAGTCGTGGGCTCAGGTTCTGACCTGCAGTCTTGGCTAGACATGGAAGCCTTTGATCTACAAATATCATCAAGCCATAACATATGCTTCCCCCTCAACTGAAGAGCTAGGCTAGTGTCAGTTAGACTGATTACAGTTGTGTACCTGTGACTGTCTTTGGCTAGCCTTCCCCCAGGTACTGGGGACTTTGGATGCCCTGACACCCATTGTTGGCAGTTGCTTCCTTTGAGGGAAGAAGGGGAAATGAGCACATGAGCCCCAGTGTGGGCTTCCCTTGAGCACCTGGTACATCCAAGTTCTCCACCTCGCTAAGGTATACTGTGCATGATAGTCTCTGCACCTGGAAGACCTAAGTCCTTGCCCTGGTTCTCCAAGGTGGCAGGAGAGAACCTCCTTAGGTGGCGTCTCTGGCCATCCCTGGAACAAGGATAGCCTCTTCCTTCTGACCAGGGCCTTGGTGCTCCTGTAGAGGCATTTCTCAACCTCCCCATCTGCAAAACAGACCAGCAAATGGGCGTCTGCAAATGTTCCTGGGCCTTCTCTTTCCTTAGAGGTTGGAATCTAGGGACTTCTGAGTTGGAGTGGGTGGCACTTTCCACAGGGCTGTGAGCCTTTTGGGGTAAAAAGTGCACTAGCAAGAGGTTGACTTCTAGGTTAGTGGTATAAACTTAAAGGGTTGGAAAATCGGGCCTCAACAATGTTTAAACGTCATCTTTGCACCCCAGTGACAACTTGTGGTAGAGGGCATTGGGCCCATCTTGGGCTACTACAAACCTCACCTGTAGCCCCGCCTTCCAATAGTCAAAGGTACTAATGCAAGTGCTGCTCACACTCTAAGGCTTGTTGAAGCAAAGGACAGGTGGGGAGGGGGACACTGGGTAGATGCAAATGAGAATTTGAGGCTCCTATCCAGGTGACTCTGGGCTGGTTGTTTAACTTGAAGATTCGGGTTTTTCTGTTGCTCAACGATTTTGTACATGTGGCTACCTGTAACCAGAAGGAGTTCTGCAGGGACTAGGGACTTGAACCACTCAATCCGTCAAATCCTGCGTGGGCCATTGACACCTACTGAGTAGGTGCTAGCTAGATTTGAACACCTGAGAATCGTTTCCATGTATGAGTCTTAAGTTTGCCTGAGATTTTACTTTCATGAAAGGATCCTCAGGCTTTCAAATACTGTCAGTTTGTGCTTGTAAAGGAAGCAAACTGACACGCCCAACTCTTCCTGGGGTCTGGACTCCATTTACAAGTGCTGAAGGTCGTTCTCAAAGAGCACTTGTGACTTGGGCTATAACTTCTCACTATATCTTTGTACCCAATAAAAAGCTACCTAAAGGGAAATAAAGATGTTCACTGGAAAATAGGTGTTGCTCTTGTAAGGGGAGCCACTCGCTGAGAGCTTACAAAAGTTGAATGAGGCTCTGAAGGGAGACCTCTAAACATGGAGACTTCATAGCCCACCATGATGCCAGGCGGAGCACATCTACATGCCCCAAGTCTTAAACCTGGAGCAAAATGTCCCGTCACCTGCTTGTCCTTGAAATGTCAAATCTGGAATGACTGCTGTCCTATTCCCAGCCTGTCCTTGTGGCCTCCAGCTGATCGGACAAATCTAGCTCTACAGGGGAGGAGGGTGGCACTAAGTTGCGTCTGACACCAAGCTCTGTTGCTGGGACCTTAAACCCAAGCCCTTGCATGGCCCAGGCAGGGAAGGGCTGAGAGCAGACCAGGAGGGGGCTGGACAGTAGACACACAACTACTTGAAGCATGGCTCAAACACCTGAGACAGTGGGAGGGCCAACTGTGCTGCCAGGACTGTCCAACAGGTACTAGGAAACTCGAAAGTTTCCATAAACCTCACTTGCAGGGCCCAGACTGCTGCTCCAGGCCAGGTGTGAACACGGGCAGAAGCCTGCGGACACTCCTTGGCTTCTAGCGCTGGCCATGTAGGCAGAGTCCTGTACCTGTGGACCTGCCCATATACCCAATGGTCAGCTCTTCCAATGCAGAGAACGTCAAAATCAAAAAGCACTAAACCCAATGCTGGCTTGAATGTGCTCCCTCGACCCCATCCCCAACTTCCCTTATGGGTGAGCCTGCAGCCACGGCATTGCCCAGGAAGTACTCACTTATACAAGTGAGAATTGTCCCAGTGTGCCTCTGGGACGTGATCTTGACAGCTCCTCTAGAAGCTGAGGACCTTCGGAGGCTACCCACTATGGCTGCCTAGAACTTCCGTTTTTATGGACAAGGGGACAATCTATCTTGTCAGATGTGCTCTGTGACCTACAAGTCTCAAAGATTACCCAATCTCTTGGGTATAGCTTGGCTAAACACTCGAATTCAGTGGGAACACCACTATACCTTAAGTAACGTTCTTGGTCTCAGCATGACTAAACACACGAGTACATGTCTAGGTCCATGCTAATGTTGCCATAAGACGCCATGGTGTAATGGTAAACCACTTGAAATGTCGGAACACTTGGTTTGGCTGACCACCCCTGACCTAGAAGTCTACATTCTGAATGCTAAACCAAACTATCTTACAATTGCATTCTTTCCGAGAAACTGGAACAAATGGCCTTAGTAGGGAGACTGGGGATCAATACCTTTTTTTTTTTTTTTTGCTCAAAAGATGCGTAAGGATCTTGACTTGTGCCCTTACTTCTTGTTGAAGCGACCAGTATTCAAAGCACCTCACAGCAAAGCCAGTCTTGTGGGCGGAGCTGAAATTGACCTAGAGGCAGACACCAGGCTTTGTTACACTCTGGGAGATGATGATGGAGCTAGGAAATGTGCATCTCGGCTTCTTGGCTACCTAATGTGCCCTCAGCAGGGACTTCCTGCTGCCACAATTCCATATTGACTGCATTCTTAAAGCCTGTTTCCACCATGAGTTCTGTGGTGGAAGTGGGTTCTCAAGGCACAGGCTCTGGGTATCTGGGCTTTGAACTTGGATGTGAGAGCACCGTCCGTGCCTCTGGCCTCCCTCAGGAGGGAACTCTGGAATCGTGCTACAGAAAGGCAAAGGCATAAAAGTCCTCTGTTTGGAGGACTCCCACAGTAACCCACTGTGGTCACCACTCTGGGGTCAGACTGCTCTTCACTGTAACTCCATGACCCTAGACCTAGCCTCACCTGTGCAATGGCAAGCTGGTAGGATGTCAATTATATGAACGTGCGTGGCCCTAGGATGGACTCGTGGGAGGGCCAATGCTAACCCAGTGTGTTTTCTTGGGGTCTAGACTGAGATGATCTCAAGTGTCGGAGTTGGCCTGAACCTGCTGTGTGCTTCCCCATCTGCCAACTTGGCCCAGGTCCCCTGACTATCCACTGCTGACATCAAACAGATCTGCTTTAGATTGAAGTGGACTGAAGACCTTCACATTCTAGAGACGGGTGCATGAGGGTGTGTTCACTCTTCCACACAGTCAAGCCAATGTAGTTGCAGAACGTATTGAAACACGGGCTGCATCCTGAGTGAGGTGCATCCTCTAAAGGAACTGAACTGAAATGGTGGCACTCCTAAGTGGCACATGGGAAGGCCTTGAGGGACTTTAGCACGATATCATGTAAATGATCTCTGAATCTCCCAGTGAACCATAGGGTCCATGCTGCATGCCTATCGCAGAGGTAGGAAACCCAGGAGTTGCAGAACCAGAGTGAAATGCTGCTCACATCTCCTAGTCATGCCAGGTTGACTAATCTCAATCTGTCAAGGTACTTGACTCTCCCCATTGAGATTCCAAATTGCTGCAAAAATGCAATTTGCAACCAATCACGTGAACAGTCTCTTGATATATACTAACCTCATGTGCATCCTGCTTGACTCTGCACCCTGGTTGACAGGGTGGAAGGTGGCTGTGTCCTCCATGTTCCCAACATGGCAGACTCTTGTAGTTAAGGGGAGTGGCACATGACAGAAGTGTGCTAATGGGCTCCATTATGGACGGACCTAAGCACAGAATTGCAAGTAGACGGGATTGTGTTGAGGGTCCCGGAGGAACTGGACCCCAGTGAAGCAGCTTGACACAGGCCTGGCTTCCTGGAATCCCCAGGGCTTGAATCCCTTGAGCTTGTTCTAAGGGAAAACAAGCTTTCAACATCTATCCTTGAGATGCCTTGTGTTTTATTCACACACATTGAACTTGGTCCAGCACCTTCTTCTGTGCCAGGGTCTCGGGTCTGTTGACAAGCAGATTGGACCATGGCTGGCTGAGTCTGGAGGGTGAAGTCATGTGGTACAGGACATGGCTTGGTTGGCCTGTGGGATCCAGGCAGTTTCAGCTCCAGGAGTCGTGAGTAGGTGGGTGACTTGTACCTAGCATCTCTTGAGGAGTGGTCAGGAAGATACTTGGACACTGTCGTCCCTGTAAGTGTCTAAACAGTGCAAGCTCAGAAGCGGGGGTCCTTCCTTGCACCTTCCTTGTACCTGGCCGTGTTCCTCAAGAGCAATGACTAGATGTGGACATTCATGCTGAGTACCCTGACTTGTGCCCCAGTTTGGGGAGCATCATACCTAACAGATGCTTTGTGCAGACACAAACCCTGGTCTATGCTCAGGGTGGGGTTGGGGGGGCAGCAAGGTTCATGTCCCATATGAATGCCATCAAGAAGGCATCTGGTGCCTTCTCTGGGCCTGGCTTTCCTATGGAGCAAGACGTGGTCTACCTTGTCGATTGTCCTAGGTGAACTTGAATGTGCACTATGATAAACGAACTGAGAGTCTTCTCCAGATGTTGACTGTTCCACTGTCTTCGTATGCTTTCTTGTGGGCCTGCCAACAGCAAATAGAAGGGTGTCCATGTTTCAAACCATGTATCTCTTCCATCAGCTTTTGCCTGGCCCCTCGATGCTTTCTCTAGGGGACACGTAGAGGTGAAGGGTTAATTCTCATGGAGGAGTGTCCCCATCGTTCCATTATTCACTACGGACAAGCTTTCCTTTGCAATTGGACTTGTCTGACCTAAACGTAGCTATCCCTGCTCCTTCTGGATCACTGTCAGAATGTTATGTCCCATCTGTGACTTGTCGTCTTGTAGACGACATAGTTGGATGGCTTTCCTAAAAAGGAAACTAAGCTGACTGGCGATAGCTCAGCTGACTAGGGTGCAATGGCCCTTAACTCGCTTACTACCAAACCAAGGTCAGTTGCTTTTGTTTGGACTTTTGGCCCCTAAACCTTGTTGTACATATACCCTCACGAACTGGCGCCTCTATGGCATGGATCTCCAGAAGGGACTTCTGCTGGCTTCAAGAAGGTTCCATATTGGTGTTGCCAAAGGACACGCATGCTCTATTGAGTAGCACCTTGGTCATTTTAGCCAAAGACGGAACATAACCAGGAAATTGTCCAGGGTATTTGAAACCAAAGCACCAGGAGCTCTCAAACCCAATTATGCCCTATGGGCAGGTGTTAACTGTCCCGATACAGTCTTTTGTTCTGTCAATGTCCTCGAATTAAGTTCTAAACAGGCACAAATGATTCTAAGCAGTGTTCCTTGCAAGATATCTGCATAAGTTGGACTTGCCAAGGATGCAAAAAAGTCAGAATCTTGGTATTGAAGTACTTTTACCTTGAACATGCTTGAACTTGTGGTGATTGCCTGAACTTGAACTTCAGTGGCTGGCCTTACCGAATCCTCCTTTGAGCCTTTAAGGCCCAGGCCTTAGCATCCTGGGCTCATGCCCAACAAGCAGCTAATCCTCGTTTTTCCCGGGCATCCTCACTACACCCTAGTCCTTAACAGATGTGCACTTAGAAACAGCAACCTACTAACAGGGAAGCTACTCAAATGGTTTACAGCCAGAGTGTTAAAACTGTGGCTATGAAATGTGGGGCAGGATTTGCAAAAGGGCTTTATCCTTGCTCACGCTCGTAGGCAGATTAATTTATCTGCCTTATCAGTGCATCCCTGCTGTATGTGTCTATCACATGCCATGCCCACAGCCACCGGGGCATATGGCACATGAGATGCTGCAGAGACCTGTTGCTAGGTGCTTTATATAACTCCACTGGGGGACTGGGGGGGTTGTCTCTGCCCACTTCTCAACAGCTCTTTGTAGCACCCTTGCCTGTCGCTTGGTGATGATACCACTGAGCTTGCAGCTCCCTGGAATGTCCTTTCCACCCTCTGTCCAGGCTGCAGTCAGTGTTCAGGGCTTGAGTCATGCCTTTGCACCTGATGGAGAACCACCTTCAGGCATTTTCCCAGCTGGCTAATCAAATGGCATCAGTAGGAATGTTTACAGCTTGCTGCCACTTATGGAGGTTTATCAGAGCCCTTAATATCAACCCACCCGTCCAAAGCTGATAACGGGATGGGGGCCAGGATGGGAAGCCTCCAGAGAGCTGGTGAAGACCAGAAAACAAGATGACAATCTAATCAGACTTCACCTAGGACCCCTGTTTGGGCTGGTTACAGCTTCCTGGGGATGACACGTCAGTGGCACCAGACAGATGCTCAGCACTTGGTAGTGCTGGTCTCTTCAGCCCTGGAGCACCAGTCCCGGTACCATATGCTCATCTCCATAGCGATAAGATGCTTTTCCTAACACTTGTTAGGAACTGAGCCTGGGTATTCGTCTTGCCTCTACATGACCTTGAACCACTTTCATGGACATTCTTGACTCTCTCAAATGGGGGCACTCTTTGAATCGGTTAAGGGCATACATGACCTCCAGGCTCATACCTCATCAGATCTCTGACCCTGTAGTCCTAAATCATGAATGACTCTTGACCTGACACCAGAGTCCTACTGCCCCTTTTGGTAAGAAATCAAAGTGTCTCTACCTTCGTGTTTCCTTCTTAATGGCTACGATGACTTGGAAAGTACACCCTGTCACCATGCCACCTGAGTCTTATGACACTAGACATATATTTGATCTTGGCAACATGTGATCACCTAACCACTAACAAGGCACAATCTCTGGTCTCGGGCAGACTTGGTGGCCTTGTATACAGTCTCAATGTGAGAGTGGCCACCCCAGTGACCAAGAGTGGCCGTGGTACCTTAAACTGAACACGGCTTCCTTCTATTCTAGGATCACTTGCTCCTTAGAAACTGTTCTTGGTCAGGTGCAAAGGCATGACTTAAGCCCTGACCACTGACTGCAGCCTGGTCACAGGGTGGAAAGGACATTCTGGGGAGCTGCAAATTGGTGGCCTCCACTGCTTGGCACCCAATTGTAGTCTGAAGTGCTGGCTCAATGCACCCCTGGCACCAAGTACGGACAACAGGCTGCTCAGTCTTGACACCGGGAAGCTGGAGGTAGTAATGCCTGCTCTACAAAGTTCACAAAGCTGCTAGGGAGGAAAGAAGGGGAAGGGGACCCCTAACTCTGGTTTCAAAGTTGTGGTGCTCTTGTGGACAACTGGCTTCTAATTCCTGCCGGTCGGGATGAAGAGCTGGCGACTGCACAGACTGAGGAAGCGTCCTGATCGAACAGTGGCAGGGTTCTGGTAGCGGGGAGATGAAGGGTCCCCTGGCCTAGCATGCTTATTCTTCCTCTGGCTTATTGTTTTGAGGCCCTGACTGTCTAAGCAGTCTGCATTTGAATCCGCCTTTCTGGCCCAATGGTATACTGTTGCGAGTTGAAATTTTAAGTGTCTTCTGCTGAGATCTTCTTAGACTTGTGTCTTGATCGAACCTTAAATTAATCTTGGTTGTGGGGGAGTCGAAGATTAGCAGACTGGAATGAAACAACTGTCGAAGTCTCTTAGTAACTGCACCATTATTGATCAGACCTGTGTCTCTATCCAAATAGCTGATCAAATATTGAATAGAATGAATTGGTTCTCGTGTGCCTGAATAAATGTCTCCCGGGGGACGTGACTCTATTAGTTCATGCTCTGCCACCCACATCATCCAGCTATGCTTGAATGGTTTCATCTGCAGAAATGTTTCTTTGGCTCAGGTGTTTCTGGGAGTTAAGATGGTTGCCTAAAACGCTGCCCTGGCATTCTAGAACCTTCCTAGGACAACATAAAGCTTATCGCTGACCTCTGCCTTCTAATCCCTTCCTTTACTAGGCTTGAAGGCAGCTTGTGGGAGTGGTGTCTGAAGATGAGCCTGCAGGGTTAGGCTGGGAGCTCATGCTTGCAGACCTAAGCCACTGATAGACTGAACCTTTACTGGTGCTGTTGGCCTCGTAGCTCACCAGGCACTGGAATAACCAAATCCAAAGGGTGAACGGAACATAAAGCAGAAATGAGATAGCTGCAGAGTCTGGGCATCACCCCCTTCAATACTTGGTGCCCAGAGGCAGAAGGGAATCCAGTCTGGAACCACTTGGTTCAAGTGCTTGTGATCAGGGTCACCAGCAATGGCTAGTGCCCTCAAGTACTTGCTGTGAGGTGCCACCTTGGTGCACCACCTCCACCAGGCCAGGATGCACAACCCTGCCCATGGGAACACGTGGCCCTCCTGAGGCTTGAGTTGAGGAATATGCTGCACAGTTGGCAGAACACTTTAAATGGGTCAAGAATCACAAAAGATGAGAAAATAGACCTGGCAAAATGTGACGTCCTAGAGCCGATTCTGGAACCGGGAAAAAATGGCATCACTGAAAAGGGAAGTCGAGCTCTAGTTGCATTGGGTCAAACTTCCTAGTTCTTGTGGCTACCTGACCCTTCTGAGGGCCAAGCTTGGTGACAGTTGAGGACCTCTGCCACTGTTCTGACCCTTCTCTTGATGTTAACTATCCCGAGCCCTTACTGAAAGGGGGAGTGTGCTAATGACTAAGAAACTGTCCACGGGCTGCTCTTCCCATAAGGCTGTGTCCAGGTAGAGCAGGATTCTGAGCAGTGCCCAGTGGAGCCAACCTGTCCGTCTTGCTGGAGAGCCAACAAAGGCTCAAGGGAAAAGTATCCTGGTGGCGTGGCCATGTTGGTCAGAGCTGGTCTTCCTGAACTTAAGGGAGTAAAAGGGGTGTATGGAGGTGAACACAAGTGACCGTTGCCTCCCATTGCCTCTCCCTGCCTCCAGAGGGTCACTAGCTGTGGGCAGATGCCCGTGAACATAGCCTTGAATGCAGAGGCCTCTTGAAGGATTTTGAGGGCAGTGTTGACCATGTGGGGGCTGTGGGCACCCATGGATGCTGTGGTCTGTTTCTGGATTTTTGTCATGGTTGACGCAGCTCGAACACCATTGCTGATTCAAGTCTCCTACTCTGCTTGACCCAATGGGGCCTTTGGAAAAGGCGACCTCGGAGCTTGGCCCAGAACCGGGGAGATCCTGTCGTGAAATGTAAGGGGAATGATCATCTGGGTTTCTCAGGGTAATCCCAGGGATACCAACCCAAGGCCCAAAGCCTCACCCTCTGGGAAGAATCTGAGGTCCCTTGAGCTTTCAATGCCATCTTCAGGGGGACACTAGCTTTCTGAGATAAATTGACTCTAATCTCTCTGTAAAAGGGGAGTTTAAAAAAAAAAAGGCAGAACATTGGCATTACTGGAAATCATGCTGACAAGAGGGCAGGTGCCTGTTTCTGGAAAGACAGAGGGCTAAACTCCAAAGAGGAAACAGAGACCATGAAGGCAGACGGGCTATCGGGAGACTCGGGATGCCATGAGCCAGAGGGGTTCCCCAGGCCGGGGCTGAGTGAGGGCCAAGTTAGGGGCACATACCAGTGTGATGCCTGGCTGTTGTCACTGGCTAACTAGCTACTAAACACAACTAAGGGTAACTCTGAGACTCGGGACCCAGCATCTGATAGCATTTCTTAGGTGTCGCTAAGAACCTAAAGGAGAACATCAGGACTTTGTCTCCTATATCTAAAGACAAAGGAAGTTGATAAGGACCCGTTTTGGTTTCGGATATGAGGTGTTGCCCACCAAAAAACCTCATGGGGGGCAATCAATGTTCAGAGGTCAAGTGACCATGAGAGCTATACCTTAATCGGTAGGCTAATCCACTGAACCAAGGAATAACTTGAGGATTACTGTCCAGGTGGTAACTGTAGGCAGGCCGTGTGGCTGGAGGAAGTGGGCCTTTGAAGGTGTGCCTTTGTACTGTCCCTGACTGGCCTCTGCTTCTGCAGTGAGGGCCTCTCCTCTCCCACACCTGCCACCAGGTTCTGCCTCACCTGAGGCTCCAAGCAAGGGACTCGTCTAAGCATGGGCTGAGGCCTCTGAAGCCATAAGTCACCCTAAATCCTAAGTTCTTGCCTTGGGTTTTGGTCGCGGTGATGAAAAGGCTAAGGCAACCTACAACGTGAGGCTGGAGTGGACACCCAGTGTGACGTACCAGGGTCATGGCTCTGAAGGGGAATGGGGTGGACGGACCTGTGCTGGGACACTGGAGGGACTTCTCTGATACAGAATGTCCTCACTGTGGTCACGAGGGATTTGTGGACTTTAACTGGGAACACTCAGCCCCAGGGCTCAGATGGACCACTCCTGAGGTCCTTCCAAGGACATGGCTCCCTTTCTCCCTCTAGTCCTCAGACCTCTTCCTTCTGCTGCCAAGAGCTCGACCTGCTCGAGTCAGACTTGAACTTGTCAGTTCTCGGACCTCTGCAGGCATGTCTGTTTCAGGGTCTTGGGCCTCCCCCATGATGAATGGAGCGATGTGGTTAAAAAGCCGCCCTGGGGAGCAGGTCATGGGCTCGGCTGCTCCCAGTGGGAGTGGCTTAATGGAAGGTCTCAGGAACCTACGGCAGCTCAAACAGGAGGGCCTTAGCATTAGAACTGCTAGAATGCGAATCGGAGGCTGGGAATTGAGGTATTGACCCATGCCAAGCTCAAGCTCGGCCTGATGCGACACTCTTGATCTATATTCTACTTCCTGGCCCACTCCGCTAGCCAAGTCTCCAGGGGGATGAGATTCCTGGCTCTGATAAGCTAATTGGAGTAGTCACTGATCTTAAGGGACAAGCCATCCAAGGCTGAATGGCATATCAAAGGCTTGAGCTGACCCATCATGTGCCGCTTAGCCTTATGACACTCGTCTTGGTCACCTACCTTCCTCGGGGACCTGGGAGGAAATAGATGTCAATCCATAGTCCCTAGCTGATGGGACTGCATGCTGGTCCCAGACTTGGAGTCTGGCAGTATCCGAAGCCTTGGTCGTCTTTCCTCCACCTATCCAGAACCACACAGCTGTGTAGAGACCCTCAGCTACTGCTCTGCAGTGACCGTCCTAGGACACTTGACAAGTAACAAATGGTTAGAACCTGAACCTTGGCTCTTATCTTGACCCAGAGATCTTCCTGGGGAATTCAGCTAAAACTTGATTCTAAGCTACATAGTATCATCGCTGTGCCCGCCCTACCTGATGGGTGATAGTCCCATGAGAGACGAGTGTACTTGGGGTCTGAGCCCGTGGGCTCTGGCCTGAGACACCAGACAACTCTGGGGGTGGATGCTGAACTGGGAGTGAGCAGGAGGGGTTGAGTCTCCTCGTGGAGAAGGGAGCATTCCAGAAGACAACTGGAAGCGGGCCCTTGTGGCCACAGTAGAGACTAGACAGAAAGGCTGTGAGCCCAGAGAAATGGGGTGTGGACAGAACATCTCGGAGTTGCCAGCACCGAGATGGTCAATGAAGTTGCTGGAAACCAACAACGGCTCACGCAGGAATGGGTTGCCCATGGGCTGCTGGAGCCGTGCTGGATCTGGGGATGGGGTGTCGGCCCCCTACTCCCAAGCCCTAACTTGGCCCACTTCAAGGGTTTGACCTCCACTCGGAACCAGCTCTACTAACATGGGCTCCCCTGGTCAGTGACCAGGCATGCCAGTGATGGCCAGGGAGGCCTCTAGTAATGGACACCCTTACTTTCAGCCCACCAGGTTGACGGTCTGAGCACAGCCCGACTCAAATCCGAGTCATGCTGAGCCCCTCCTGAAACAGTGGAGGTAGGGGAGGCTGGGTTTCTTGGGCCCAGTCCCCGGGAGCCCCATGTAAAACCCGAGCATTCCTTAGTCTTATCAAAATGGAATCTGCATTGTCAGAATCGCTTTCTTGTTCTCATGGCCTAGAACATGTGGCAGATTGGTGGACACTGAACTTTGTCTACCAGCTGACCAGGCCCTGAGCTTGTTCCTCCATACCCTGTGGCACCTGTATCAAGTGAGCTCAGTTGCTAACCTTGATGACCTTGACTCTTCACTCTCCCCCTCCCCCCCAAACAATGACCATTGAGCTAAATGCCCATCTCTGAATTTGGATGGAGGGCTCAGGACTTCCATCCAGATGTAGTGATGTTCATGACACACACCAAAATGAGAAGGTGACTCCGGAAACTCACCTTAGCCAGAAAAGGGGTAAAAATACAGATGTGGAATGGAAAAGGAAATGGCCTAAACAGAAGCCAGCAACATCTCGGAGCCTAACTCCTGATCTCTCCATAACATGGAGACCTAACCCTAGAAACACCCAGCACACAGACCTGTCAAACTGAACACCTGGGGACTTGAAGTAGGAGAATATGAAGTAGGTCTCTTCTGGGTTATTGCTCGACTCTGCTTTCCTGGGCATAAAGTTCCTAGTTCAGTGTCCAAAGCTGTCCCCCCCACTGTTCCTGACCGCCCAAGTTTGCGTAAAACCAGACAGCATCAAATTAGGGTGTAGTTAGGGGGTTCTTAGACTGAACCCTATAAAGGATTCATGTTTGAGGCAGACACCAGTCTTTGCTTAAACACCCCTAAATAACCAAATGCTTTCCTCCCCAGCTCAATTTTCTGCTCCCTGTGGTTTGCATTTTTCTAGTCAAAAAATGTCTGTTGGAGACTCTGGGCCAGGCAGAGGAGCCACTGCTCACGGCTAGTGCAGAACATTGTCACTTTCCGAAAGGTGTAAGAAATGAGTGTCTCTGTGGTCCTAGCCTGAGACAAATGTCATCCACCACGGTGTCTTCAAGGGCTTGTGACTTGACTTTTGTAGAGTATCAAGACACGATCCAGGCTCTGCGTTAGCTTGGCTTGGATCTTAGCTTGAATCCAGACTGGTGCAGTGGACCACGCCCAGTAAGACTGGACTGAAAGTTGGTCTGTTTTTCTAGAGCCAAAGTGGCCATTGCCTCCTAACCTCCAACAAGTGAGGGGCTCTGTTGGGCCAGGAGCATGTGTGCCACCTGTGGAGCAACTACAGCTCTGCTTGCTAGCATGCTTTTTTTTTGGGGGGGGGGGGCAGGGCTCAGCTACATGATGCGACCATGGATACCCGTGCTCATGCAGCAGCCCCAGTGGCTCATGAAGTTCTATGTCTGGACTCCCCAGAGGCTGGCTGCTTGCCAACCGTGATGTCACTTTTTAATGGCCCCATGTCAAAGCTAGGAATGAGTTCCCTTTACCATGGTTCATGACATCTTACAAGTGCTTTCTCAAATCTCCCTGGAGAGGATGTGACTCCTCCCCTCTTCCCAGGGGCTGCAGCCCACCTTTCTGCTCTCGTCCCGCGTGTTCCCATCAACCCAGGCCTAACTGGGCTGTGTCTGTACCGAGTAGGTCCGGTGGAGGCAGAAGGCTCCCTGGTCTTCCACCCTGGCTAGTGAGGAGACTCGGGATTTCCCTGGATTTGTTCCCCACTAAGGGGCAAATAGATAGCATAAGACAGGCCCCTCAGCCCTGCGACGGTACCACATCTGAAACTGTCCTTGTTATTGGTCACTCAAGAGGAACACACAGCCCACATCCCTGTCTGTCCCCTACATTGTAACCCTTCCATGTGGATCTGACTTAAGGGGGACACCTGACTTCTAGTGGGGTCTTCACCTTGGTCACCTCGGAGTCTACCCAAGGCAAATGGGCAGAAGGACGTTGAAGACTAAACTAGCCCAACCCCTGTGTTTCCCCCTTCAGTTTCTCCTGTTCAAGTCACCATGGCAAGAACCCGTTCAGCTGGCGGGTGCATCATGGTATCATCTAGAGGGACATGGGAGGTGTCACTTGCGAGGCAACGGTTGGACTTAGATGAACATCTACCCACAGAGGCAATACCTCTTTGTGACCCTCCTGTGGGATGAATGTTTGATATATTAAATGTCTTGCCTGATCTGCCCCAGTCCTTCGTTAACCCTTCTCTGAATCCAGGCAATAATAACACTCCCGTGAAGCAATGCTCTAAAACTTGTGGCCCTGTCACTTGTAGCATCCAAAGCTATATCTGAAAGTCCCTTGTCTTACTTGAGCTCAGAGCCCTGTAGACACTCCAGTCCCCTCCTTCATTCTGCACTTGTTCTGGGGACCTCGGTGGTATGAAGGTTCTTAACCTCAAGGCTAGCCCAGGCCTCTCCTTGAACTTGACCAGGGGTTTGTGGAAAAGGCTTAACAAGTCTCTCTGGTATGGAATTTGCCTGGTTTCCCGGACTGTATGGACCATGGTGTTCCTAACGCGGAGCTGCTGCTCGAGGGGAGTCTTGGGATAGTTCCAGGACTTGTCTAAAGATGGCTCAGGTATCCTAGGTGAGGGGGAGGCGGTGATCTGATCCAGTTTCTGTCTCTGGAGATGACCTCTTGTGAGCACAAACCTTACGTACACCCAGACCACCCAAATCCAGCATATGGGTAAGCAACTGAATCCTCACCTTCCCATGGGACAGGGAGGAATTCCAGGTAGAAGGGTAACTCGGGAGTACAGGTAGCCCCAGAACACCTCCAATCACATGCAGTTTCTTGACCTGTTGGGGGGAACCTCTCCCTTCTCCTGAATCTTATCAGATCCAGGGTCATAAGCTACCCTAGTGGCTTTCCTAGGTTTGGCCTTGGAGCCCCTGAAAGGCAGATACCTGTGGCACACGTGGACAACATCACCTGTAGGGTCAAGGCATGTGGCTGAGCTTTATAGACTGGAGAGTGGCTGTGAGATGTGCAGCTTTGCCAGAGTTGACACTGGGTGAGAGGAACTGCATCAAATTTGGCCTAGACCTTATGACAAAAACCTGTTTGGGTTGCCACACACTCGTATGGCCTCTGCCCTCTAGATCTTGATCCCAGGGGAAGCCTGATTTCTGACATCAGAGAGCCCTTTGGACTCCTGATCTCACTTTTCTTCCCCAGTTCCCTTATTAAATTTGACTTTTCTAATCCTCAGCCCTTTTGAAGGGCCAGACACCAAAGCTGAAGGTCATGACTTGATTCTTGGTCTGGGGTGAGGAAACTTCTATAATCCTCATGGCAAAGGATCCATCTGCCTTGATTCTGAGCTGATGGACCACCTAAAAACTGGGATTCAGGTGAGACCCCTCGGCCATGACTCTGGAAATCACCTACCACATGTCATACATCCTCTGGGTTTTCAGTCAAACCCTGTGAGGAGGGGGGTGAAGGGTAGCTGAGGTTGCTTATCTGGTTCTTCTTGATACCAGCTCTTGATGATGGTGACTGACCTTCTGAACAA
Source organism: Spermophilus citellus (assembly GCF_964194105.1). Lineage (NCBI taxonomy): Eukaryota > Metazoa > Chordata > Mammalia > Rodentia > Sciuridae > Spermophilus > Spermophilus citellus. Next base: position 83,125,662 of record NC_138184.1, read on the forward strand.
TGGTCCTCAGTGCTGGAGGTAGCAGACCCATGAGAGACTTGGCTGCTGTCTGGAGCTTTGACAAAGGCCTTGCTGAACCACTCTTGAAGCATTGCTGCTTGAGCAACTCTAGACTTGGGGTGTTTTGTGGAGGACGTGTCTGCCCAATCGCCACCTCGTCCCCGTTGTGGGTTGAAAGTGTTTATGTGGACACTTGGGATGGGTTAGTGAGGGACTTCGTGGCATCAGGACATCAGAAGTGGGGTATAGCTGGCTTGTATTAGCTGACTCTCAGCCCTGGCATGCAAGGATTCTTGGAGGTGCTAATAGACTAAAGACTGCTTGTCCTTGTACCTGGGCTCTTGGCCTCGCTCTCGCCACTAGAACCAGATCTCTAGAGACCAAGGGGACTCGTCCAAGAGGGACGCATCCTAAAGGGAACTAGAATCTGGCCCAACCCCATGGGGAGGGCCTCTTGAAATGCAAGCTCTGTCTGGGGAGGCTTGGGCCCAGAGGACAGCCAGGTGACGCTTGGGCCTTTCATACTGGTGTCTCGTCGGGCACAATCTGAGGCCCCAGAAGAGGGGCAAGGCCGTTTCCATGGTTTCCCTAATCCTCCAGGGATGAGGCTGCCGTGCTTTAGGACAAGTCGGTGACCACGATGTCGATGTTATCACAACTGAGAAATGCTGGTATCTGTCAGGAACAGACCACCAAGCAGCTTTGGGTAACTCTTCAGGACCAGGACACAAGCTTCTGGAAATGGATGAGCTTATTAAGGTGGGGGGTGTTGTAACTTGGTGCTATCCGGGTGGTCCCCTCTGGCAAGGTGGTACTTACGGCCTGATGGAGTCCAGATGAAATGAACAAGCCCAGCCTCTGGGTGCCTCTGCCGCTGTGGCCTTCCAGGACATCACTTGGTAGTGGAGACACTGCCTGAGATGGCATCAGAGATGCCAAGACCCTCGGCACTGGGACTCTGGATGCTGGCTTGTGCTTTGGCCCCTTTCACACATCCTTCCTCACCTCAGATGGAGGCCGGATGCCTCCAACCCTCCCTTCAGGTGTTGTCCAGAGTGTCTAAAGGATTGATCCTGTAGAAATGGATGGGCAGACAGAAGAGGTGCCAGGAAACGCATGTGGTGGAAGGAACCCTGGCTAGGCTGAGTGTCCTGGAGACGGAATGACCCTGGGAGAGGTGGGGCCCTGTGCATCTCATTGGCTTAGTCGCCGGCAGGGTCCACGGCTGAAAACCGGGCATGACCTTGGAAGGTCCATCTTCCACCAACGTACATTTGCACATTGACCACTGAGGGCTGACGGATAGCAACTGAAGCCACCAGAATGAGGGGATTAGGGGAAATTTGTGTCCTGTGATGGCATTGGGCAGTTAGTGAACATGAGTTCCCTAAAACTCTTGTCATGCTTCCCATTATCTTGAATTCCTTGCTGTGAGTCCCGAAAGCTACCTCTTCTGCTCCCCATCTTGTGTCTCAGAGGAAAAACTAGATTTCAGTAAGTTAAGGGTGTCTCTGGCCGGCTGTGACGGGGTGGAACCCAGGGTCTGGTGCACACACCTAACCACTGGGCTGCTCCCTAACACCTAGGTGGTCAGCCCATTTTAAAAGGGACTTGGGACATCTAATTTGACTTGGTGGCAAGTGGCGCTGTAGTTGCTATAGGGCAGTTTGCTATTTATAGCAACATGAAATGCACACACCAGCGTCCATGCCCCAATGTCCCTGAGGAATAAACACGTTATCCGTTCCCTGGATATCGTTTCCCATTTCTGCTTAACTCGGTTTCTTGCCCAAAAAAGAGGAGCCTCAAGTATCAGACACACTTCCCAGGTGTTTAAATTTGTATGATGGCCATTGATGCTGAACGATGTCTCTTTCTATAATTGGTAAGAAACTGTTTCTGGTCAGAATCTCAGCTGAGATTACAGTGAAGTGCAGCTCAAGTTCTTCCTGAGAATTTGTATTGGACATTGTTTCCTGAAGCGTAACCCAGGCATCAGCTTCATTTAGGATCTTGGCTTAAATAAAACCAAGTGAATGCAAATGGGTGGCACCAGTTATAAACTCGTTCTCCACTCCCAGCTCCCCAGTTACTTGGCCCTCTGGGACCAGAGTGGGACCTTGTCTTACAAGCTTTAAACCCGTGAGGCTCTCCTGGTCAGGAACCCCCATGTCAACTAGAACAAGCCTGAATAGCCACCTGTCATGTAAGCGAAGTAAGACTTGGCTTCCTAGAGTTCCCGGGGTATCTCCAACTAGACAGTGCAGGTTGCTAGCACAAACTGCCACCCTTAAGAATCCCAAGGTTGAGTTTGAACTTGATCTATAGCCATGATAGAGGGGAAAGTTGACCATCACAGACTTGCTATCAGTTCCAGGAAGGAGCTGATCATGGTGACATTGCCCAAAACCAAGATGGTGGCACAGTGGGACCTGCAGCACTTTATCTTTTCCAGCCATCCCCATAGACCCCAGTTGTTCCTGGAAGTGGCTGTCGCACCAGGTATAATCAAGGAAGGGGACGTAGACAGCCAGGAATGGGGGAACTGGGTGAGGAAGACACTGGACCTCTGATCTGCACTTTAAGCAGTAATGACTATGGCTGTGGTCACTCTGCATGGGGGAGAACAATAGTGTTATGCAGGAGCTGGCTGGGCCATGATGCCTTATACGGCTGTGATCATGAGACTGGAGTCACCATGCCTGAGCATGTCCCCACCCGTGCTCTTGCAGAATTGCCAAGTGGAGCTGTGAGTCTACACTCCCCACATTTGGGAAGGGGACTGCCAATCAATGCTGGTAGCCAAAAAGGCCGAGAAATCTCTTTGTTAACCATTTCCACATCTTAAGATGGCATCAGCTATCTGGAACACAAGTACCACAGTGACCTGATGTCCCTTGATTCGGATTCCAGTTAAAGTGCCCCAGGACTTGGATGAAGTAGCCTTCCTCCCAGTCCTTTGTGGTTCTTGAGATGCTCTGGCCTGTTGTCTGGCCATGTGTTCATGGGGGGTTTATGGACTCTTGGACATACTTGGACTGAAGAGATCTCCTAAAGGTGAAAACCCACGTAGATTGTTGGTGGCTCTTTTGATCCTTGTTCTTTAACCCAGTGTCTAGTCAAGATCTAGACCCCCAATATTGCTCCAGTTTAGAGGTGAGGGAGCTCCCCTATGAGTCTCCCCATGAAGTGGAGGCTCCATATACTTGGAACTGACTTCAGCTCTTGCTGGGGTTCTTGTACGAGAACCCTGCTCCATGTTGTGTCCCCCCTCCTCCCCACCATGCCTGCTCTCCCTGCAGGAATGCCCCTGGGCTTGACGCTGCACTTGAAGGTAACAGCCCATGAAGCGGCTTAAGCCACTGGCCATAGCTGCTGCTGTGGCCACCAGCCCTTCTGTCCAGCTGCCCAAACGGGCTAGTCCTGGAAGGATACTCCAGAGGCTTATTTCAAGCCACATCAGACAAGGGGAAGTTTGCCTTGCTTTCTCAAATGACAAGATTTCCTCAAAAAACGAAGCCAAGTGTCTTCCTCATTGAGACCTGCAAAGTCGGACATCTTTCTAGGAATTAAAGGAGACCTTATCAATGGCGTCGCATCTTACCCACATGGGCTGTAACAAGCGGGAGCAGATGAGCCACCTCTTGCCCTCCCCGCCCACCGCCCACCAGTCTCCACCCTCCTCTTGACCTCCTTGAGGTTGCCCTGACTCTTCCCTGAGTTAGACACCTCTAATTCTCCCTTGTGTACCCTCAAGGGAATACTCAGTGAGTCCCCTCCCGCTTTGTATCAGACTCTGATCATGCTAAGCATTTCTCTTTCCCTTTCCAGAAATCTCTCTAGCCTGGCTCCCATCACCCCATGCCCCTGGGGTACCTCCTCACTTTCTGGAATAACTGTCCATACTTTGGGTTTCTCCTCCTCCATCCCATAACTGGCCTCTGGTTTAAATGTCTTTGGCCCTTCTCAGTAGGGGTATATTTGGGAACCATGAGCACTGGTTGGATTCACTCCTCCAGGACCTGAGTTAGTTTTAACTAAACTAAGCATATGGAATGGTGGTGACACTCACTTCTGACTGAACCAGAGGTGTTTCTTCAGGACTAGGAACTTCCCCCAAAGAATTTTCTTACCACTTCAGTCAATTGCTCACCACATGCTAGGGATGCTCAGGTCTGCTAGACTGGAATAAAATGTCAGATTCTCTGCTGTCAAGGTCCCTCAGTTCCTAGCCCACAGATGGCATCCACTCAAGGTCTTATGGGGACAAAGATTGGAACTGTTCAGTGAGATCAGTTTCTCTCCTGGCTCCCTCCAGTGACTTGATCACTGGATTTACCAACCCTGGGTAACTTAGTCACTGTTTCTTTATTGATTCCCCAACCTCAGGCTATAATATCACCTTGGATATAGGTGAGCTGATGAGTCACCTGGTGTGTGCCTATGCATGTGCACCAGGGGAGAGTCTCAAGTCTCAGTTGAATGGTCTGGATGTGATGGTCATCAACTTTACCCTGCCCTACCAACTTGATATTGGGCTTTAGTTGAATCACCTGTGTGGGCAGGACCAAGTCCCCAGTGGGACAAAAACATGTCTTGGTGACATCGAATCTCAGGAAGGTGCTTGACTACCCTTGCTGACTCTCCTTGGTGACAATGCAGCACTAGGTGTGGCCTTGCCACTTCTCTGCAACCAGTGGCAAACCTGAGTCTTTGCTGACTTAAGCTGGGGTCTAGTGGACAGGTTACTACTTGGTCACACTTGCCTCATTCTGCATGCTGATCTTAAAGCCTAGTGACTTCCTATTGACCCCAGAGGCTGGAACCTTTCCTAGAATGACCAAAGGTTCATGGAAAAGACTTGACATATGCCTGTAGATTAGAAATGGGGTGAGCCTGGGTCTCCTGGACTTCTGGACCATTAGCTTAACACTGGAAGTAGACACTCTTGAGAATCTTGGGCCAGACATGCTGGTGCATGCCTGTAATCCCACCAGCTTGGGAGGCTGAGGGAGGAATAGGAGTTCAAAACCAGCCTCAGCAAAAGTGAGGCACTAAGCAACTTGGTGAGACCCTGTCTCAAAATAAAATGGCTGGGGGTGTGGCTTGGGTCAAGTGCCCCTGAGTTCAATACCATGTTAGTTTCGATAGAGCCGAGACCTCTGAGACTTGGCTTCTGGTCTTGCTGGATGATCTGCCCTGCCATCTTTGGAAATGATGGGAGATGTCAACTTCTCGTGAGCTAGAGCCTTAAGTGCAACAGACCAGCAAAATAGTGTTCACCAAGATTCTGAAGTCTATGCGTGGGGTAACCTGACGTGGAAGGATTGCTCTTTAATGTAGAGGGGGAAATGGTCTGGGAAAGTCTCCAAGGTTCAAATGGGTTTCCTGACCTCATTGAAGGAGACCTCTGCCCCCTGTCCTACCTCCAAGGTCACCCCACACCTCTGGATCTTGTTTGGAATAAGCCCATGAAAGGCAGGTAATGACACTTGAAGCATGTGTGTATTATCTTTCGTTGCAAGACAAAGGTCACCTACCACCCTTGAGTGCTGACTTTTACTTGGGTACAGCTGAGACTCTTGGTTCAGAAAAACTTTGACCATAAAAGACTTTCACGTAGGAAGAGCTACATTAATAATGGTCTTCTGACATGGAGAACCGGTCAGAGAGCGTACTTCTCTATTTCCTTCCAGTTCTCCTGCTCCTCCGTAGGAGCCTGGGAAGGTTTGAGAAGGCCAGCAATGTCTTCCAGAACTGCCAAAGCTGTACCCTAGTTATGAGGACCCTAACTGGAGTCTCCTCGAAGTAGGAGCAATGATGATTTTTCCCTCATTACACTCCCTCCCCGTCACTCCTCTGCCCGTTAACTCTTGATCTCCTTAGAGAGAAGTGTCCCCAGTAAAGGCCAGGGAACAATGACACTTGGCCTCTGACCAGAGGGATGCAGAGGCTCAGGACGGTATCTGCTTGATGTCAACACTGGAAACTCAACCTCCAAACTCTGTGAAGAGAAGCTGGAGCAGGCTTAGGACGGCTCTCCCCACAACTTTCCTATCCTGAGAAACCCTAAACTTGGATCTCGAATCAGGAATTATTTAGCAACTCTGTAATTCCAGACCTCTGAGAGGGTGGGGCTCCCACTGGGTCCCTCAGGTGTGTTCCCCTGGGCCCCATTGTTTCTGGGGCAGTTCTCCCTCACCCTAACATACTTGTGCACAAGCTCGTTGGAGCCTCCTAGCCACTGGGCAGGTCCCTTGCTGGTATCAACACTGTCCTGATGTCGAGTCCCCTATCCAACAGGAAGAGAAGTCCATGTCATTACCCCTGACAAATTAACAGACCTGATACTGAATGTTCAGGAAGCCTGAATAAATGCAGGCTCATGAAGATTTTTAACTAAACTTAAATATGCTCATGTTAGCGAAAGCATGCAGTTCTACGGAGCGTAACGAGTTCTTGATGATTAAGAAGAATTCTTCCAACAAGATGATTATCCTTGAATCCAGTGGACATGATATGAAGGTCAGGGCCATGGGACAGGGAGAACTACTGGCAGGGGAGTGGTATAAATCTGTGGGATGCAGCTTATGCTGGTTTTTGGTCTGCAAAGAGTCTTTGGTGTTTCTAAAATGGTCATAGAAAGCATCAGAAAGGCACAACGTGGCTTTCCTCTAGGCAATAACCACATCAATGACATGGGTTGGGTCTTGTTTCTTATCCCTCAACCTCTCAAGCATCCCTTAGACCTAGGTCTTAGGTCTGCCTCCTGCAGTATACGAAGACCATGACGTCTCTAACACACTCTCAGAAAACTCAATTCCTCTACCAAATGACCCATAAGTAGTCACACTCCAAGTTGGCAGCCGTTTCCTCCACTATTCAAGTTGGGATCTGAACATGGTCCATATGCTGGTAGCTAGCAGACCAGAAGCCGTCTAAAGGGAATCGTTCTTTTTGTCCCCTGGCTGCTTGTCCTACACTGGACAGCCAATATCCTACAGATGTGCCCAGTACCTGTCATGGCTTCACGTTCCTGTTCATGGTCCTCAACGCCTGCTCCTCACCACTCCTGAAACTGAGTGTGCTGTTAGTTCATCTTTTTTCTTTGAGGCTCTCTTAGCTTGGAGCAGGAATGGTGTCCCAAATCTACAACCCCTCAAAAGGCTCTTTCTGCCTATGGTGCTGGCACTTGGGGTCGGGGAAGGAGGGCATGGTCACGGGGCACCAGCCTTGCCAGGTGAGGCCTGGAGGGACATGTGGAGTCTTCAGTACTGCTTGGGAACTTGGCCCTGCTGTCACCTGAGGACAGAGGTTTGTAGTTCTACCTTCTATCTACTGGTACCACAGTTCCTCAGATGAAAGGCTTGTCCTGTTGGCCTGACACCTAGTAGCCTGACTGTCCATCGTACCAGGTGTGGGTTCCTGGACACAAACGAAAGGCCAGTAGTCAGTCGGGTAATGGGTGAGACCACCTGGGCCTTTACTAGCTCCTGCTGAAACAGTTATGTTCCTTCTCAAAGTCCTGCTTCCTAAGTATGACTCGGAAAGACTTCCATGAAGGTGATCATTGCAGTGGCCTGTCTTGAGGCACGTGTTGAGGGTCACATTATGGACACTGAGATTGCTACTTGATGAAACCAAAGATTTTTTTCTCCTTTATGAAGGTTCTTTTCCGTGCTGGGTGGTCATTATGTGGGAGCAAATGAGGTCCTTCTTCTTGTTCACTGAATTCTACTAACTTGTTGAACAAGGTGTATAATCCAGCATTTCTAATTCTATTCTGAATATCAGACACCTCTAGAAACCTGTACTGTTAACCATAGAAGTGGAATTTGCCTTCCATTGGGATGTGATGGATGTTGGAAAATGCTGGACACTCTCTCCTGGCAGCCATGGGAGACGAGAGAACATTGAGGAACATAGTCCTAAATGCCTTCCTAGTTATCCTGCCAGGGCCACACAAGATAGTTCTCCGTTACCTTCCATACAACTGCATACACTGTGATGGTCAGGATTAACTCTTTCCATGGGATGTGGGACAGTCTGCAATGCAAGGAAGGGTTCTTGATCACTTTTAAAGCCAATACTGAAACACATAAGAAAGAGTCTAGAAGAAGGTTCAAGATGGCGGCAGCAGCAGAAAGCTTTCTACTGAAGCTTCACCTCTCGTGCTTGCCTTCATACTAAGGTCTCATCCCAGCCTCTAACCCAAGAGTTGCATCAGAGGCTTGGGCAGGGCAAAACTGCAGCCAGTCAGTCAGATGGATGTGGTTATATCCCCTCTCGTCACCAGCCCTGAGAAGCGCTGGACGGCCGAACCTTGGTGTACAACTGCCCCAATGAAACTCCCAGATCCAAGACCCTTGTTCTAAGAGTTTGTCTCTGTTCTAATGGTTGGCCTGCATGGAACGACCTGAATCCAACTTCCAACACTGGTCACCTTTGAGCATTTTTGCCACCCACTCAGATAGGACTTCCAAGTTCTAACCCTACAAAACCATGTGTCTGTCAAGTTTTCTAGACAGGCTCATCCAGAATGAAGGGTATCTTATAAGACAACCTGGACTCTGCATTTGGTTCCTTCTGATTCCACTCCACTTGGATACTTGGCAAGAGTCAGAAGAAAATGGTGGTCACTTCGTCTGGGGTCACATGTTGAAGCATGTGCCATGGTGTTCTGCCTCTGAGGATGCCGAGATTGCTCCTCAGTTAAGTCCAACAGCCCCTCTTTTGTAAAGAGTAGACTCCTTGACTTGTGATTCATGTGGGGTAAAGGTTTGAGATCCCTGAAAGCGACTTTCTATTTCAACTTTAGAATCTGAACATTGGGTATTGCGCTGCCATCAGATGTTATAAATGCATTCCATACTTACCAAGGGAATTCCTGAGCTTTCCTTCTATAGTTTTAGAAATTGCAACTTTAGAGGGTTACTGACATAACCCTTTCCAGCTGTCTAGACAACAAGCACCTCTTCAAACAGGCACTAACCCTGTTGATTATGAGCAGATCTTCTTCCTGCATTCTTTGCACAAACTATGGTCAAGGTCATCTTAACTTTCTTGAGAGACTTGGGCTCCTATCGAAAATACTGTGTATGTTTACTAGGAATACTTAGTAAAGATGTGGGTGTTGGTTGAGGTCATTACCCCCAGATGATGTGGAGGTTCCAGGAATTGGAGTTTGGTCTATGTAAGGGATCCATATTCTCAAAGAAGAGATTTTTTAGTCAGCTATTCTCAAGTTCCTACAGAATAAGTGTCTGCCATAGTGTAGACCACACTTTCATAACTGTGCCTAACAGGAGGGATCTGACCACCACATTCTCCCATGATTTCACAAGAATTCCCAAAGGGCAGACCCTGTTAACAGTGTTCATATCAATCATGGCAAGGTGAAGGCATCTGAGATGACTGGTCATTCTGATGAGTTCTGTGGATGAGGCAGGGAACTGGCCAGCCTGTCTTTCCAAAGTTGTGTGGCCCTTATTGGGCTCCACCAGTGTCGTTCCATCTTTAGTTTCAAGAAGCATTGCCCTGTCGCCTAGAATCTATAATCAAATCAGAGAATGACGGGCAATGTCAATCCTAAGACAGTGGCCCCTAGAGAGTGACTTCCAGCCAAACACTGGAGGCTGACCTTCTTCAGTCATAGGAATGACCTTGTCTCCCTCAACTACACCTGAAGGGACTTTAGGACCTGGCACTTAGGTTTGTGCCACAGCAAAGTCTTCCCCTGTGGGAAAACCTTGGGGACCTAAACCACACAGAGCAAAGTCCATGGAATTTCTCCCTAAAGGTCCTCGGGTGCTACCTGTGTACAAGCCCCATGAAGGGAGGGCTGGGTGTCCCTTTCCTTCTCGGGCCCAGAACCGATGGGGCTACACCTGCACCACCTGTCCATGGCTGCCTGCCTCTGTATGAGAACCTCACATCTGAGTGAGTTCATGGACTCCTTGGGGCCAGAAACTGGATCTCTCCCTAAACTTGGGTCCAGGGGTGACCAAGACTCTCCATACAACTAAGATGACTGCTCGTGGCTCATGGCTTTCTGGACCATGGGTCTTTTTTCCTGAAAACTGCCTCAGATGGACAAGGGATAGAACTGAGGTCACCTAGGGCTTTGCTTCTGGGCATGACAATGATGTGGCCTTGCTAGGTAGCACGGCCCTTGCTCCACTGTCCTCAGTGCTCATTCCTGAAGGTGTCGGCTGCTTGTGGGTTCAGGTCCTGTGTGTACCCACTTGACCAAGTGACCAGCATTCCAGACGAGCGTTTTTCCTTCCCCACAGAATCCTAGGAGGGCAGATGCCTCAAGTACCAGAAGGGACGGTTCCTCCCCCATTGACAGCCCTGCTTCCCCTTTCTCATGTCATCAGGCAAAGGTCACAGGTGTCCCAGGGCTTTCACCACTATCTGGGGTGGAGACCCTAAATGTCACCTAATGACACTGGGGCAAGTCATTGTAGGACAGCCAACGCTCAGCTTCCCACCTTGAACATTCATCTGGCATAGGATCTCGAAGGCTGAGAATATTTGGAGTGAAGACGGCAAGAATCTAAAGAAGGAACCGCATCTGTTCTAGGGTCTGCCTTGGAGCATGGGTGGGCTGCCATCGCAGGTGCCTGGGCTTCCACTTTCTAGTTCCCCCAGCTCCATGGAGGAGCCTGGGGACCCTCCTGGGGAAGGCAGAGCACTGAGCTTGCACAGGGCGATCCAAACTGGACCCCCTTCGTGGGGGTTATGCTCTGTGGTTGTACCTTCAGGTAAGAGGCTTCATTCCTTAAGCTTTGACTTTGTTCCTCTTCATTCACTTTTTCCCTTGTTAAACCCTGGAACAACTTATTAAGAAAAAATGCTGCTGTGTCCCAGAGAAGATCATCTGAGGAAGTGCACCTTGCACGGGAGACTGAGATTTGGAAGGGCAGAGCTTTTGCCCCAGATGCCAATATGGGGAACCAAAGCACAGGCCCCACCAAGCAGGAAGAGAAACTGGTTCAGACTAAGGTGACCATTCCCTAGGGTTCATCTAGGTCCTCCTGAAAAGTCCTGGGCTTGGTTTATGGATTGGAAGTGACTTGGCACATAGGACAGACTTCTATATTGATGGCCCTGAGAGCTGGGACTCCTGTCTGCACTTCTCTGGTCTTCTCCATGGGCTCCTAGATGAATCCTCCCTCACGTTGGCTGTGGAATTCACTTGTGTGCAGACTTGGTGGGGGCCGGGGGCCTCTCTCCTGTTGGATGGAGGATACCTCGTCATTGTCACAGGGTTCCTGTGTGGAAGGTAGACCAGACGGTCACTGTTCACAAAATGACTCTTCACCACAGGTCTTTATCTTGGAGCACATGCGGCCCTGTCATGAGTGGGAATCTTCAACTTTCCCTCTAGAAACTTTCATTTTAGTACAAAAAATGGGAAATTTCTCATGAAACATTATCATGTTGAATGGCAACGTAGGGCTCTTGTTGTTATAACCAGGAGGTGGCTTTTACTTAATGGACAGGACCTCAGAACACTCATGGAACTTGAGAAACATCTCAATCATGGTACACCTGATCTTTCTTGTGGCCAGAAATCTTTGGTTTCGCTTCTTATAAAAACTTTAGAAACGCACAGAACCAGCCAGAGAAATGGCTGTTCCCATCGTGTTCAGGGACCCACCTCTGACAGCTGGGACATGGTGTCTGGTTTCCTCACCAGCTTGTGTAGCTACCTCTTAAGGCAAACAAACATCTCCATCTGCAGCCTCCATAGTGTATGGACATGTACCTAACATCTTAATGCCTTTAGCATTCAAACTCAGATTCTCCGGCATCCAGCAACATGTAGACAGTCAAGCCAAACTTTCACAAGGATCATCAAAAACTGGCTTGTTTAAATGGGGATCCAGATATGGCCTACACATCATGAGCAGGGGTTCCCGTACCTCTTCCCCTGGCAATTTGTCTTCCCTGTGTCCTAAAGCAGATGTTTGCCTCAGCCCTCTGAATGGGAGACACTTTCCCTATAAATCTAGCTTTCCAACCCTGAGAGCACAAGATTCTAATTCTTAGGTAAAGAAAAGAGAAGGGACACGGCCTCCCTTGATAATGAGCCAGTTGGGACCTGACGGGCCTCACCTGGGCTCCCTCTCCCTGCCGTGATTCCTGGGAAATGTTTCTGGCTTGAGATGGTGTATGTCATGTGGTAACTGTCAATGGACCCACGATGGGGGTACAGTAGGACAACCACGTATACTGTTGGAGCTGCAGTTGTATCCCTCTGCCTGAAGGTAACCTGATAATCTCCTGTGTATTTCGACAGTGGAGGTGCAAGGGGTGGCCATTGGACATCATTACTGAACTGCTCTTCCCACTTAAGATCTACCTAAATGATGCTTCTAGATCATTTTGGATTTGCTATGGCTTTGGGGAGCATGATGATCTGCATAACCTTCACTTTCTTACAAGCCAAAGAGCATCTCCATTCTAAAAAAACTCTCCAGCCTCTCGGGATGGAACAGTCGGACTTCACAGGAGTAGGGTTCTTAACACTCCTGTGTGCTGACGACCTGTCACTCGTGACCTGAGATGGAGATTGAACTTGTTCTGTTGAAATTGTAGCAGCCTAACTGTTCTATGGTATCAAATGTGGATTTCTAGAGACAAGTCTACAGAAGAGACCAGGAAGGAAAAGCTCCCCTATCCATTCCCCAATCATGGAGGATGGAGAACATTTCAAAGACCCTTTGACACTCCTCCCTGGTTCTAGGAAAAGTGCTGTCGGCCACTACTGAAGGCATTTGTGACTTGCCTTGGTAGATAAGTGAGTAAACAACAATAGTCTGACATATTGGACAACATGGACCCCCTCATCTTGACACAAGGCTGGAAATGCTCCAGTGAGATGACGAGACCTCAAGAGGTTCTAATTGTCTAAGGATCCTGGAGGAGCCTGATGTGACAGTAGAGTGCTGCTATCTTATTGTAGCTTTGGCTCAGAAGGTTGTCTGCCTTCGAGGTAGGGTCCCATCTGGGCTTGGAGAAGTCACTCTCCAGGCTGTGTCCACTTGGCCACCCAGATCTGGCTACCTCACTTCTCGGTGGGCCGACTAGGAGCCAGTGCACGATGGAGGCTTGGCAGGTGTGTCCCAACTGCTCCATGGGGAGTTCTACCACCAAAAGCCTCTGGGACGTTACTTGGCTTTTCTAAACAACATACGTTCCTAGTGTCCACTTCATATGGAGGTGGTATGGAGGGTGTTACCGGCTCTTGGTGTTCCCAGATCAGCGTTGGGTTCTCCTGATCAATTGGAGATAGAGATCACCAAGAGGTGACCGTTAGAGTTGGGACAAGGCTCTGCTGAGACTTCTGCTGGAGTCGAGGGGAGACGATACATGGGTGAGGGATCCTAAACCAGCTCTCCAAAGACATGACAAAGCTTAAGGGAAATGGGCTCAGGTAGGCACATGACCCCAGGAGTTCTGCACCTGGCTCCTCTGCCCCTGGCACCAGGGTTTGCACGGAAGATCTGCTCAGCCTTGGGCCTCTGCTCAATGGGAGAGCGATCCTAGGCATGTGCAGGTCGGCAGCACAGATCACAAAGCTGATAGACACGTTCAGTATCGGCCTCCCAGGAAGGCTGTGTCAGTCAAGGCTGGACATATTGTGCATGTGGGGTTTTTAGTAAAACTTGGGAGGAGTCAGCTCTGAGCCTGATCATGGCTGGAAATGCCTACGGACAGCAGTTCTTGCTGGGCAGAAAGTCTTGGTGGGGAACAAGGGTTCTCCCTGCCCTGTCTCGACAGGGGCGTAGTACATGATGGAAAGCATGGTCTTCACCTTGGTTACTCCAAGCATTCCTATCCCCTGTCTTACATGGGAACTGGAAAGAATGACACTAGCCTCACCTGCCACTTTCTTAAGTTTTTCATGACGGGCTAATGCAGAATGTGGGACAACCTCTAAGACGACTGGGACCCTTGGTTCCTTTTTATGCCAGCCTCCATTATTCTCTGCCTGCATGGGGGGCTCTGTCATTGGGGGCTCTCGCTGCCCTGGGTGACCAGGTGTCCTGACCATGCCAGAATGAGACCAAAACCCCAGCCCAAAGGAGTGGTCACTGAGGGACAGATATAGCCTCCAGCTTAATTCTCCAGTGGTTACTGAGGCTGCAGGTCCGGAAAAGGGACTAGTCCTTTTATCCTGTGCTGTACCTGAGATGTCCTTATTAAAATCCTGCCTTTGTGGCTTTTGCCAATTTGAGATTATCTCTAATGGCCATGTCTCGGTGGCCTCAACTCATGTCTGTGACATTCCCAAATTTGCCCTGGCTCTCCTTAAGTACAAAGGCAGATCTATGTAGGCTGAGGGGGCCCCTCACCCCTGCCTCAGCCTCAAAATCAAAGGTGACCTAACATTTCCCCCATGACCTGTCTGATTCCCACCTCCTGGTTCTAAAACCTCATTTTCACTCACTCCAACTTCAGGGACAGAAATCAGACTATCGTCTGAATCTAGGATTATGTGAGAAGAATGTGACTGCAAAACTGAGCTTTTTTTTTCTGTTTTGGTCTCCAGCTCCTGGTTGACTTTTATTTTGAGCTGAATGTCAAGAGCCAGCCACTCCTTGGTGTGCAGGATTTGGGGGGAACAAGGGATAGACCTGATAACCGTTCTCAGGCCTGGTGCCTGGGCTTAGTGTACATGTCCTCACTGGTTCCAATGACCTCTACTACCATCCTCGGTGCTTATTCTGAAAGGTCAGCTTCTTATGGGTTCAGGCCCTGTGTGCACCCAAATGACCAAAGGCCTTTCATTCCAAGCAGGCGATTGACTAGGGGTTCCCTGGGAACATCAGAATAGTCCTTCCCATGGAACTCCTTAGGAGAGGAGAAGCCCTGGGGACATCTCCAGAACAAGAAGAGAGGGCAGGAGCCCGTTGAAAGCCCTGCTTCCCTTTTCTCTTCCATATGTCCTCAGATCACTGTAGCCTGTGGCTTTTTACACTGTAGGCAGAGACCCTAAATGTCACATAACGATGCTCGGGGCAACGATGGGTTTTTGTCATTGCAAGACAAATCTCGGCTACCTGTGACTGACCATCTGGCCTCTAGTCTCTCTGGAAAGTTCTGGACGAAATATCTGGGGGCAAGAAGGCCTTTGGTGAGCTTGTTTCAGTTGGAAGTAGCAGCATCTATCGAGCTGTCGGTCTTGACGTGGAGAAATCTGTCACTGTTGTCTGCTCTCCTGACTTCTCCCACTTTCTCTAGTCTAGGGGCTGCATGCAGAAGTCTGGGGACACCAGTCACCCATGGATGAGCTTTTCCCTGCTAATCAGAGCTGTAGCCCATTAGTGGGGTATCAAGATGGCTGCACCTCAAGATCAGTTCTGTGGTGATGCAAATAATCGAGTTCTAACTCTCTGCTTGGCTCCTCATCTTGTGAGAAATGCAGGCGTGTCCTCGGGGCTCGTGAGGCACTATGTATGGAAGCTGAGGCCGAGAAGCCTGAGTCGGTGTCAGCCTGAGTGGCCACTAACAGAAACTGAACCTCAGACTGCAACACAGAGGGAGGAAAAGAAGGCTCAAGGGTCCTGGACCGTCTTCTGCAGAGGAATCCTGAACTGTCTTCAGGTCAGAAGTGACCTGGCAGTGGGGCCATGACATAGGAGTTGAGGCTGTGGTGTCTTCTGGGTGCTATTGTTCCAGGATGAGTTCCCCTCACTCTGGATCCACCTATGGGCATGCAGATGGGTGCCTCCTGGCTGTGTGGGTCAGGCTTCTGGGGTCGGCACCTTCCTGGATTGTAGCCTCTGTTGGGGCACCACCCTGGACCACCAGTGCTGGATGGACCTGACACTGAAAACCTATGAATGGCTGTCCTTGGTTTGCCTCAGCTTCCCTGGTGTGAGGAAGAGATGTGCACTCCCACGTCTGGCAATCTATGGTCCCAGTGGCTTGGGAGGATCAAAAGCTCAAGGCCAGCCTCAGCAACTTGGCCCTAAGTAACATAGCCAGACTGGGTCTCAAAAGGGGTTGGGGGGGATGAGGCTCAGGGGCTTAGCACCTCTGGGTTCATTACCCAGTACCCCCCCCAAAAAAAAAACACCCTAAGACCCTATACTGACACTACTACCCAGTAAATTGGAAACACAATTTTAACCAAAGTAATCATCTCAGTGTGGCATGGTCTAGAGCTGTCTTAATCTCTCATATTTAGAATACACAGAGGACACTATGTCTCACATAGCTTTATGACCTCTGGACTCCAAATACACTTTCAAGTGCATCAATCTGTCACTGACTTCTTGAGGAAAGAATTCCCCATCCTGTACACCATAGCTCGCATTTTCTCTTACTGTGAGGAATATTCTCTGGATTTGAAGGAACATACTCAGTCCTCCTAGCACTTAATTGCTAGGCTTTAGTGCTCAGCTTGGATTGACATCAGGCCCTTCATGGTTAGTGGGGAAGATTCCACAGATGATGGAGGAAAGGGTGCCTTCTCCCAAGGTCCTAGGTGCCACCGTGTTGGGCTTCCCCTTTGGACAGGAGGCTTGACCATCTTTCACAGATGATTGGTTAGTTCCTGTCACTGTGGCTCTTTGAAGTAGAGCCCGTGGTTGACCAGATGCCTGTTCTCCCAGCCTCCACTAATACTGACTCCTGAAGATGCAAGGCTCCCTGAACATTCTTCCTTGGGCTTCCCTAGTATCCCACTCCTTGCTTCTTAAGATATCCATTCTAAAAGTGGAGACTGACAAAACAGGAAAGCACTTCCTGCCAAAAAGCTTGGATCTTGAAGTCACATTTTTCTTTGACTTCAGAAAACTAAAATATGTTTCAAGTTGGTCCTAGAAGGAAGGACTGCATTCCTTCTGCTCTTTGGGGGTTGACTCTGCCTCCATCTCTGCCTTCTGACTCCCAGGAAATGTGTGTGCCCTCGACACTCAGGGTCCAGCTGGGCTGACCTGCTCCACAAGTAGCAGGTGGGTCAGGCAGGACTTGGGCCCAGATTGTGACCTTCCCTCACTGCAAGAAGGGCCAGAATTTTCCCTTTTTAGAAATGTCATTGTGGGGAAAAGCCAGGGCCTTCAGTGACATTTCCAGAATGAAGTCTGCAGTCGGGACAAAGGCTGTGTACCTACTGCCTGGGGACCCCCACCCTCCCCCACCCCATGCCACTCTGGGGGGATCTTGAAATGCACACCCTAGCGGCTGTAGGAACTCTGTGGCGCCTGGTGGGCCAACTGCCCAGTGAATCTAGTCCTGTCACTCCTTGGTCACCAACCCCATTAGTCAGTGGATGAGACGGGCTCGGTGGACGTACACATCTGGTTCTTACAGGCAATGTTTCCAAGACTTTTGCCCAGTTTCCATCCACACATTCAGAGTCTGGAACCCAGGAGACATGGGGGTGGGAGATGGTCTGACTTCACGTGGGGTCTTCACATGGTCATTTGCCTAACTTCTTCAGCAAATTCCTGAAAGTTGCACCAATGACATCTTGGGTTATCCGGGCTCCCCACTGTCTTGCATTAGCCCATCGGGAGAATTTGCAAATCTTCTCCAGGCTGACAATTCCCTTGGGAAGCCATTGCTTTCCCTGACTAGGATGCAGTTGGATACTGAACAGAACCCCATGAGGGTGGTGGCTTGTGTCCTGTTGGGGCTGTCCCTGCATGCACCCCATGATGGGAGGCTAGGGACTCGCTCCATGGGGAAGGGTCTACTTTCTGTCTAATGTGCTGTTGTCCTTCTCCAGTGTGGCCACCACTTTATTGCTCATGGGGACATCAAGTATCCATCCTGAAAATGTGGTCACCGAGGGTCTGACCGGCATTTCCTGACATAGTCTGGGGGTGGGTGACTAAGGGTCTGGATCTAAAGGGACCACAGCCTTCCCCCAGCCCTATCTGTACCCGAGTTAACTACTCCTGGCTGGGGGTTTTGCCCTCGTCCGTGGGTGCGCGTCTCGCTGACCTTGACCCTGTTCTCCACAACACCCGTGGAATATCGCCCTACGATGGGTCGAGGCTCTCGGTCTCCACACAGAGGGTGAGCCTGCAGAGTGCCCCTCGCCAGCTCAGGATTACTAGTGTGAACAGGGGATACGTCCTTCTTCCCCATCTCCTCTCCTTAAAACCTGCACCTGGGTGAACACATGTTCACGTCAGTGCCGTAAAGGACACCATCTCCAGGGAGACAGGCAAGTGCCTATTAGCCAGAGTGTCATGCACAAGGCTCGAGAAATACTTTTGCCTTTCCTGTCATGTCTGAACCTCTGTCAGGGAAAACTACCCTGATGGGAGTGAATTTGAGTTCTTGTTATGGTTCAGTAATGTTTGTCATAAAAAATTTGAACATGTCAAACCTGGCCAGCGTCTCCCACTTGCTCACGGCTGGCCTTGCTCATAGGGCTGATGACGGCCATTCTGAGGCAAAACCTGGGCCTCAGACTAACCTGTCCCGGGAATGGGATGATCCTAGGATGGGAATGGGTACAAAAGAACTTCAGCGTGGACCCTCCACACACTTCATTTTCCAAATGGGGCCAAGTGGCATCTCTTCAAAGGACAATGTTTCACGACTTGAAACTCCAGGAGCATCAAGTCTATAGTTCTCAAAAGTAAGCCTTAAGGATGAGCTCAGGTGAGGATGATGGTCAACTTCTTATTCAGCATTGATATTGACTGTCTGCTTTCACCCTGGGGCCTTGGGCACTGGACCCCCTAAGAGCATATCTGAGCTTTTCCAAGCAAGTGGGCTGACGGTTCAGAACCCCCATCCTGGTCTGGCTGCATTGACCAGCTTGCCCAATAACTTGTTTCGTCCTGAGTCCATAGCCTCTGGAGTTTTCTAGAACCTAAACTGGTTCAGGTGTAAGAGGACTGCTCCGATCAGTCTATTTTTCAGTATGACTCGGTTTCTCAAAGTCTTTCTGCAGTCACCTTGGGGGGCCTAGTAAACCCAATACCACCAGTAACTGCCTTGCAAAGCTTGAAGCTGACTTGGCACCCTATTGGCATGACCTTCAACAAGAATAATGGCACAAAGACAAGCTGGGCTTCTCTGTGGACCCACAGTACTAAAAATCTGACCACTAATGGTGGCAGGGTTGGAGAGGGCATTGAGACCATGGAAATAGCATCTGCCAGGAGTTTCCTGTCCTCTTAGCACTTACTGAGGATGACTGTGCAGGCCTCCAAGCCATCAGGATGGTTCCAACCTTCTGAATTCTAGCACTCTTTTCAGTGCATACATCACCCACAATGAAACCATGGCAGAAACTGCTGGCACAACATAAAAGTGACTCACGGATCACTTCTAAGGCTCACAGCACTATCAAGTACACAACACTAAATATCGAGCCCACCAGCTGATCACATTACGAATGTGTCACTTTGACGTGTCAATCAAGCCATCAGTTTTTCTAAACAAACCCAAAGGAAAAGGAACAACCCACGTGGAAATTGACAACGTGCTCTCACCCTAAATACACTCGATGAAAAACTGTACACACTTAAAAATCAAAGCATTGTGCCCACTTTCTTGAATTTTTAATTGTCAACGGACCTTTACATGTGGTGCTGGGAATCCATCCCAGTGCCTCACATGTGCTAGGCAAGGGCTCTACCCCCGAGCTATACCCCCAGCCCTGAATTACATACTCGTGACTGGGAAACCCTGGGAATGGCTACCACTGGATTATAATGCTGGCAGAGCACCCTGGGGTTTTAACCCATTGTGAAACCATAAAGGTCTCCTGTTAACACTTTGAAGAATGTTTTATATATTCTAAGACCTATGTTTGGAGAAGGGCAAGAGAATATCCCCTCCTGTTTCAGATAGTTAATCAGTCTGAACATAGAAGCTTCTCATCTAACTGGGATGAGTGGCAATCCCCAGCATTCCGCCATGTCAAATGGCAGACTCTGCCAGCAGGGTGTAGGGAGGACCAGGGATCCATTGCCTGTGGCCTGCTGGAGCTGACTGTAGGGGGATGGTCAGGCTCTCCCTCCACTCCCTCTGTTCCCCCTTGCCTAGGGCTCCTGGCTGTTAGCACATTTGCATTAAGACTTTGCTTCTGGGAACACGTCAGGGGCACATGCTGCTCTCTAGGAGCAGGGGTGGAAATCTGCAGTCTGGAAGTAAGGAACTGTCCTTGCTCCTGTATCTCTGGGAACCCAGGCCCATGCAGCCCAAGCTGACCCCAGCCTTCCGTGTCGGCATAGAGCCTGACACTCTGGGCCACAGGGTTCCGAGGACAACTGTTCTCCTCTTGCCCAAGCTGAGCTGGGATTCTGGCCCAGGAGGTCAGTGCGGGCTCCGTCTTCAGGGCTATAGCAGCTGCTTCAGGTGAGGGGCAGGTCACCCCTGCCCATGTGGAGGAGCACAACACAATCCTGTTCTCGGAACTTCCAGAGACGTGGCCTAAGAATGCAATGCATAACTTTTCGATTTCTTTGACTCGCTCAAACCTGTAAGTTGTCAGGTTACGAATTTTTGAACTCTGCCACCTCTGAGGGGGAAGGTCTTATTAAGTCTTCATTAGTCATTGAAACCCCTACTCATGAAACCACAGTAGAAGCTACCAGAATAATATAGATGCAAAGACCCTTTTCTAGACTCCTGGGAGTGTCGATTCTAATGATGTCCAGATCTGACCTCCTGGGCCACGATGGGAATGCTCTTTGGACTTTCTTAGGAAGGTGACTTGCTGGCATCTGGTCGCATGGCATTTGGGCATGCAAAGTGCTGCCAATCAAAGCTGACCCCAGCACCTCAGTGAGGCAGGTCAGGGCTGTGGGGAGCTGGGTCGTCTTCCGATGTCTCTCCTTAAACTGGCATGTCTGCCCTCCCGCAGTTCTTCTGTATTTGCCCGTCACTGGTTCTCGTGAAAGGCAGATGGTCTCTATCGGCTGCCTGGTGTTCTCCAAATTTTCCAGCTTTGCTCTAAAGGTAGGATAGGGGCGTCCGTGTGTTCTTCCCTGGGTTCCCCTATGGAGGCCTGCAGCCTCCATTCTCAAAGTTTGAGGCTGATAGCAAGAAAATTCTTAAGGAGCTGTGTCCTTGAAGTCGTCTGCTCTCCCCCCCCCCCATAAAAATCCAAGACGTGAACATGCATTGTTAAGAATGAGCCATCCGGGAAGAAAGGCTCCGTTTGGCCTTCCTCGAGACCTGCCTTTTGCCTTTTCACTTCCAAATGATGCTCCTCTCAAGGTCCAGGTCTAGCTCTGTTGTGCTGAGAAGCTGGAGCCAGGCCAGACCGGGCCTGCTCTTCACCAGCTGCAGGAACCCACTAGTTCTACTGCTTCACTAACCAGCTCTGATCCTTGGCTAACCACCTCCTCAATGCTCAGTCCTAGAACAAGGATGGTGTAACAAGATGCAGCACTAGCCAGGAAACTACCTTTTGAGGTTTTTGTTTTGGCTTTGGGGAGCCGAGGTACAGGGGATTGAACCCAGAGGCGCTTTACCACGCACGGAGCCACATCCCAGCCCTCTTAACTTTCTCAAGTTTCTTAGTGTCTTGTTAAATCACCAAGGCTGGCCTCGAACCTGCGATCCTCCTGCCTCACCCTCCTGTGTCACTGGGATTGCAGGCATGCACCACCTCATCTAGGTGCCCCTTGGTTTTAGGTGTAAGGCTCACAAGGGGAGATACTGGGGCCACTTAAGCATCTGGTTATAAGTGGGGGGTCTCTAAGAAATGGGGCCATATGTGCCTGGAAGGGCAGAAGCTGATAAACCAAAATCCTACTACTGAGTGGTTTTCCTCAGTTGAATTTCTTAGTCGAAAGTAGTTGTCTGTCAAAACATTCAACGCTAGTTAGCTTTCTCTTTCACTTGATTGTGTTTACAATCAAGCACAATCAAGTGAAAGACACTCCAGTGGGACACTCCAGCCGGAGAGTGTTATCCCAAGGCAAAAGGGTGTGTTTTCCTTCTCAAACTATGCAAAATCTGGTCATGGACGAGCCCTGTGAGCTGGGAATTGAACCCTGGGCCTCATGCATGCTAGGCAAGTGCTTGAACGCTGAGCTACATCCCCAGCCCCAGAAGGAATAGCTTCAAGCTGGCCACCACATCCTCTAAAACTTATGTCGCTGGTCTTCAAGCACCTCTTAATACCATAGGAGACTTGGTTCACGTAGGACTTCAAGATGTTCTGGTTCCATTTAATAGTGGTCATACTTGGAACTGAATCCAGGTTGTAAGTTTAATACTATACTATGGTGACTTCTGTCTGTCATGGGCATTGGAATAGCAGAAAGTCACAGGTTCCCAAAGACACTCTTGCACAGAGTGAGAAATTTACATCTTAATCCTGCAATTCCCATTTCCCAACATAGAATACAGTATTCCTGATGAATGCAGGAGAATCTGGCTGCTGGCATCCTCAGGGGAAGTGGGACCTGGGGAGGAAGCTAGCTCAGCCATCACACTAATGGTCATCCTGCCTGCACCTTCCTGGGTGCAGTTTGACCAGCACAGAGCCAAATGTTGGCAAAGCACTCTCCACAGTGTTGGCTCCTCACTCCTCACCTAAATATCATCTAAAATTAGATGAGACATAAGAACAAGACCAAATACTTCTAGATCCACAGAGCAATTCTCTCTGAAAATCTACCTATGTCAGTCTCCACAGCCCACCCATGAAACTAGAGATCTGGACTTCTCCAACTCGGGTTCCATGGATTCCTCCTGCCAGTTGTGCAGGGGGATCGGGCCAAACGTCAATGATGGTGATGGCCCCGAACCCTAATGTGTTTCCTTTCCCTTGGGATGAGTCTAAGGGACTCATAGCCTAACTTCTCCAAAATGACAGTAGTTCCAGTGTGGTCAACCTCCACTGGGAGGGTCAATCCATCTTCCAATTAAACCCTCCTCGGCTTCCCCACCCTCCACTTTCCTGAGTCCACTGGGCCACCTATGGCTTTGCCTAACCTTTTGGCCTAGACACGAGCCCATCCTGTCTCTGGATTAAGGTCAGCCACCTACAATCAATGACTAGTCCAATAGACATGTTGGGTTTTCTCTACATCGGCTTCAGGGTTGGCTGTTGGATGCACCGTCCCGCAGGCAGACCTCCCAAGGCGAGCCCTGACCTTATTCATAGGAGCAGGCCTCTGACATCAGTTTCTACTAAAATCCTAGATCAATTGAAACCTGGAGGAGGGGCCGGGTTTCTTGGACCACATGAGGCAAAGTAATCAGTAAAATCCTAAATGTCTCTTAAATGGGTGCTTAGGGCTAGTACAAGTCGAGGGATTTCATTGACTTTCTATACATGCTTATAACTCTGGTTACAGCCACCCACCCGGCAACCTCTACCACTCCTCCCTAGTCGCCTTCACCTTCACCTTCCCCCCGCCCCCCCAAAAAATCCCCTCTCATGTCATCTGAGACTCCACATGAGAGAAAGCACAGAATACTTGTCTGGAGCTTAGCTTATTTTGCTCAACACAAAGATCTCTGCCTCATCGGTCTTTCTGCAGAGGGCATCTCCCTCTGTGGTTAAATGGTACTCTATACCCAGCACACGGCCTCATTCATTCGACACAGGTGTCGATGCTGATGCCATTGCAAATAGTGCTGCTTCAGTCAACAGGTGTGCAGTTACCTTTCATATGCTGACTTTGATCCACAAAGCTCCCACTTGAGAGCGGTTAAAGTCCTTTCCTTCTCAAAGAGAAGGCATCTGGAAGCATGAACAACTTTTCCCAGAACTGGCTGGAAGGAAGCGTGCTCTGAAGTGGTCCCCTCTCTGGGACTCGCTATTGCATGCAACGTAGCAATGTAACTTGGCCAATATCGCTGTTAGGATTTGAATGTAAGGTGTCCCCCAAAAGCTTGAGAGAGCATATGGTCTAATGGGGAAGTGACTGGGTTGCAAAAGCCTTCACCCAATCTGAATCCCCTGATGAGGATTAACTGAGTGCTAACTGTAGGCGGGTAGGGTGTGGCTAGAAGAGGTGGGTCCTTGGGGTGCACTTCTGGGGTTTAGTCTTTGTCAAACAGATCTCTTCTTCCTGCTCTTGTTCTGAATCATTTCCTCCTCGACCCTCTTCCACCATGATGTCCACCCTCAAATAAACTTGCTCCCCTCTAAAATTTTCTTTGACAGGTCTTTTGGTCATAGTGGTGCAAAAGATGACAAAAGCAATCATTCCACAGGTATCTGCAACTTCCCTGTCTACTGATTTTTTTTTTTTTCCTCTTAAAACAAGACCTCCCCATGGGCTGGGGATGTGGCTCAAGCGGTAGCGCGCTCGCCTGGCATGCGTGCGGCCCGGGTTCGATCCTCAGCACCACATACCAACAAAGATGTTGTGTCTGCCGAGAACTGAAAAATAAATATTAAAAATTCTCTCTCTCTCTCTGTCTCTCCCCTCTCTCACTCTCTCTTTAAAAAAAAAAAAAAGACCTCCCCATATCTTTTACCCCTCTTGCTTCAACATGAGATAACATGACCCTTGGCTTTCCAAGTTTGGGTTTTTTGCTTAACATAATGGTCTCAAGTCCCATCTATTTTCCTGCAAATATTTTTATGGCTAAATAAAAGTCCATTGTGTATAGACATCACTTTTTTTTTAATCCATTGATGCAAACCAAGGCTGATTCCATAGTTTGTCGCTTGTGAATTGTGCTACTATAAACATGGGTATGTGTGTATGGATATAGTAAGACTTCTCTTAATTCCTGAGGATAAATACCAAAGAGCGGCACAGCTAGATCATACGGTGACTCCACTACTAGTTGGCTATGTTAGAATCCCTTCAGAAGTGTGTTCCTTCCCCTCCATTCTCTCCATCATTCATTAATGAGATTCTAACTGAAGTGACAAGAAATCCGGCTTATTTCCCTAACTGCTAAGAATGTTGAACATTTTTTTCTTACTAATCATTTGTATTTTAAAGTGTCTGTTTACTTCATTGGCCCGTTGTTTGGGTCGTTATTTTTGGTGCGAAGTTTTGAGTTCTCTATAGATGGTGGATGTTAATCCTCCATCACAAGAGTAAGAGCTGACGCAGGAGGATCTCGAGCTCAAAGCCAGCCTCAGAGACTTGGCAAGGCCCCGGCAACTTAACGAGATCCTGTGTCAAAAACTAAGGGCTGGGGATGTGACTCGGGGGTTAGGCACCTCAGGGTTCAATTCCTGGTACCCTAAAAGTAACTAGCAAAGACTTCCATTCTGAAGATTCTCTCAACATTGTTGCTGTGCAGAAGTTTTCTAACTTGACGTCATGCTGCTAGCTCGGGAAATAATGGCAAGAGTTTTAGGGGTCCTACTGAGGAAACGCAGTGCCCCTGCCCATGTGATGGAGTACTGACCCTACATTTTCTAGGACTTGGGTCGTTTCTGGTCTAATTCCTACGTCTCTGATCCATTTTCTTTTTTTTTTTTTTTGAGTTGAATTTTGAACAGGATGAACAGGGTCTCATGCATCTCTGATATCTTGCTGAATACATTAGCTCTAGCAGTCTTCTGGTAGTTTTTTTGGGGGGGAATCTTCTGAATACCAAATCATACCTGCAAACTGAATCTGACTACTTCCTTTCCTACTGTTTATTTCCTTCCCTCTCCTCTTTGCTCTGGCGAGTATTTCTAGTACTGTATTGAACAGGAATGGAGTAGACTTTCTTGCCTTCCAGATTTTAAAGGAAATGCTCATTTTCCTCAGTCACTATGATGGCCTTGAGTTTGTCATAATCTTTATGATGTGGTAGCTCCTACCCCTATTTTATTCAGTGACTCCATTATGAATGCCGAATTGTCAAAGACTTTCTTTCCATCACTAACTTTTGTCCTTAAATCTACTTAACATGATAAACTATTTACTTGCATGTTAAACCATCTCTGCATCCATGGGATTAAAGCAAGCTGATCATGCTGTGTGATCTTAATCTGTTGAATACAACTGGCTAATATATTGAAGATTTTTGCCTGTGGGAGGTGGTACTCTGCCCAAGCTGGGAACTAGTCCCAATTCCTCTTGGAGCGTCCCAGCGGTGTCTGGATGAATTCTGATTGTGATTGGGGGAAAGGGTGTTGGGGATCCAGAACTGAACAGGATAAGATAAGCAGGGGTACTTCCTAGGTTGAAGTTTGGCACAAGAGCCTCATGTCTCTGGTCTCATGTCTCATGATGTGAGGACCAGGTATGTTGACAACACAACTTGAAGTTTGGGCATCTGAGCGTTGGGGTTCCTTGGCCTCCGATACCATACAAATCCCATAGAAGCTGGACTGGATGTGGTGGTCTATGCTAGATCCTTGGGTCTCACCATCTCGATGGCCTCAATGCCATTTTCAATTATGGCCCCACAGACATGTTCTGATTTGTTCGAACCTTTCCTTCAAGTGTTTAGAGAATGTAACTTGACGGCTATGTTGAACCTAAACTAAGTCATACCTACTTATGACTGGATGTTATTCTATGGGGTGGGGGGCAATTATGACTAACAGTTTCCTGTCATTGCGTCAATGTCTCTTTGGCAAAAATGTGAAAGGGGGAGAAAGCATGTCATAAAGTGGCACGTGCTTGCCCTTAATCGGGATTAAAAAATTTTGCCAAACTTTCGTTCCAACAGATCCCTATGCTCACAGCAGAATCCCAATGACTTTGGCAGAGTTGGTGAGTCTGACCCAAGACTGGAATCACCAATCACTTAGCCAGACATGTTAGTTCACACAGGATGGCCAAGGGACACCTGTCCAATGCCGTCAGAAAGATGTCAACAGATCTCAGAGGAGACTACAATACTGGGGTGTGATTATAATAGGAGAGCCTTCATGGGGAGACAGCCTCTGTAGCTCCTGGAGCAGGCAGCTGGGCATCTAGGCCAAGCCTAGGATTTCTCCATGCCAGAGAAGAAGCCCTTCAGACCAAGAGTTGGGCAAACAATTTTTGTTGCTGAGGTTCTTCCATGAAGAACCTTCATGTCTTTTTTTTTTTTTTTTTAGGTACCCTCTGGTCTGTCCTTGGGCAATTGGCTCAAATGAAATAGGACAGTCCTGAGCATCCTGGTCATCGCCATAGACTGACTCGGAATCCGAGGGCTCAGCTGTGAACGTCGAATGTATATTTCTGCCGATTTCTTATCCTTTGTTGTGGGAATTCATTCCTCCATGTGGGGTCAGCACTGAAGTCTGGGGGGAAAACCTACTTCTTACCTCCTGATTGGAGCATTAGCTCCCAGTGACCACAGGTTCATGGACTTCAAACCTAGTTCCCTCCACATCTTAATCTTGGTACCACTCCCCGGGTCCCTCTGATACACGCTATGCTTCCCAGAATTTGGGGGTGGACCAGGACTCCTTCCCCAGCTGCTTCGTACAGAAATAGGGGCCAACCCGGCTCAGCCAGTCCCTGAATGAGAAGCAGCATGGAGAACAGGGCTCCAGTTAACAGGGATTTTGGAATGGCTGGCAGATGCCAAAAGAACTGAGTTCTCAGGGTCCCAGCCTGGTTGTCCTGGTCAGATCCTCCTTTCCATGAGGAAGGAGCTCTGACATACACTGAGGAAAAGCCTTCCACCCCAAGAAGCAGCATCCAATCCCAACAACACTGTTAAGTGGGGAAAAAATAATGCACTCTCAGGTAAACCAATGAATACTCATTGTGTCACTAAACCTTTAAGTTTTAAATTTCTGTGATTTACCAAGGAATTTAAAACTAAGCATTTCAAATAGTTTCCCTAATTAACACTTAATGAGTTTTATGCCATCAAAAGCACAAGATACTCAATGTGCTTTTGAGGGGGACTGGCTCATGAGGTTTTGGACAATGAGCAGGCTTGTTGGATTCAACTAATTCTAGCTCTGTGGCTATAGAGCGCCCCCAGCTCTCGGGCTATTGATGTGGACTTGGCAAACGAAATCTTGAGCTCACTCTTCCATCAATTTCTCAAAACTATCCCCCTCTTCCACAAATGTTTAAAGGCATACGTGGAGTTGCCAGGGGTCCTGTTTCACCTTGTCTGAAATCTGATGGCCAAAACATTAAATTGGCATATCTTAAGTAGTTCATGTCAAGAGCGACCAGTGTGTTCTCTGTACTACAGGATTAGAATCACTAACATTTTAGGTCTGATGAGATTAGAGAGCCAGTTTCAGAAGTGTCTTAAAACTTGGTTCCTTTAGAATCGTGCTTGGTACCAAAGCCTACTAAGTCAAAGATCTACAGGGAAGATTGGCAGGAGATATATAAATATCTGCAGACCCCTGACTAGCCATGAAGACGGAGAAGGTTGTGTCGATGAGGCTTCAGATGGGAAAGCAGATCCTATAGAGCCCTGGACCCACAGCTATTCGTGTTACATTTTTGTCAAAGAACTCATCTGAGTAAGTATGAGACAGGATTTAAGAGAACTTGTTTGAGTACAGAGGATGAGAAGAACCCGACAGGCCATCTGAAAGCCAGACATGTTGGGAACCTCAGAGAAGCCTTGTCCTAGTGAAAGTCTTCAAACTGCAGAGTGGGGAAGGGGGGCTCGTGTCAATCCTGGAGTCCTGATCAAGAAGAGGATTAAGAGCACATCCCACCCCCAGGCTCAACTTGTTCCTGTTCCATGCAGGACCCCAACCAATGCAAAGGGCTCCTCCATGTGGGGACCAATCTCTCATGCTTGCTCTACTCCATCTCTTCTAGAAACATCTCCATAGAGGTATCCAAAACTCCAACTTTTCCAGTTCTCTAGCTGTTGACTAATCCAAGTTAACACCTAAAAGTGAGCTGTATGTAACAATGGAATAGATGTACAGTCTGTACCATGGCCCCCGAAGGTCCTGCACTGAAGGCTTGGTGGCACCCTGTGGCACCCAGTGTGTGGGGGAGTGGCACTAGTAGAAGGCTGTAAGGTCCCTGGGGGCAGATCCTTGAAGGGTTTGTTAGGACCCTGGTCCTTCCCTTGCTCTTCCTGAGTGAGGTGACTAGCTTTGCTCCTTCCCTGATCCTCGCCCTCCAGGTCCAAAGCAATTAGGGCTAAGTGACCATCAACTCAAACCTTCAGAAAACCGAGTCAAAACCTTTCCTCCTCTCA
Organism: Spermophilus citellus; assembly: GCF_964194105.1. NCBI lineage: Eukaryota > Metazoa > Chordata > Mammalia > Rodentia > Sciuridae > Spermophilus > Spermophilus citellus. The sequence continues at coordinate 83,154,696 of NC_138184.1, forward strand.
AACTGTCCATCTCGGGTATTTTGCTAAGGCAATAGAAAACTAAACAATACCTGGTACCAGGAGTGGGGCCACTGCTGTGACGACACCCGGTATACTTTAGAAGCCTTTGGAATTGGCTTATGGCACAAATTAAGTCTAGAAGCGTGGGGCTGGAGGCAGCCTAGGATTGTCCAAGCCAAGTTAATGGATGAGCCTGACCTCGGAGGACCACAATCCCAATAGGCACGCAGACAGAGAAGGTTGTGCTGATGAGGCTTTAGATGGAAAAGCGGATCTTGTGGAGCTGGGGACCTGCTGCCACTTGTGCTCTACTTTGTCCCTCTGGAGACTTGAGAGGCTGAGTTTGAAGGTGAGGAGTTATCTGGAGAGAACTTCAAGTCAAAATAGCATTTAGGTAGCACTGGAGTTGCTGTCTGCTTTTATCTAGATCCCAGTGAGTCCAGAGCAGAACCCAGTGGAAAGACTTGAACTTTCCATTCTTCAGAAAACGGGGGTACTTTAAACCTCAGCCAATGACGGTTTTGTTGCTAATGAGGTGATTGCCATTAATAAGCCAAAAGTGGGTGAGCACTTCCCTGGTCACACAAGGCCCTGGGTTTCCTGCTTTGACCAGGAAAGTAGAAAAAGGCCATTAAGGGCATTCTAGGCAACCAGAAAAACTCAAAGCCTCCCAGGCTCAGACTTCCAAGAGACCCGGGATGCACTACTTGCTCAAGACCACCTAGGAATCCTAGGTCCCCAGGGTTTGTTTCCCTGTGCTGTGGGGTTCAGGCACTCGGGCTGCCATAGCCAAGGTCTGAGCGGGTCCCCGTGTGTGGCTCGCTCGAGGGGCAGACCTTGGCCTTGCTCACATGATGATCCTTTGAAAGCTCTGTTGGATGTCAGAACTGTGGGGCTGGCATCAAGGCAAACCTGGGAGGCCAGAAACATGTTTCCATCAGAAACCCTCCAAGCATCACCAGAGGGTGGGCTGTGACGCTGGGTGAAGTTGAAGCTAGAATGGAGACCTCAAAGTTGGGGATGCCAAGAACGGGGGGCATTTGCTGACGGAAGCTTCAGGAAGAGCCAGCCCATCTGCACCCTCTGATGCTCACATCCTCCCCCAGGTGTCCCTGATACCAGGAGGAAGCCATAGGATTTAACGTCTCCCCTGCTGGGTTTGGGTCTCCTTGGGTCTGATCCTTCCTATCATCCTACTGCCTTCCAGAATTAGTGTGTATCCTGAGCCATCGAATCTTGGAAAGAAGTAACTTGTTTCTTGGCTTTTAACTGAGGAATTGCAGCTAAAGTTCACCGTGAGGTGCCCAGATGAGTTTGGACTTGGATTCCTAAGCAATGCTGGGTCTGCCAAGGTTCTGGGAGACTCCTAAAGATCACTAAATGCAGTCCTCATTATAAGATGCACATGGGCCTTTGTGGGCCAGAGGAGGAATGCTATGGTGTGCCTCTGAAACGCCCCTCAGAAGCCATTCCCTGAAGCTTGTGCTGAGGAGGCTTTGGATTAAAAATTGGTCCTCATGGATCATCGGACCCTCAGCCATCCATTGCTGTCCCTTACAAAGGGAAATAGTGTTCACATGGCAGAATACATGGCACAATCAGTGACCAAAGGTCCTTGGGACCCGAGAATAGGACTTGCCACCCAAAGACCTGGAGAGAAACAGAATGGGAAACTCTGACGTTTGACCTGCCTTGGTTGGCAGTCATGTGGCTTTGAGAATTTTTTCTCTTATGCAGGATGATAATGATAGGCCTGCCGTCATGGGGTCCACAGGTGAGGGACTCGGCACTGACTCTGTGGCCTCTGTCTTCAATGAACCAGGAGTGCCAACTCTAATTCCTCGCTGGCCCATTCTTGACTTTTGCTAATGAGGTTGGGTTTTGGTGGCTAGGAAAATAATGGTAGTCTCTAGAATCCTATGGCATGAGAGGTTTGTGTGTGGGGGGGTGGGACTCTCCAAAAGTCTAGGGCTATCCAGACTTCCCTTGAAGGAAAACTGTTGGCTCCTGGAGTCTAGTAGGAAGAACGACAAAAGGACAAGAGAAATAAGGACATTAGAAAGACCTGAGTTTTGTGGTCATCCCTGCATGCTTGCTATGATACAAGCTCTCCTGGGACAAGGAACCAAATGCCCCAGTACTTGGCCTTGCAGGGGATGGTCTTGACTCAGAGGTGAGGTTGCCCACCTCTGCTGAACCTGAGAAATCATCCCTTAACCTGTGGGGCTGAGGAATCCAACCAGTGAATCAAAGTGGGTTCGGCTGTTCCTTGGCTCCACCTTCCCAGAGGGGAGTATGGGAATCTAGGTCTGGTGAACACTAAGGACAAGGGATGATTCCACTGATGGGGTCAATGTGCCTTTGCAAATGGAAGTGAATGTGAAGCCCTCACCTGGGGAGGATAAGCCCTTCCTGAACCAACTCCTAAGGAAGAGAAGTCCTCCTTGCAGATGCTGCTTATTTAACACACAGAATCTCTCCTCCCCTGGCTGTGACTCTAATGTTTCTGTGAACCGAAGCTTTTACACCCTGGGCAAGTGGAGAGAAGGAACTTTGATTCCCAGTTAATCCCTGATGGCACACAGGAAACCACTTCATGAAGTCCACGGCCTGAAAGATGACCCATTCGTCACGGTCTCTCTGTAGTCTCAGGACTGTATCCCTTGCCACTTCTCCTAGAACTGAAAGAGCAGAGAAGTAACCAATGCTCATGGGCCCAGCTGAGCTTGTAGCCATGGAAGCCCAAAATGGTAAGGGAATGTAGTCACTAGTTGGGAGGAAAAGAACAAGATACCCCAGACTGCCTTTTGTTCTGCTGAGGATTTTTCTTGAAGGCATCCTCTGGTCCCCTGGGGATAGGATCTCTTATACTATAGGATTCCAGAGGTACCATTATTTTCATAGCCACCAAAACCCAATCTCGTTAGCAAAATCCAAGAAATGGCCAGCGAGGAACTTTAAGTTGGCACTCACAGTTCATTGAGGACAGGGGCCAGAGTCTTCTGCGTGAATACAAATAGGTGACTCCTATGGAGCACAGGACAGGGTATAGCATGATCTTTGGAGTCAAACCAAACAATCACACCCACGTGGAGACGTCCTGTCAGACGACTTGGGGCTTCTCCTCGAGTATGAGGAATGACCATTTATGGCGACTGACATCGTATATGGTCCGTTCTTCCACTGGAGTCCCCTACACTAGGATGGCATCTCTGCCTGACCTAGTTATAAAGGAGTTTTCATTGCTGTCTCCACTACAGCTGTCTTTTGGGATCTTGCCATCGTTGTCATCCCTGTTGGCTCTTCCTGCTTCTCGGGTTTTCACAAATATGCCACCTCTTCTACCACCGCTGGTTCCCCACCCCCTGTCCCTACTGAGTGGAGGCCCCTTGGCAACAGTAGAAATGAAGTCGGGTGCATGGTTGTCTTTGCAGTGGAATCATTCCTGGTCACTAGTGTTCACCAGACCTATGTTCTCCTGACTCTGGTTGTCTGTCCACTGGAATCGACAGAGTGGCTCCCACGTAACCCATGGCTGAAAAGGCCGGTGGCAGTTTAGGGACCTGGACTGTGCTCAGAAGCACCTCTTCCTAATGGTAATGAATTACCTGGCATCTTGACGTGTTCAGCGTCTGGAGCGTGTCCTTGCTGGGCCCTCCTGTACATCTCTACGTGCACTTGTTCCTGAGGCTCTTGTAATCCTAAAGTCAAATCTCTAATGTCAAAGGATGAACCTTGGGCCACTTGGGCTGTATGTGTACCAGAGGTGACTATACTTCTGCCTCCTCCAGGCATTGATCCACACCCCCCAACTCCCTCGTGCCCCTGAAGCCCACTGGAGAGACCAACTGTTCCATCCCCAGAGCTCGGCTGTGGAGTGATGCCGTTGCCTCTGGACTTTGCTTGATGGTATGCACCTCTCCACTCTCTGGCCTCCCGCTTCCTTGAGTGGAATGATCCCAACTGGTAAATCCCAAGGGAGCTTTGTAGTAACCACTGGATCCCAGAGTCGATGCCAGGGGACCCGCTGGGGTGGCATCCCCCCACTTGGCACCAAATAAACCTCGTATCTCTGTAGAAATGGAGTAGATGAAACTGAAGTTCAGCTTCCTACAAGAAGCCAGTACTTGGAATAAAGCAGGCATTGATGGGATTAGAGCCTAGAGAGTCTAGATCCATAGTTCAGTGCTGTTTGAGAGCAGAGTTGGCTCTTGCAGGATGAAACATGGAAGTGAAGAGGGAATAAAGAACCTTCCACTCCAGCTAGAAGCCCGATCATCTGCCGATTCCAAATGGCCCCAGACTGTATCCAGCTCAGACCAAGGTCATTCCCCATCGGGGAGCAGGAACCTGTCCAAATAGATGCACCAAGTGAGATTGCCTGTGTGTAGGAAGGAGCTCTAGGGTACCTTCTTCCAAAAAAAGCAGATCTTTCAAAAGAACACACCAACATAAATATGCTCTGCTTAATTACAACTACAGAGACACATTCACTCTGTGAACATTCCCGAAGCACCGTACTTGGGATCTTCGCACCTTCCTAAATGTAATAAAAACATTGTAAAATCACTAAAGTATAAATAACTGACCTGCAGGTCCTGCCCATGATCCTATCACAATATATTTGCTAAAATTAAAATGATCCAGGGCTCATGGTAATCATGGAGCCACAGGAGTGGAAGAGAGGATCAGACCGCACATGCTGCCACATGCCACTGACACATGGGTTACTTTTTCGCTCTTCCAAGTTGGCTCACTTGAAGATGCGGAAAGGAATCTTTCTGCCCTGCATAGATAATTTGCCCTCTGCATTCATCCAGCAAAACCTCAAAATTCCTACATCTCTTTCCCCTCCAGAAGGGCTGAGGGGGCTGCCATCTCTTCTAATCCACCCACCTCCCAGTACCCAGATGCCTGGCTGGGTCCTCAGCTGCTGCATCTGTTGGTGAGGCCATAAATCAGAGGCAGGGTCAGGCTTGGTCAGCTTGCTGATGGAATTAGAGTAACAAATGGGGAGTGGGGTGTTTAGATTAGTCTTGGCTCTGGAGCTGAAGGAGGAAGGCTGGCACTTAACTTCTTGATAAACTCAGCACCAACACATCCTGGGTCAGCAATTATGGTTTAAAGATCCCTTGGGAGGGGCCGAGGTGGAACCTCCCTGAGCAGCTGTGTCCACCTGAGTAGCCCTGCCATGACTGAGAGGTGGGTGAGATCTGAAAGCCGGAGATGGCCAACTGCAGGTGATGTAAGGTACCTGCCATTGTGGAGCCTTGCCCCCTCGAGTGCCCTGTGCACGAGCTGAGGTACTGAGCAGTGGTAAAGGGGTGAATTGGATGTGGACAGAGGAGACTTGGATTATAATATAAGTCTGAGGATATCTGGGCAAACCCCAGGGGGATGCTACAGAGCAAGGCTCATTTGAGCAATGCCACACTAGGCACAAATGAGCCAGGCCCTATGTCCCTTGTGTACTCAGCCCTGGGCTGGAGTGATCTGAGAAGCTCATGGTGACACTGCCAATGCTATGATAGATCCCAAAGGTGCCGTAGACAGGTGCAGTCCAACCGTTGAATAATGACTTTCTCTTTAAATAAAAGCCCGGGACCTGTGGGACTGCCACATGGACATCTTCTTCCCTACTCCAGAATCCAGGCTCACTGGAGAGTCTGATGCATACAGATATGTCCACTTAACCTGCATGTCACCTGGGAATCTTCTCAGTCAGTGGACTTGGCAGCAGGGCCTTTTCTGTGATCCTCGGGGCAGTCGGAGCACAAGGGGACTTGAATGTCCTATTCCATGTGTGGGCCCATCCCCCTGTAGACGTCAGCAGAAGGGTCGGAAGCTGTGCATCCCTCCAGTCTTCATGTCTCCCTGTGTCTGCATTGGATGAAGACCCAAAATCATGGGAGCAAGTGGATTACCTAATGTGATTCCATAAAGCAAAAGATAAAGGGAAGAGGCCACTGGGGGTTGGAAGACTTCCTTCAGGAGTGTCCTACCCCCAGGGCTTCCAGGAGCATGATGAGCTCTGACTCGCCACAGGCAAAGTGACAGGGAAGCTCAAATGCTAGAAATGGGCAGCTGGAGTGACTGCAGGGAAGGGATAAGGGACATGGGGTGGGAGACAATGGGATAGCAGATAATTTTTTAAAACTGGTCTCCAGTTTCCCCAGTTTTCCCAAACTGCATGAAGATCCATCCCTTACTGCTTGGAAATGAACCCATCTTTGCCTTCTTCATTTGATAAAACATGGCATAAATGAGCCTTCCAAGCCTGGGTCACAAAGGTGTCGGGTTGGATCTCCATTGCCTATCGTTAGACACTTGGTCTTAGAAACCCTCTGCCATGTTGCAAGGAAGCCCAAGCTCTCCTGTGGAGAAGCGATCTGGAAAGAAACCCCTAGTCCTTGATAGCTCCACCCACATGGCTGGCAAGTCCTTGCAGATAACAAATCCATGTCAAGAATGCTGACCTGTCACCCAACTAATGATGGGATGAGCTGTCTGTTCCTTCTCTGATCCCTGCACATGGGCAGATCCATGGACAAACAGAATGTGGTTGACTTAAGGCAATGTTCAGACAATTGATACAAAGAGCATCCCAGCTTCAAAACCACCAATATAAGGTGTAGAGGACAACATGACCTTTTTTGGAAAAAGGCTCAGGGAGGTGAAGTTAAAAATTCCTGAGATCACAAAGTGAGTAAGAGAACAACCTTCAGACTCGGATCTGTCTGAGCTTAAACTATACTTTCAATGCTACTGTTGACCATCTTCAGGATGTTCTTCCCCAAACTGCAGGGAGGTCACTCAATCCCGTGTTCACACAAATAGTACCCAGGCCTCCCCAGCATGGATCCTTAACTGCCTACAAGACATGAATGACCCCACACTGCTGGGGGCATATCACCCCTTACATCTGTTCAGAATGGAGTAGCAGATACAGGGGTGTGTAGAAAAGCATATGTGCTTTCTAAAAGCTGCGAGTTGGGGGTACTTATCACAACTGCCCTGAGATAGATCAGGATGGTTTAGCTTCTGAGCTTTTATTTTATCAGCTGTAAAATGGGAATAAGGAGCTGGGGGAGTCTATGCTGGAAATCCTGTGGATTTCCACCTTGACCTTCAATCTTCAGCCACGCCAAAGCTGCCTGCAAGACCAAGTGTCAGACCAGTGTCCCGTATATGGACACCAAGCCTTCTCAGCTCTAGTGCTCCCCAGTCGAGCATACAAAGGGACCCTTGTGCTGGCTCAGACCACACAGCAGGTCTGCTTTCTCCTCCACAATGAAGTCCCTGTGAACACGGGCATCTTGCCATGTTCCAGATGGCCAGCCTGTTCTCCTGATGCGTCACTGAACAATCCTCCATGTTTCATGGTCCTGTCCATTAATAGTCTGTTGCTTAAACAAAGTGGAGGCCTCTGGCTGGAACTGCCTCTGGTAATCTGCAGGCTCTGCGCTGAGAAGCACGGGAGCTATGTCCACAGACTGAGGAAATTCCCAAGAATGAAATGGGACATCACCAAGGGAACTAGGTAATGGCTGGCCAGGGGTGGAGGGTGTCCATCTTAGATCCTCGGGTACCTTTGGATAGATACTGGTGTGCTCCTTAGGCCACTGGGAGGCCAGGATCTCGCCATCCTGAGATCCACAGAAAGGTAGAGATACACAAGAATCGGGCACTGACAGTTGCTAATTGCTGTGGGTCTGGAGTTGGTCCCAGCTCTGCTGCTTTGTTATGAAACCCAGTCTGATCTGAAAAATGGGAACCAATTTCAGCATTAAGCACTTGGGAGAACCCACATCATTGTGCCCAGTGCTCAGAGCACAAAGCACACAGAAGCCCTGGATCCACTCTGAAGCCTGCAACACTGGCCTGAAGTTGCTACTGTTTCCATGGATGGTGACACTGGGAGTGTTGGGTTTTCTCAGGGGACTGGGATCAAGGCAGAGGCTAAAAGGACTTCCTTGGGTTCAACACCCTGGGGAAGGAGACGGGAGTGCCGCTGCCACACAGGCCCAGTGACGGACCCCATAGGGAGCTCTGGAACTGGCAGGTCCCTTCAAAGGCATCAATATGGCCTTCCTAGCCCCTCATAATAACGTGGGTGTGCCATTGGTTGGAAGCCTGGCGAGAGAGCGTGTGACCTTGGCCTAGGCTGCACCCCACAGATGAGGCAGCCTCAGGAGGACTGACAGCCTGGGCGGCAGATGTAGGGAGGTCTGGGTGCAGCATAGGAGAAGTGGGGAGCTGGGGACAGTCTCCTGGAGGTGGCATCTTGGCCGAGTTGGCCAGGTGAGACGGGAGGAGGAGCTCCAGACAGACCTCGCAGCTGAGGGGTGGGGAGGGGACAAGGGGAACAGTTGGCCCCACTGACGCCCTCTGACATCCCTGGGGCACACTCACCTGCGTGTGGGCTCACTTCCTCTCCTTAGCTCTTGTAGGAAACTTCCTGAGAAGGTGACATTGAGCTGCTACAGTAGCCCTTGTTACTGTCCATCCCTTACCTTGATATTTTTTTTTCCTTGCAAACTCTCTCAATTGGATACCACATCCCAAACCAGATGAGAAGGTCCTTTTCCACTGTGGAAAGGAAACGTCACAAGGGCAGAGACCTCGAGCATCTGCCTCCTGTTGAACGTCCCCAGCGCCCTGAGCAAGATGAGACTTTGACACATTCGGTGACTGTCCTGTGGGTCCAGGTCTTCCAGTCATGGGGGGAGGGCCAGCAGATAGAGTGGAAGATGGCATTGAGTGCTAGGATTCCATGAGGTCTTGGAGTGATAGAAGTTGGAAGGTCAAGTTCCTAGGTCTTGGGAGGTGGGAATTTTGACCTCTGTGGTACATAAGGGGAAAGGACCCCTGAATCCTCAGGAAAAGGAGGCGAGTCTGACGCACCCTCGGATGCATGGACAACTGGGGGAAGAGACTGGCACACCAAGGCCTCACTCCAAAGCCTTGGAGACAGACCTGCACTACAGCTAACAAGGTGCATCTGCCCATGGCCAGGCCAGATGGTCCCCTAAGCCATCCCACATGGGCAGCTCTCCTGCCGCCCCAGCAAAGTCTCTCACCAACTTGCCTTGAAGTTGCACCTTCCTGGAGCAGGATACTCTTTTATTGCAAACTCCCCGACTGATTATTCTCAGGACAAAGCCCTTTGATGGTTTTATTGTCCCTAAATTCACACCAGGCTCCAGTAACTTCAGAGCAGGTAGAGAATGCAGAGAGTGGAGAGTTTGGGAAGAGAGCCTCCCAGGATCAAGGCAGGAGATTGGGACTTCTAAATCTGCCCCACCAGACTTCCTCTGAAAACTAGCACATGCAGGAGCAGGTCCATCATCTCTGGCCCAGAAGGCCCACGTTAAGTGGATCAAGGTGGCCAACACCTCTGGGAGCTCCTGAGCACATCTGCTCCTCCTGGTTGGTCCACGCAGCTCCCCGATTCCCTGCCTAGTGCCTAGTTCAGGGACTGAGTGGCTCTCAAGATGGACGCTGATGCTATTTCATGGTAGGTTCTGAATTTCCCTGTTCATGCTGGGACCGGCTTGGCCAATGTAGTGGCTCGAGGTCTGCTTTTGGAAGTTCCCAGACTGAGCTTGTGTACAGGAAGTCCACTCACTTCCTGTCTCCTTTCCCCACCCTCTTGCTTCCTGGAATGGACCTCCGCATTACAGGAGGCCATTAGGAACCATGCTGAGCAGAGGGGCTTTATCCTGTTGGAAACAGATGGCCTGGATATGTCTTACCAAAACTCGCGTGCTGACAACCTGCCACCCAAGGCTCTGGTGGAAGAGGGGGCCGTTGGGAGGTGTCTAGGCCCATGGGGGTGGGGTGCCCTCAGCCCTCCTAAAGGGACCACTACACCCATGAAAGACCCCAGAAAGCTGCCTGGACCCTCCCAGGGGGGACCCAGCAAGAAGTTCTGAACCAGGAAACGGGCCTTCACCAGACGCTGAGTCTGCTGCTACCTTGATCTTGACATTTAGAATGAGACTTGTGTAAGCCACTCTGTGTGTGGCCTTTTGTCAGAGTAGCTCAGACAGACTAAGACAGGGACGACTTGATGGGAGGCCCAGAAGAAAGCTCTAAGGATTGTTCTCCAGGCAAAGAGGAAGCCACAGGATATGGAACCATCTTTCATGGGTCAGTGGGGTGGGTGCCTCTGGGTGGGGATGTCTAGGGACTTTGGGGTTGTGTGTCCTTCTTGCATGCTACATGATCGGAGAAAGACCTCAGGTTGACTTTGAGGCTATTAGCATGATGCTCATAGGGACAAGGACTGTCTGAAGGGACAGGTGGACTTGAGTGGGCTGGGAGGATGGGAGACGTGCCTTGGATTCTAGCTACACACTTCCTAGCTTTGGCCTGGGTCGGCTGATACATGCTGAGGCCCTACTTCGTATCAATGCCTCTCCTAAGCCAATTGCAAGAAGGCACTTGGCAAGAAAGCCCACTGGGCTCTGTGCTTAGTGTGTAGGACAGGAGGAATGTGGGCAGGTTCAGGGTGTTTGAGAGCTTACTGGACATGCTGATGGACAGGATGTGGAAAGAGGGAGACTTCGTAAGGTGGCCATGTCAGATCTGGGTAGGGTCCCTAAGGAAATAAATGCAGAGATGGAGACAGGAAAGAGACTTGTTGGAGACAATTCCCGACTGTGTTGAGTGCTATCTCATCTTGGGAGATCAAATGTGATGAGAGTATTTACACCACAGAATCTGTCAGATGCTATAACCTGAGCAGGTTGAATGTTGCCAGCACGCCACCGGTGTCTACAAAAGAGATGGGGGCAGGAGGCGGACCTGGGCAGAGAGCCTCCACCCAGGAAGCAGACCTGATGGTCCCCATGAACTCGGGGTAGCTAAGAGCTGAGAGTGCCTCTCTACGGAAGAGTCCTGCACGGGGCAGAAGTGCCCAACCATGTTCAGCCTGGGACTTGAAGCTGCCCAGGAAAAGCCCAGCTCAGCCTGAAAGCAGAGATCGACCCTAGAATCTCAGTTAATGGCATTTCTGCAGCTAAATAGAAAGGTCATTTTTTTCAAATAAAAAAAAATGACCTAAAACATGTTTTGAAACGTGTGTACACTGAGGGACAGACTCGAGCTAAAGCATTTCTCTGGCTTTCTTGTTTTCTGTGATAAGAAAGCAAAATCATCTCTTGGCAATTTTCCAGAAGGTGATACTTTGTTACAGACTTTTTCTATGATATAACAGATCTCCTGAATTGTTCTTATCTGACATTATTTATTTGACCAACATCCCTCCACCACACTCGCCCATTAGCAAACATTCTACCCTGCTTCTGAGTTCAACATTTTTAGGATCTACATGTGAGATCCCTTTGGAGGGGTCTGGGAGGTTCTACATGTGAGATCCCTTTGGAGGGGTCTGGGAGGTTCACGTGACTGCTCTCCAGCATGTGTGCTAAGAAGGGGGTAGCTGTACCCCAGTCTTCCTGCTCTCCATGGTGGGGATATGAGGGGGAGGGGAATTCATGTCCTCTAAGGGGAGGACAGAAGGCACAATCACTGGGATTTATAAGATGCCGGGTGTCAATCCCTGTCTCCATGGCTTCCCCTCCTATCTAGACCAGATCTGTTTTACTTCTGGCCTGTGCCAGATAGCCTGTGTCTGGCTTTCAATGGAGTTCAGCCCGCAGAGACGAGGCAGGACCTAGGGTGGGAGGGAGCGGTGGGACAGCTAGTCTCCAATAGCAGGAGCTTTGCCCTTTCTCAGTCCTCTAGATGCAATTCCCCAGAGTGGCATGGCTCCCTTCGTCCCTCAGGTCTCTACTCATGTGCCACCTTCTTCATGAGACCTTCTCTATCATAATTAACATTGTAACTTAGGCCCCCACCTCCTTTATTTTCTCCACCCTAACGAGGATTTCTTTGTCTTCCCCACTTGGAGCCCAGAGCTCCACAAGGGCTGGAATTCTGCATCTGTCTCTGCTAAATCCCCAGCAGCTGATTGACCATCTGATGCAAAACTGTTTTTACCCCATATCCCTTAAAGTGGGAATACCATGTGGGAGGTGCCCTGGGTTGGTGCAAGGTGGGCACAGAAGGCCCGGTGGTGTCAATCACTGGCCCCAGCTCGAAGGAACATGCCAAGCTCAATAAAGGCCACTTAATATGGAGAAGCAGTAGCCAAGCCCTTAGAGATGTTGGAGCAAACGGGGTAAGAAGACCCCACACACATACATCTCCCGCAGAGATTATCAACAGCCAGAAGCCACCACCATTGTGGCTGGTGGGGAAAAGAGGTGGCACCACCAGAGCCCACAAGTTTGAACCTCCAGGTTGGAGCTAGAGAAGCTCTGAGTTGTCACAATAGTTGTGACCATAGAGGGAGGGGGCTGGCAGTGGGCACTGGACCCAAGAGACAACTCAAAGGGGTAGATTACGCAGGCTCCCCTGCTCTCCAGGGTAGGAGCATGTGCTAGGGGGAGAAGATGGCATGGCAAGATGGGAAGCCAGAGAGAATCAGAGGCCAGACTTGACCTTCTAGAACTTTCTAAGAACCATCCATGAGATGGTGCCCATCTCTTACAAGGGCAATGACCTAACACCTTCCTCCAGGCCACTTCTCCTGAGGGTTCCATCTCCACACACGGGATGCCAGGCTTCCTTGGGAACCCTTGGAATTGGACCAACCACACTCAAACCATAGCTGTCTGAGGGAGAAGCATGTGCTGCTAGGGAGCCTGGGAGTGGGGTGCCTCTTCCTGTCTGGACTGGACTTGTGCACCCCCACTTGGCGAGGGCTGGGTACACAGTCCTGGGCTGCATGTGTGCTTACATCCCAGGATCAGATTGCTACAGACTGACCTAGGGTGGCTTCGTGGGGACAGATGGCCCCGTGACCCATCGCCCTTCAGCAGGCTAGCTTGGGCTGCTTCATGTGAGAACAGCTTATTTTCTCCCCTCTTGTATCTAAAGCAGAGGGACACCACAGTGTGCTGCCCCAACCTCTTAGAGAGGAGCCAACATACCCCTAGGTGAGTTTGGGGTGAGGATGGCTTGTGGATCTGTTCCCCAGAAAATGCCCTCAATGCAGATAACAATGTCGCCCACCTAACTCTTCCCAGGGCCACCTCCATTCCAGGGTTAGTCTAGGAAAGGTGTGAAGCCCACCTCCCCTCACCTCAAATTAGGGTAGTTCTGGTAGATCATCCTGAGAAAGAGCTCTCCATGCGTCAGGAAAGGCCTCTGACAGGTGCATTACCCTCTAGTTTCTCCAAGTGGTAGCCCACTCTTCTGCCTCCAAGTCCACATGGGTTGTGTTCCTGAGGTCCCACCTGGGAACTCAGCCTTCCACCTGTGCCACTTGCTATGAGAAGGATCTGATACCTCTTCAATATTTACCAGCATGCCACTACTTCCATGAAAACCACCAGCTTTCCGGGGAGAAATCCTGATTTCATGTCAGCCAACTTCCATGGTACAAATTATTCCTACCATGGCAATTCCAAACTACCACCTGGAAGTCTCTGCATGTGAACTCGGCGAGAGATTTGCAAAATCCCTAATCAATAGGAACTGACTCTGGGAGAACACTTGTCCTGAGCCAGCCTTCCCATGCACGTGTCAGTGGAACAAAAATATCTTGAAGCAACCTGTGTCTGCTTTCTTGCCTTACTAGTGAACAGATTTTCTGTTGAAGCTGCAGTCTGAAATGGTCAAGTGGACACTTTGGCAGAACAGGCAGGAGCTGAGAGCTAGAACAAGGTGGTGTTAGGGGCAGGAAACCTGCTGCCTCCACCTGGATCACTCAAGGTATTTTAACACCAAAAAGTTGGCAAAGAATCCTTTCCCAGTTCCCCAAAGACCTCCACTGAAGCCCTCTTACCGTGCCCCAAGAAGTGTTTTTGCCAGTGGGGGGATGAACAATGTCTTGCCCTAACCCATCCCCCAACCCCTAAAAGAAACTCCCGGGTTCTGACACTGTGGGTATTGCAGGCAAGCCGGGAACTCTCTGGACAAAGCCATATTCAGCCATCAATAGTGGCATTCACGGATGTCACAGCTCTAGATGGAACAACACTTCCAGGGTCTCCAAGGCTTGGCCACCTGGCTACAGAAAGGCCATGATCAGCTGCAAGCATGTCAATCTGGCTTTTGCCAACAGACTTTTGACATTAGAGTAAGACCTTCTAGGATGGGCCGGAGTCTGGCAACACTAGGCCCACCTTCTCACCTTGCAATAAGCTGATAGAGTGAAACCAGAACCTGTCCTGAAGTCACAGGGTCCCAACCGGCAGGATGAACTTGAGGACCCTCCAAAAGCAATGGTGGGTGTAGTAGATCTGAAAACTGGCACCTTCCATGGCAGAGTTTGATTTGAGCAGCCGATCTTAGCCAAGCAGGAAAATAACCTGTTGCTAATCCAACATTCCCACCACCCACTGGGGCCTCACCATGGCTGCTTGTAATCAGCTGGAAATTGGGGCCTCCTGGTTAAGGTTTCCCTTCCCCTGGCAGCTGAACCTCCTCTATCTCTTTGAAGATGACAGGGCTTTAGTATGCCTTTAAAGTGAATTTTTCCCTCTGCATTTTATTATAATCAATGACCAGAAAACTCTTCTCTTTCCCCTCTCTTTATCTCTTAAATATGTTTCTTTCCTCTTTTAAAAATGCAATATTTCTTTTAAACCGGGATATGGATGAGCTTGTCCCTAGCAGGGCAGGCCCAGCTTCATCTGTCAACTTGATTATGCAAAGCCTACTTTCCGCTGGCATCTGAGGTGGATTTCAGAGCTATGAGTCACGTGGGCTTCAGACTTGCAACCCGGGGAGTAGCCGTCTCCCAGAGTCCATGCGCCAGACGCAGCCTGACTTTGAGAGAGTCCCTCCAAGGCCCTGATGGCTAAATGGTCCAGACTTTGAACACGTGCATGCACTAGCATGATCATGTAGTCTGCTGACCTGGGCTGTGACAGTCATGAACTACTCCAGTATTAATTCCCTTACAAGAAACATTGGGGATCCTGGAAGAGAAAAGGACATTATATAAAATATAAATAGGAGAAAGCGTGTACTTCAGTTAATAATATTGTGTCACTACTGGCTCACTTGTTATAACAAAAGTCCCATTTCCAATGGAAGATGTTAATCATAAGGGAAAGTAGGCACAGGTTCATGAGAGAACTTGATTAGCTTCAGTTTTTCGTAGATCTAAAACTCTTGCAAATTTTTAAGTGGGGAAAACACATCAGCCGTTGCTCAGAACTGAGGATTTGCTGGTCAAGGGTGCAGAGACCTACCTTCGTAGTAAACATTAGGTTGTCATTATTTTTCCCTAAATGTGCTCTGGTATATGCATGTGACAGAATGATATATCCACGCTGTTAACAAAATCCAGAATGGCATTCTGGGTAGCAGCATTAGAGAACGGGCTGACTGGGAGCTCTTGTTAGTTCGATTGAGTCAACTTTGATTAGTTTGCAGGGCGAGTCTGCAGGCTTTAGGGAACATAGCACATTAAACAAGGAGCCTGATTTAATAACCAGATAGTATATAAGCAAAGTGAGATATCTAAAGATCAAAGTCTGCATAGCAATCACTCCCTCTGGAAGCTCTAACCCTGTATGTATAGGGCTCTCGTGAGGTTTTTGTGCTGGGGGTAAACGTGTTCTGACATGAGACAAAATCATTGTGCACATTTCTCTGGTGGTTCGTACCATGCACTTGACGGAGGCTTAATTTGGGTAGAGGAGCTTTGGCAACCTAGAATCCCAGACTCTGCAGAAAGTATCCATCCTATTTTCCCAGGAGCTGAGATATAGGTGTCCATCCCCCCAGTAAGGGGAGTGTCCTGGTCTACCTCTACTAGGGACACCTTCAGGGGGAGTTGACTACAACAGGTTAGAAATATGACAGGTCACATCTGCATGTGACACTCAGCAATCCTACAGGATGTCTCGGTTTATACACGGCTCCTTAAAAAGGTGCCTGTAGAATTGTGGGAAGCGGGGTCAGGATTATGCCTACTTCATGGGACTTTGATCCAACGTCTGGAGACCTAGAGACCAGAGGCCTGTACCTTGTGGCTCAGGCTGATTTTAGTGGACTGGAAGTTGGCCCGGGGCCTCTGGACACATACACACAAAAGTCCCAAGGGATTCTGCTGTCATCTTGCCCTGTTTCTTTCAGTCCGCTTTCTGCAAAAGCCCACTGTGGGACCCTCTGTGATAAACGGGAGAGAACTGAAGCCGTGATGTTCCGTGACAAAATTCTAAGGGGGATTGTGACAGAAGTTCACAGGTGAGCCTCATGGCTTGTGCTATCCGGGGAGACCTGTCTCAGGTTGGACCCTGCATGGAGGGGCCCGTGTACCTTGCTGCATGGCCAGCAACAGCAGAACTGCCTCGCCAGGGCTGCAGACCCCACCTCTGAGCCAAATGGCTGAATTTGATCAGAAACACCGAGAGGAGGAGAGGGCCCAGAGTCTGGGCCTGGGACTCCTCAGTTACTTGGTGCTTTCTGTGTCTAGAACACAGCTGTCTGGGAGTGTTCACATCAGCAAACAAGAAGATGGACCAAGTACAACCTGCCCAAGATCCCACATGGGGACAGTGCAGCCTGGTTTGGGACAAGCCTGGGTCGGAGAACACAATCTCCCTGAGCTGGTTCCCACAGAAATGAGGCTGAATTTCTGCCACGGGCATTAAGAACAGGGTCTAGGTAGGAGAAGGGCTAGATCCAGGGGTTTAGCTAACAGTGACGTAGGAAGGTCAACTTCTTAAGATTCTGTGGTAAGATGCAAACCGGGGGGACCCAAGGGGAACTTCTGTACTATCTGAATGCAGGCCCATGGCAGACGAACTGGGGTATCTGCTGGGATTGTGGACTTCCGGCCCATTTCAGGTCCCCGCTCTGCCACTGAGCAGCTGGATGTTTTAAGAGAACAGGGTGAAGTTCCCTAACCCTTCACCTCAACTCCCCCACCTGTGACATGGGGACCAGCCAGTGAGCTGTTAAGGACTAGATGCCTGACAGAGGCTTCATGTGGTAAATAGAAATGGGAGGCTGCATTGTACAATCAGGACCTGCCACTCAAACCACCCAACTGTCCCCTCAGGACAATTCATCCCAATTTGATGGCCTGATCATCACCCTGTTCTGCCTGCAGGGGGCCAGTGGATGTCTAGCCCACTGCTTTCTAAAGGGGCTCGAAACACGTGGGAGACCAGGCATCTTACTCACATCCCAGGGCTGCAGTCTTGCCCCTGAGTGTGGGCACTGGCCTTGGCCACTCTACCCCCAAGTTAAATCAACCCTGGGCTTTCTCAGGATGGATACAGACATTCCATGTAAACCTTCCTATGACAGGAATGAATTGGGGATGACATAAGTGCCCATCAAGAGGGGGTGACTTAGGGGTCAACCCCCCACGGGCTGGCACCCAGCCAGTGAATGAGGCTGGACAGGTGCCCATGTGGACTGAGCTCTGTAACACTATGGGTGAATCTCTGCATGCAGGGTGGGCTATAGCCCCCGACAAATACAAAGCAATCTAAGGTTTCTATTTACATATCTGTAGGAAACAGTGGTCTAGAACAGGGGAGTTGGGAGTCTGCTATCCAGAGCTGTGGCCACTAGCGATGTAGACAAGTGAGCGCTCAAAGTGTAGCCAGCGTCATTGGGAAACCAGATTCCTGACTCACATCTTCTGGGAAGTCCCCCAGTTGCGGACACCTGTGGTACCTTTTGATGCCTCTCCTTTGGGCTTGAGTATCGCTGAGTCCATGAGGTCCCAGCAGGAAACGGTCATCTGAAATCTCTGCCTGGGGTCTGATTCCTAAGTGCTCTGAGTAGCGGGCTCTTCTGAAAGCCTGGTGACAGTATCCCAAGTCCCAGACTAGATGAAGGGAAGGTGTTAGAAGCACCAATTTGAGAAGCGGGTGCTGCTGTGCTTTTGTGGAATGGTCCCCTTAGAAGAGGAGAGTAGAAACTTGACTCTGCTTTAAAAATAAAATAAAATGGACTCTATGTCAACCCAGCTGCCTTAGTGCTGATGAGGCCTGGTGTCCTAGTATCTGGTGGCAGGGGAGGAAGGGGGCACCCAGAAAGGTGGGCCATGGACCACAGTGCCATTCACTCAAACCTGAATGGCATCAGCACCTCTAACTCTGGGCCAGCCCTCGCCCCAGCCCTCGCCCCAGCCCTGCAGGGCCTGGGGTGTCCGTAAAAGGGACTGGGTAACTGTTCATGGAGGTCCTACTGCCTGGATACTTCCTATTTTAGTTGGGTGTCTCCAGGGGAGATGCCTCAATCCTGCTCATTTGCATCCCAAAGTGCCCTTCCCCAGAGGGTATACACAATGCAACTTGCAATTGGGAACTAGGTTTAAAGTCCTAGAAATGCAGAGACTTAATAGCGACCTATTTCTGAAGACCTATTACAGCCCCTAGAAACAGGCTTACATACCTTTGTTCACCTCTGAGCCTCATTTCCCCCCTGTAAAATGGGGGCACTGGTATGTATCTCATGGCTTTGTTCTAAGGGTCAAATGAGCCAGGATGTGTCGGGCTCTGAGAACAGCACCTGGCACGTCCTGTCAGAGAAGCTTTCCTTGAGGTCCCGTGGAGTCATCAAAGGTCTCCAGGAGGAAGGGTCTATTCGTTGCTGGCTGCTGTCTGAAAAGGAAGCAGGGCCGCTGGTCCCCGTGCTTCAGGGTCACAGCAAGTGCAGCCTGGATTGTCAGCCTAGGCGTCTGGACTCCAGTCTTGGCATTGGTACTGAGTTGAATGTGGTGGTAGCTGATCTGATAGTCACTGGGGACATGATGGCCGTCATCTTTGAAGGTGACTCTTCTTGGTCAACAGCAACGCTATCCACGGTTTTAACGGAACCCATTTGGATGACAACTCACTTAGTAGCACACAACTAGCTGGTCTATGAAGACATGTGGGCCAGTGCCCTAAGCTCTTCTGATAACTAGAAAATCGGGGGAGAGTTGATCCCAGGAGCCCTTAGCCAGTCACCAACCATCACAGGGACAGGTGTTGGATTTACTGTGTGGCAGGCGCCTCAGCCTGTTATGGACATTAGCGTCTCTGAGCCTCAGCTTCTCCGTCTGTAAAGTGGGCACAGAATGGACTTGAGGATCTAGAGTCCCCCTGCCTGTGAGGGCCACGCAGTGGCGGATGCAGAGCTAGAGTCTGACCTCTGGTGTCTGGCCGTGGGCGATGCCTCCAGCCACCTTGTCCTAAGCCCTCTGGGGACATGCATCCTTGGGCCCTCTACCTCCATCTGTCCTCTGAAAGCCAAGTGCATGTGAGGCCAGGCAAGATGGGTGCCTCCTGCAGAAGTGGCATTGTGTTATTCCTGCCCCACCCCCTGGAATGGGGCAGTGTCATGGGTAGGGGACTTGAGTAATAACCAGAGAAGGGGGGACTCTGGTTCCCAAATAAACAGGCTCATGAGTGATGAGGGGACCCTTGGCTCCTGCCCCCACCCGGGCAGCTGTCCTGCCAGCCCCACGTGCATGCCCCTCCAGGAGGGGGACCAACACCAGCAGGACCCACTTCAAAAGGCTCCCGGGCCTCCAGGAGGGGCAGTTGCTGGTGATGGAACCAGTGTGCTGGGGGCTGGCCAGGGCGGAGGCTGGGGTAGCCTCTGCAGCAGGCGGCCCTGAGCCGTCCAAATACATCAGCATGGAGCCCTCAAAAGCCCAGAGACCGGGAGCAGGAAAAATAAATAATTCGCTTATCTCTGACGAAGTTTCTCCTTTGATCTCACCCCCCAATCGCTCTTCCCCCACCCCTTCCCCGATTTTTCTTTCCTCGCTAC